>NC_084859.1:635854-947531 GCF_951802175.1 Populus nigra
CATGGTCTCTCGAGCTAGGTAGGACCAGGAGCAGCCCACGTGCTTGGGTCTTTTTTTTTAAAAAAATCCTTTAATGCGTTGAAAAAAAGTAGACAACTCGTTGCTTGCACTGCCCAGATTCCAGCAACCTCTAGTCATTGGGAATCAGGTTGGTCTATTTCAGATCAAGAGAAACTCATTTTCAATCATATTTTGACACGAAAAAACAAAAAAAAAATAACACTTCAAACACCTTGTAAATATATATCCCTGGCCCTGGCAACTAGAAAATTAGCTCCAAACCTACAATTAATTCAAAACTAGAATATTTTTCGAGTTCAAATCTATCATTTTAAGCAAGTTTAAGAGAAAAACATCTTGTATAAACTTTTCCCATCAAAAGAAATCTATTAACACCAAAACCACCTGTTTTCGCGGTTGCAATCAATCCCAACTAAGATTTTTTTTTTTTTTACCACCAGAATCCAACAAACTTTCTCTATCTTCTCTCAAATCATGAAAAAAAAAAAAAGAGAAATGAAGTTTGAGATAAAAATTGAATTTCATAAGTTTATAGGGACCGAAAGTTTATAATTTAAAAAGTTAAAGGATCAAAGTATATGTTTAGCCCTAAGTTTAGAAAAACTATTTTTTTACAATATCTTTCATCTTGATCCCCTATCTTTGAATTTTATTATTCCTTGATAAATATGTTTTAATTGACTATTAATTGGAGTTTATGAGTTTACGAGAGCATAATAATAATAATAATAAAATGATAAATCATTATAGCAATTCAAGTGATTTATTTATTGGTGAATGCATGGGAAACAATATTTTCCTCATGAATTATAAAATAATTCTTAATAAATGACTTAACTTAGGTTACGTTTGGAAATGTGGCTGCGGCTACGTTTCTAAAAAAATTGATTTTTTTTTTGTTAAAATTTAATATGATTTGTATGTTTTGGATTGTTTTGATGTGCTGATGTCAAAAATAATTTTTTAAAAATAAAAAAACATTAATGATATGTATTTTCATATGAAAAATTATTTATAAAGCACCCAGAACCTCACTGTTATTGAATCCATCAAATGATTTAAGGCCGGCGAGCCAATGTAAAAACCACGTCTTTTTTATCTCAAAACAATTTTCAAAGGCTTTTTTTTTATTACCACGTGTGAAAACACCCCGCTTGCAACCCACAACACGGGCTTGTTTTAACTATGCTTCAGGTTCCATGACGACCCGACCCCATCCCATTTTTTAATTTTATTTTTATTATGCATTTTGATTTTTTTTTAAAGAAAAACATATTATATCCCTAAACCCTAAAGTTCAAAAAGGCCGATTTCGCTCCCAATTTTCAGAGAAAAAAGAAGAAACCGCTGCTCCCTACCCTTCTCAATTCACTCACAGCCGAATTCAAATTCACGCGCAGCAGAAACCGCGTTTCTCCAGCAGCAGTAGGAGCAGGTTCCTTTAATGAGTTTTTGTTATTTCGCGAAACAAGGTGTTTAATGCAAATAAGTGTGGGTTTGAGATAATGGGTTTTGAAGGAATTCTTGATTCCTTTCTCTGTTTTTGATCTTTTTCAGAAGGAATCAAAGAAAGAGCGCTACAGAGATTCAATTACGTGCAGAAATTAAGCTATTCATTGAAAGATGCCAGCGCCATGTCTCAGTGAGCAACGTCATATTATTATTTTTTTGTTTATTTCTCCATTTTTTCTTAAAAAAATCTTTGAATGTTGGGTGGCAATCCAACTTCATAAGCAGATTGAATTGGTTTTTCATGTGCTTCAACTTTGCTCCAACTTGAATCGGTTAATTGGTAAACTTTTATTAAGCAGGATTGAAGAGGCACAAAAGAACAAACAAATCTTGGGCTGATGGGAAACAGAAACAGAAGAAAAGGTAATCGTTTTATTTGTTTCAATTTATGTTAGTTTCGAAGATTCAAACTGCATTAGACCATTCGAAGTGACCTGACATGAGGTTGATTTGAAGATTGTCCTATGTGTGCTATGTTGCGGCGTAGCTATAAAATTAGTGTAAGAGGTTTGGAATGAAGGGATAAAGGTTATGTGACTGTAGATTTTATATGGGGTTTCTTTTGATAGGTTTGGGAATGGATATTGATTATTTGGTGACTAGATTTCTATGATGCTGTTATTCCAGTTTTCACCTCAAGAAAGTTGAGGTTAATTTTGATTAGTTTGTTGCATGTATTATCAAGTCGGGAGATCCTAGCAGAACTTGGGTTTGTTTGGTGAAATTATTGGCCAGGATTTAGGTAAGCTGGTGGCTATCCATCTTGTTGGAAACAGAAAAGAAAACGGAAACAGATCTAAGTTCCATTGTTTTATTTGTGGTTTGACAGAATCATGTGCGGTATAGTAAGTTTCACCTTTGGGAAATGATAGAACCAAATCTGTTGTGTCGTGTAAGGGTAGTTTATACTATAAATAGGTGGGTGGCTATTGCTATCTTTGCACTCCAATATTTGAAGCTTGTGTGGTCTGTTTTTTGTCAATTATATTTCCTTTTATGGTCCAGGTATTAGTTGGCTGTTGATGATTCCCTCTTCTTCTGAAGTGTAGAATTGTGGTGATCTGGAATGAGGCATTTATGACTAATACTTCACTATATATTGCTTTGATCATAGACCAAGAAAAGAAGGTAAAATTGACTTGGAGGAAGATGTCGCTGGCGACTCCCAATCTCTCAGCATGTTTGAGGAAGATTCTGTTGAAGAAGGTACTATATGATAGTTTTCTTGAAAATTATGCAGGAAAAATAATAAGTTTTCATTGGTTATTTTAGGGATGTTGCTAAAAGTAATATCAGTAATTTAATGCTATTGTTTTTAATCACTGTTAACATTCCTTTTGTTTTAGAATATTGACGAGAGGGGGTGCCCCTATTCAGTATTATTTCTGACTTTGAAACTTGAATGGAGGCTGAAATTGGACATATTTTCATAGCCAGCCATCACTTTTTAGTTATTGTCTTGCTTTTTCTCCCATTTCATCACTACCACTTTTAAACAATTATCAGTTACCAGTGTTCTTGGTTGTGTTAAGAAATGCTAAGATGTAATCAATACTTTCTTTCATGCTGAAGGTTGCTCCTAATAATATCCTAAAGCCCTGTTGGTTACTAGGAGTGAGAATGAGGCCCTTGTTCCCATTTGTAAGGTGTTTGGTTAACAAGGCTAGGACAGGGATGGGTAACTTAATACCTTTTCATTACCAAAAAGGGAGGTGAGTTTGAAGGCACCTGGAACATGGATCTCCATGATATGCAGATGGAAAACAAAAACATAGAGACTTGTTATCTTGGAATATGATACTATTGGTTAGGTTTCTTCATATCAAATACTTGGAAGGAAATGCACTTTTCGATAATGTAAAAACACTTTTTAGGTTCTTTGTTTTTAAATTGGTGTATATTTATGCAAACTGTTTTATGGTAAGAAAATACAATTAATCACTTGGATGTTTTAATTAAATATTTTGAAAAAAGTTAGTTTCATTTTCAATTTGCATGAGATAGCTCCTCAAAAAGAACTAACAAGTCCTTTTAGAATAAAATGAAGATCAAAAATAGGAAAAAACCTTAGTTGAGCAATTTTTTTCTTCTTTTGTTATGCTCAGAATTGGTAGTGCTTTCCATTAATAAAGTTGTAACATGAGATTGCTGAGGTCTCATATGAATCACTTGTCTAGAGGGACCAGTCAATTTTTTTAAAGAAAGTCTGAACAATATGACCATATTCACACTGGCATCAATTTGCAGCCCTCCAGTGGATATTTTCATCAACTATCAAAATGTCCATCATTAGAAAGGAATGATAGGAATTTTAATGGTCAGATTTTCTCAAAACTTGGTTATCACAGATATCTTTTCTCTCTCATTCTGTTTGGCTTTTGGTTCTTGTACATGTGTATCATTAGCTATTTCAATTGGATGAACCAGTTCTTCATTGCGATTTTATGTTTCCCTGAGGAGGATAACTTATTCTCTCATTATAAATCCCTCTAGAGGTCCAATATATAATGATCAGTTGCTGGTTCATGGTTTCTCCTTGTGATATAATTTGATACCATGCTATGCATTCTCACAACTATTTCTTTTCATCTGCCTTTGAATTCATATTTTGTATGAATATGTTGTACTCACCTAGACTGTGCATCGCTCAAGGATTTTTATGTTGCATCTTGCTAATATAAGATGGTTGATGAATCTGTATTTCCCTTCTTTTAATCTTTGGCTTATTAATGTTGGTATGTAGGAAATGATAATGAAAGTGACCTGCAAGAGCATAGAACTGTTGGCATTGTGGATGCAGATGGAGATTCCGATTCAGAAGATATTCAGGAGGCCTCCAACACTGATCAAGAACAAGAATTGGATGTCAAGTCCCAAACTGTTGCAAAGGCACCAGCTTCCAGAAGGTACCTTTGAATGGCACTGCTCCTTATATGATTGCTTATAACTGTTATTAATTACCATCATCATTAAGATTGTTTGGCAACTGATATATTCTATGTGGATGGATGCAGCTAAACAACACTACTTCAACGGTTGTTTGACACATTTTTTCAATTCCTTTTTTTATGACTTGGGTTGGTGAATTGGTAATTCTTATAGTCAGAGTGGAATCTTCTTTTTCATAGTAATTGTTGTTTTTTGAATCTTACATGTATTATGATGGGCTTAATTTACAAATGAATTTGCAAAATGGAATTAATGGAAGAGGTATTCCCATAGAATAGTATTTGGCTGGAAAAGAATTGATGTGTTCATTTATTTCTTCAGTTGCTGGCATGGAAGGCTTTGAATGAACTCACAATGCATTCCATTCTAGAGTTCATTTTTATTTGTATAATGTTTGAATGAACAGAAGTTTGGTTCTTTCCAATATGTGAATCTAATAAAAGGTAGATATTGTGTATACTTTGAAAACAAGTGTTGTGTGTACTTTGAAAATAAATCTGGTTGTCTGTACCTTTACTTTTTTATTACATATTGTTAAACTTGAAATTTTTGTGGCATGTAATTTTCATGGGAACTTGCACAAATTCACAGAGTTAGATTATGGCAATACCGCTGAAACCGTAAAATGAGATTTATTGAAGATAGGCTATTTATTGTAGTGCAGTCATGTCTGCTTGTTTTCATTCAATTTCTTGTCCCTTTTAATATGATGAAGTGCATTTTGGATAGTTTTCCCACATGTTTCAAGTACCTTCCACTTGTAAAGTCTATACATCAACTTGATTTATGTGGCTGAGAAGTAAGTGAAACTTTAGAGAGACGTGTGTGTGATTTAGTGATGAGTGAAGTATCACCTAGTCAAGATGGAAAAGACCTTTTGACTATAGAAAAGGGGATTGAAGTGTCAGCAAATTGGATTAATTGGTCTTTATTGCAGTGATGGCTATGGAGGTGTAAAGAGGAGTTCACAAGGGAGGGTAAAAGAATACAAAATAGGGGCTGAACTACAATTGCATTGATAGTGAGGTAACTTCAGGGGTTGTGTTTTGGATATGACCATTTCAAATGGTTGGAATGCTTGTGCATGGCACATTGCTTTTAAAGGTAATCGACCATGAAAGTATGGTGTGGGGAGAAAGGTGCTTTCAGGCTTTTTATGAATAAACAACTATAAGTTGAATGTCATGTTTTTGGCAAGTTTTAGGCAAATGGCATTTTAAGAAATGCATAATTTCCACTCTCATCACTTTGGCTTGACTCTACAAGTGCATAAGAAGAATCATCCAACAAAAGTCAAGGATAGACTTATTTATGTATGGCCAGCATTTATAAAATCTTGACCAAGGTTTGGCCAATTGTCATTGTTGTGTAGTAAGATGATTCTATTTCCCAAATTGTGTATGAGGTTGTGGATGATGCTGAGAGGAGAGAGAGTGAATGAATTATTTTTGAACTTGTCTTTTAAACAAGCTTAGAGATGGTACATTGGAATCTCATAGATAATATGATGGGGTCTTGAGCAAAATGGTCAACAAGGGTTTGGCTCTATGCAGTTGATATTCTCCTTTTGTTGTTCATCACTACTTGTGCTACAGAGTGTTCAAATAAAAATATGATTGTTATTATATACATTTGGATAGTTTCATTGCTGAATATGGTGAATTATTTATTACAATCCTTAAACTGAAATGAATAAATACTTTGACTTCTCTATGGAACTTGTATGTTTCTTGTCCTCTTGTAAGCTTTTCATGAAATTCAAGTATAATTGTCTTTGTGCAGCTCTTTCCATTCTCACTTAGAGTATAAGTTACCAGAAACTGAGGTAGAGGATCTGTTGAAGAAAAAGTGGAAATATCAATGGGATGTGCCTGCTTTTGGCATGCCAAATTGCAAGTGGGTAGGAACAGGAGAGTGTTTTCTGGAGGTAATTTTCATACTGTCTGTCTCCAATCTATTATTTATCGTCTACATACAACATATAGGTGAGATAAAAAGAAAAGGGGATTATGGAATGCAGAGTGGGTGTCCTCCATTAAGAATTCAAGTAGGAACCATGCAAATGAAAATCAAGAGACTTGTTGAAGCATCCTTTTAAATGCATTGAAACAGTGCAAAAATAAAAATAAAAAAATGACACCAAATACTTACTATCCCACATCAACCACTTGGAGGAGTAAATTTATAAAATTCTTGAAATTGGCTTCATAAAATTACTCCAAAACAAACAAATTGTGGTACATCCTTTGTAGATTTATGTAAATTATGAGGCCTTTTCACTATTTTAAATATGCCTCGGAATTCTTAGTACATTGTGATTAAATGGAGAGGATAAATGAAGAAGATGATGCGATAGAAAAAAGGGAGGTTCCAATTTAATGGTTTGTTTATATAGGATTTTTATGTTGTCATAATTTTTATTTGAAGTGTCTAAATATATGCCCTTCCCCCACAAATATATGCCATTTAAATAGTGGTCCAAGGAGATATTAGTCATAAATATCAAGAGAAAAAGAGAGATGATGGTCATAAATATCTATGATATTTTCTTTAATGTGGAGGGGTTTCTATTAGTCATTCAAACTTTTGAGCGATCCCTAATTTTCACTACTTCAGGGATTGTTATTGTAATTACCTTGAATGTTAAAAGTGTTAAGGTTATAGAAGATGCAGTTTGTTAATTATGCAACCATGTTCATTTATTACTTTTGTGCAGGTAGCTAACGTAAACTCTGATTGTGGTCTCAAGCAAAGGTTATATAAACACTGGTTGGATGTGTGCAGGACATCTGGCAACAATGATTTTCATTCATCTCCACAGAGATTCTTCTTCTCTCTTTGTAAGCCTCATCATGGTTTTATAGATGATCTTTATTTATTTGGCTGCTCCTATCTGCATTTTAATGGTATATATTTATTTAGATTCATGATGTCATAATTTATAAGCATTTAGGGTACTAGAGAACTTTATATCTCTAGTTTTCATATCTATGGTTAGTGAAAAGCCCATGTGCCTCAACCTTTATTTTTATGAATAATAGACAGCCAATTTTGACAAACATCCCCTATGCCATTACCTTTTATTTTTAAAATGTTAAATTGCCAGTTCTAGTGAACACCTCAATTCAGTGGTTTAAATTGTTTGAATTGTCCCATTTATTCTGTCTTTTGTGATCTCCTCTTTGAGTCTTGCAGAGTTTAATCTTGAAATAAAAATTCGAAGAGCAAATACCATTCCTCATGTGTCAGCTATGCCAAGGGTGCCTTACAAGTGTGCTGAAAAACCATCTGATGCTAGTAATCAGAACAGATTGGTGGAATACCAATTCTGCTTGCTCTTAGATTGTTTTAGCATCACAGCATTTGACTTCTTAGAATGTCCAATCATTCTATCTGAACTTCATGTTTTTGTAGGTCTGGGGTTGGATACAGAAAAACTAGGAATACAAGGGCTACTTGTGTGATAGATATATGGGAGAAAGGAAATTGATTGACAGGACCTAGCACCTCACTAGGTTCCCTAAACAACGTGCATAGAACTCCTTGAGATCATGCCCTGGAGAAGATATGCAGATCACACCAAAATACTTTAATGTCAATACATGAATATTTCTGCAATTTTCTTCTTGAAAGCATGTAAATATCAGCATTCACATTAACAAGAAATATACTGCAGATCTTGATCATCAAGAAGTTTGAAATTTATGTAATCTCATATAAAAAAATCAGTAGAATGTTATGGCTTCTGAACCTGGATAAGTTTTCATAGGTGTCGTTTTTCGGAAGTGCTTTTCTTTTATTCCTATTCATTATGGGGTTATATTAGTACTTTGGTGCCTATGTAAGAGCAAGTATTTAGTATTTGGTGCCTGTATAAAAGCACCTATATGGTGTTTAGGAGGGCTGTTATCAATGATCCATTTGAGAGTATTGATTTCATGTATCTTTCCTTTTCATTTGCGTTTCTATTTATACTCTCAACTCTCCTTCTTAATTACTCCTCTCGTTCTCCTATGCCAATGTTTTCAACACCCACTTGTGAGCATCTCACTTTGGTTCCCTATGAAAATATATGATTTAGTAATTGGAAACATGATTTTTTCACATTTCTAGAAATATTGGTAGGAGATGGATCTATTCACATGTTCTAGTCTAATTACACCACCATCCTAATTAGTTTAGGAGGCACAATTAATAACGTAGGAATGACGAGAAATATGACATGTTTAACTTGATATAGAGAATGAGAGATAACCATAATTTGTCTAAATATAAACGTAAATGATGAGAAGGTTTGAGACCATATAGTTGCTCAAATCAGATTTTAATCCTTGTCAAATATTTGAGAAAAAGCTTGTTGGAGTTTTATCCAAAGTATTTTTTGTATGCTGTTTTATTGCAATAATTACATGTTGCTTTCTCCATCTCTGTCATTTATCTGCTTGACTTAGTTTTGATGCATCTGCTATTATATTTTTTCTTGTTTGATGACTTTTCAATCATATTACCAAAAATGTATGACCATGGACTTTATTCTGTAAATAGTTTATATTTGCTTTCTAGTATTGTGCATAAGCCCCCCTTATTTTTTTTTTCACTAGGCAATAGCTACAGAGATATTTTGCACTGTAACAAGAAGCCTTTTTACCGCAAGGGCCTAAAAGAAGACTTGGCCATCATGGATGCATACATTATGCACTGTGTATGTGAACTTCCCTTCTCCTAGAGAGTTTCCATTATTTTTGTTGTCTAATGGTCTTAATTATTGTGAAATGAAAACATCATGCAGCTAAATCACATTTTCAGAACGAGAGATCTTGTGACCAAGAATGATTCAAAAGTGGGCAAGCATTGGGAGAATGCTAAGGATGAATTGCTTAGTGGTGATGAATTCCTTGATCATGGGTTTACCCGTCCAAAGGTAGTGTGGAGTGGTTTCCATTGATCTGTATGCAATGCTAACTGCATGTGAGCAGTATTCAAGCTTTGCAGAGCTGGATTACAAATGCTCATAAGACCAATGCATCCCAGCATCAACCCCTGATAATGTCAATATCACTTTGACACATATTTGTGTATCATATAAATATTCCGATAATGTCAATATCACTTCTATTAAAAATATATCACTTTGACACATGTTTGTGTATCATATAAATATTCATCTTATTGTTTCTGTGCACTGTCAATTGTGGAAATTCTGATTCACATAGAGATGCATGGCAGTGATTGCTCACATACACATATATGCTCATTGTTGATTGCAGACATAACTACTCTTCACTTGTCATGATATGTTTTGCAATTGTATTTTTCCTTTGTATCATCTAGGTTTCACCACCTTTGCAAAAAGAAAAAAAAAAAGTCAGAAATGCCATTGTAGTCATTCTTATGAGCCAAATTATGGATTCCGTATCAATTGCAAAATTGTGCTTTGTAGGCATGGAAAGACCTGGCTATATGAGAGCATATAGGCCAGACAAAGATCTCAATTCTGTGTGCATTGTAGGATGTTTTGTTATTGAGACAGGACCATTGTTTACAAAAGCCATTCTTCCCTTTGAGCCAAAAAAGTTCTTTAGCTTTCAATAAAGAATCACCCATGTAGTTTTATTCAAACATGTCTCAAACCATTGAACTTTCATTGAGGGGTACAACACAAAAATGAGCTTCGTCTCCCATGAGTCTTTGGAATTGGGTTTGCCATATAAAATGTTTAGTTTCATCTTTCACATGGAAAAGCTTCGGTTAGTTTTTATCTTAAGCATGTTTATTTATGATGCGTCATTCAATATTGTGTTTAAATGTTGGCATAGTTTTCTGGAAATCAATTAATCAGAGGGAGAAGCATATGTAAGTTTGAGGCTGCATGAACCAATAAATTCTGTCTCATGGAGCTCTAGACCCATTATTATCAATGCTTAATTTTGTACTGAATTGGTTTAGAGTGGCCAATTTTCAAGATTTACAATTTAACGAGCTACTATCAAATAATTCATTTTCAGCCAGCTAACTTGCCTTGTAAGAAACATACCATCGATTGAAAAGATAAAAGCAATTGAATTTTGTCACCTTTTTCTCCTTTCTCATACCACTTATTTCTAAATCGGTATGTTTACTTGCTTCTTCAGAAGGGATTGTTTTAATTCTGTATTACAGGTTTTGATCCTACTGCCCTTTAGAAGCATTGCAAATCGTGCTGTTAATAGGCTAATACAACTGACCCCCGGAGCTTACAAGGTGATAGTTCCTTGCTTTCATTAATTGTAATCATTCTTTAAACATGGTTTACGATGCTATTTAACAGTAATATTTACTGAACTTGCATCACCAGCTAATCCTGAATACTTTGGGTGCCTGAATTGACATATAAGGTGGCCTACTTGACTTTCGGTCTCTCAGATGTAGAAATATTTGATTTGTAAACTACTTTTGACGTGCTGATACATGCCTGTTCTTCCTCTTACTATTGGTTTTTTCATTAACAAGTGCAGTGAAGGGCATAAGGTTCAATAAATGTAGCCTTATACCAAACTTCTCGAATAGGTCTTTATTTTTTTACTAGTAAGAAAATTGTTTTTTTTTGAATCCACATTCAACTTAGTATGTTTTGAAGATTGATTCTCATATTTGAACAAGCTTTTCTAGGGTTTTGTACAATCTCATAAATGAAAGTGGTTGCTTATTCTGCATATGGTACACTGTTGAAAAAAACTGATAAGCTGTTGAAGATTTTATTTCCTTATGCTTAGAATAAAGATTTCAAAGTATACACTTATCTATTTTCACAGGTTAATGTGGAGCACATGAGTCGTTTCTCGAACGAGTTTGGAAATCACGATGATGAAGACAATGTTAACACCAATGAGTTAACTGGAAGTGTTAAAAACTCAAACTCCCAGAAGTCCTCAAAACCACCTGACCATCAAGCACTTTTTGATGGAAATGTAGATGATAAATTTATGATAGGCATTAAATTTACAAGGTAAATTACTTTCTTGTATAAAGCAGGCCGATTGATATTTTTATGATGTGAAAAAACCATCAATGACTGAGTTTTTGTATTTGATTTACTGAGCTATTCGTTTTGTCCTAAATTTACTTATGGGAGTTTTCTGCTCAAGTCATTTAATCCTTTATTAGCAACTGCCTAGTTTGGGAAGGTGGTCATGATCAGGATTAGAAGTGGTTCAGAGAAAGGTTAAATGGATTTGGAATTTGGCTACCTGTTGCCAAGATTGTTAATACCTTTGCACACTTCAAAAAAAATTCTGAGATTAAAATTTTGCAATGATAAGAGACACAACTGGCTATTTGTATGCTCCTTAATTTTCTTCCTTTGGTCATTTCTTTTTATTCGGTAGGATCTGCACGTTCTCATTGACTATTTCTATGTTTCGCTATATGTTGAGTCAATTTGAGTGCCCAATCCTCATTCAATATGGTGAAAAGAGGAGAGGTTACGTGCTGGCCTTTTTTGCAAAATCGTTTCTTGATACAGAACTGTTTTCAGGTTATTCAATTTTCTGCATGGCCTTCATCTTATGTAATACTTTTTTTTTGTCCTTTGATCTTTTGTAGGAAGAGCATTAAGTTATATAGTGATTTCTATTCCTCAGACTTGATAGTCGCTTCTCCCTTGGCATTGCTGAAGGTAAATTTCCACCCTGCACACAATTTTTTTGTTCTTTAGACTATTCTAAATGTCAAGGTGAAGGATGGTAATTTTTTAATGTAGGATAACAACTTGTTCTTTACTGTAAAACATGGATAAATTCATGGAAGAAGAGGGTATATAATGGTTCTTGATATCATGTGGCATAAGTGTTGTCTAATGGCCATGTCAAAAAGCTTTAGTATCCTTTAGATTACACATAAAAAGGTGATCACTTAATTGAATATAATATTTGCTTTCTTCTTCCTTTCTTTTTTGGGTGGCAAAGAAGATAGTGAGAAAGAGAGGTCCATGCATGAGAATCATTTCTGAAGTGTCTGATTTAAAATGAGCCAAGGCAGTAGGAGTGTTGGAGAGAAAGAAGGTGGTGGCAATATTGAAACCAACAGTTTAACTGATTTTAAGATTCTTTTCTTTCCTAATTCTAGTATTTCTTCCTACCTAACACCAACGAGCCATGATAGTGGCTGATTTAGCAGATGCAGGCTACTGTGAAGACTGCACTCAGAACATATTTGAACCGCTAAAACGTTTATGATATTTTCATTCCTTTTGACCAAATGTCTTATCTGCTGCTGTTGAACTCATAGGCCCTCTGATACAACCTGTTACAGATGTGGAATCAATCCTCTTGGATTTTGATAGGTCGTTATTATGTTATGGGAAACAATATATTTTCCAAGTAGAATGTTCAGTTCCCTTTCTAAGTATGTGCGACAAGATTGATGATTGCAATATTTAATGTTTTCTGTCAGTTGTTTGTCCTTTTGAACCAAGTTTAATGAATTTGGTTCATTTCTCTATTTGGGTATGATGCCTAGAGCTCCTTGTTCTGAGGTGCTGGTGGCAGTCATGATCTTAATTATCAAAACCATAATTATTTGGGGGAAAACACATAAAAGAAAGCTTGAGATTTCATAACTTCCAGCAAGAAGCTGCGAACAGTTAAGCTTCCCTGCTTCATAAATTGAGTCTCTTTCACATTATACTCATGTGATTCTACAGTTTTTATGCCATAGATTAGCAGATTTCTTGTAGTTTTCTCTTAAGCAAGTAACTGACAACACATCATTCTTGTCAGAAAATTGAGGAAGCTAAACGTGACAAGGAAAAAGATGTGGATTATCTTTCTTCTATAGAGGTAAGATCTTTTTACTTGCTTGTTGGTTATGTCTGTGTCCTTAGATTTTATAATATCTGTTTTTCACGATGATTAGTATGCTTAAAACTAATGGAAAGATTATGTTTGTTGGACAAATAGGTTCTTATCATTGATCATGCGGATGTTATAGCAATGCAGGTAGATCATGAAATATACTGGCTTGTATTTTTTTGGTTGCTTTTCATATACTTAGTAGAATGTGATTCCCATTTTGTTCTTTTCACTTTTTGATGAATGATATCCAGAATTGGGCCTTCCTTACATCAGTTCTTGAACAATTGAATTGCATTCCTTCTAAGCAGCATGGGACTGATATAATGCGCATTAGAAAGTGGTATGTTGACAGTTTCTACTATTTTTTCAATGTTGACTGTGAACTTTCCTATTAGATGGGGATGGAGGATTATGTTCTGTCATTTGCAGAATGTTAAATGATAAAATCTTAGATGATGTTTTAGAATGCATAGTGAACGTTTAGTTTTGTTTGAATTGAAATTTACCTTTTCTTCTTTAAATGCTTTGGTTGATGATGGCTGTTTTTATGTTCAGGTATTTGGATGGACATGCCAGATTTTATCGGCAAACAATTGTTTTAGGTTGTTATGCAAACCCAGGTAACTTGATTCTTACTTTGTATCTCCTACTACATTATTGATTTTAGTACTTTGCCTGCTTAATCACCTACAGTAAATCAAGGCTTTATTCTGAATTCTGTGTTGCAAGTGTTTTCCCTTAATCATGTAATTCATTAAGTGTAGAGTGAATGTTTGATTGGTTCAATTTGTGGGTTTGCAGCAACTTTTGGATGACATGGATCTATGATTGTAAAATTTTGTTGCTTTTAATCAATTATGTGCATGTCACTCATGCCAAGATACTACTTATATCATACCCTCTACACAAATATTGATGAGAAGTACAAATAACGCATATGTGGTTTCTTGTTCCAGACATTAACGCTTCCTTCAATCGTCAATGTGTAAACTACCGAGGAAAGGTATGCTAATTGTTCTCCATTTTTATTTCTTGTGCTTGCTGTGCACATCGTGGTCTAGGTGGTGTTTTTCAATGCCTTTGGGTTATTAAGGCTTGAGAAGCTATTGCTGAATGGGAAGGGTGTATTGGAAGACAATTTCTGGTGAAAGTTTAAATTAACCTGTTGCCTTAATTTGTCTCATCCACAAGGGACTATTTTTGGTGAAATTAGAAATTTAAATCCAACATTGTTAGATATAGGTGAGTAACAAAGGATATTTAACTATCAAGAGTAAGCATAGCGTCTCACATCTCTCCTCCAATCACTCTTTTTTTCCCTTCTGGTGACAAACTAAATAGTGTACATGGATGTCATTTGGCATATGTATCACAAGCAGACATACTGTCAATAGTGTGCCTATTGTTCTTCACTTCATTTTTTTCAATAGCAATACAGTCATACAATAAAACTATTTTTCCTTTTGATCTTAATTCTGATCATCCAATAATCTGAAATTGGCAATATTTATGAGGTTTGGTTGTATGAGTTTTGAATTAGGAGTTTTTTTTTGTTTTTGTGCATCAAATTAGATCCAAACTTCAGCGACTTCTATCAAAAACTTGATAAAGAAAAATAGGTTAAGAAAAAGAGGACTTTAACATGAAACCTAGATCTTAGTTTCCAAGCCAAAGGTTGGATTTCCATGGATAGATCTTAATCAGCATCAAACAGTAAAGGTCCGTGACTTGATATGGTCATGCTTTCAGGGTCTCCTAGCGGTCCTGGTCACTAGTGTGACCTGACAAAACCCACTAATAAACTTTCTTTTGCCCAATTAAAGCTTATATTACGTTCTGTTTGGCAAGTTCCAGCAGGGATTGATGCCAAGCAGTCATGTTTCCCTTTGAATCAGTGTTTTTAACATGTGATTTCCCAATGTCCCATTTGCTTTCATCGAGCAAAAGCATTTTCTTTCTGGTATTTTAAACTAATCTTGATATCAAGGTGGATTTGGTTTACAATGTTGTGGAATGCCATGAAAGGATCCAAATTCCCGATCCCAACTAGTCTGGAATTAAGGCTTTGCTTGCTGTTTTTACTCTCGTGCTAGTGTTTTTGTTAGAATTTTTCACGATATGATTATGTTTGCTGAGCCTGATGGGTTTTGATAGTTCAACATCATCCCACTAAACAGTGGATGACTTGTTTATTTGTTCCATATTTTAATATACTCCTATTATTTTTTTAATAAGTATTACTTTGCAATTTTTTTCTTACTAGTGTATACTTTGTTTATGTACGTGCTGTTACTCATTTGCACGTGAGTTTTGGATCTTCTAGCAATAAATGCATTGTATTGTTCTTCACCTTTTCGTTTTAGAAAATTGATAATTTTTGCCATCTTTTTATGTAAATGAAGTACATTTCTTTCAGAAATATTTTATTCAGCTGTCTTGCAAATTATGCAGTAGTCACTTTTAAGTAATAATGACAGGTAAAGTTGATATGTCAGTATAAAGGTGTTCTTCCAAAAGTCTCAGACCAAGTACGACAGGTATGCCTTCCTTGTCTCGTTTGTTTCATTGCTTAAATTTGTAGGTATGTGATGAACTGGCCACTTTCAGATGTCATTTGTTTGTTTGTCTTCCCTCATTTGTTTTCTTTCCAAGACAAATAGAAAAAGAAATTCAGAAAACTCTGTAAAGGGTATTTGAAGTGCGGCAGAAATGAAAACCAATAGAATGCACACCTGGTTCTCCATGTTGCCTTATATATATCAACAGAGGAAATTTTGCTCAAAGAGATGTAGTTACAACAAGGAGGATCTTCATTGAGACCAGGAAAAATTGATACAGAACAGCCTTCCTTTATGATGCTATAAAAAGTTATCCTACCTCAGAACAGCAGTCTCAATTTGGAACAGCCCTTAATTATTTGGGATTTTCTCTCCATTTAAATATTTCATATACTGACTAGCATAGCCCAATGCTCAGAAAAACTGCAACTCTTGCCTTTCCCTGAACCTACAAAGAGCAGCAACATGTCCTCCATCTTATTCAGGACCACCCAAGAGTCTCCAAATTCCACTAGTAAATTGTTTCAAACGGCCATATTTTTTAAAAAGAGACACACACACACATCTATATGTATATATATTCTGTTAGAATTATTGCATCATCTTCTAATTTGTCATATTGCTTCTGTTTTCCTTAAAGTTTCAAACTAAACCTGTTTTATATTCTGTGGGATAATCCATAGCAAACCGGGAAATAAGAAAAACATAGAGCTGTGCATCATAAGAAAATATGTATACACGATGTGCATGCGAATTGATTTTTTAACAAGATTTGTGCATAATTCAGGTAACCTGCATTGTTATGGACAGTTGTGTGATAAAAGTAATAACAATGACAGTAATAAAAAGATGACGATGAAAGATGGGATCTGGGTTACTTGTTAATGATCACATGTTCCCAAAGCTCAATCTTCCATTACTGTGGTGACCCCTTCTCTGTGAGAAGAGGTCTAATTAGTGTACTGTTTTGATAGGAAATGAGCCTACAATTAATAATTGGAAGAATGCTTATAATGAAAAAGATGGTAAAGGCATTTCCACGTTGTAGATGGTAAAATCAAAAGTGTCTACAATTATTAATAGGAAGAAACCAAAATACAAGGGCGTTTTTGTTCAAAGTCAGTCATGTTTTGTCACAGAGTAGGTTAGAACTATATACATTTGTATGTGCTCCACACATAATGAGTTTTTTAGATCAAAGAATTGTTCATGTGATTTTCTAGCCCTTTTCCAATGGTTTTGTGCAGTTTTGCAATTCAATTGCTCATTGCGAAATTTAAGCTGTTCTTAACTGTGTTGCCTATTTTGTTAGAAGATAACAAGTTTGCATTTCTGATCTATGGCTGAAATCTGATAGAACCATTTAGTTTGGTTTTGTTGCTAAATGCTTTTGTTCATCTTCGTCCTTGAAGATTTATCAGCGATTTGATGCAGACTCTGTGGCAGAAGCTGACAATGCTCGACTTGACTACTTTGTTCAGAAGGTCGGTCTGGAATATATATATATTTTACATTTCAACTGTGGATATGCAAATTTTTTTTTTTGTGGATAGAACATTTAATAGCATCTCTCTTATCACTGGTTGTTTGCTTCTTCTAATGAACCCACAAGATGTCAAGATATCTAATATATTTTTTGTTATTGCACCAACAAAGTCTCTAGCCTTTAACTATTGAATTGAGGACCAGAAAGGCGACAAGCAGCAAATTTTTTTTTTGCCAATGTGATGGTGGAAAAATTCCCAACAGGAAGGGAAGGGATAGTTTCTAATCCCATCACTGTATAAAGAAACAGAAACCAATAAAAAAAGTACAACTTGACAGAAATATGTTACATTATTTTGTTAGTTAATACATTGGGGTTGCATTTAAGACGGAGATGAAAAAATGAACCACCCACGATTTAATTTTACTTGCATTTTCCCACCCTTATATTTAAGAAAGAATAGATGTAATCATAGCATTTAACCATCTGGAGGAACAAGTCATCAATATCCTACTTTTTACTTCCTGTTTGGTGTAAGATGGAGACAGGCATGCATCCGCTGTTTTAACCGAGTATACAATTGTTGTATGCTAAACCCAATTCTGTGTTAGTGTGTGTACTTTGTCAGAAGTTGACTCATGCATTTCAGTGCACACACACTCTCTCACAAGTGGATGGGGATTTCTCAGGGGTGAGAAAATGAATGGCATTTCAAGAATTCTGTGATTGATTAGTACAAGATTCTCTTCTCATTTGCCACAAATATCAGGATGTTGATATTTTTTCTGATGCAGGTGTTCCCAAAAATTAAAGATTCAGATGAGGTAAATATATTGATCAATTTTAGCATGCACTTGCTTTGAGATAATTGCCATTGTTACCTTTACATGAAATTTCTTGCAGGGTGGGGTTATGCTATTTATTAGTTCTTACTATGAATATGTTCGACTTCGTAACTTTTTGAAGTCGCAGAATGCATCCCTGTGTCTGCTTGGAGAGTAAGAAGCTTCTCCTTTTATTTGTTGTTCCTTTTTATCTGTTGTGTTATGTCTGTTAATTTATCTGTCCTGCATTATGCAACATCACTTTCCACTTTAGTTTGCAATTGCAATAACCCACATTGGCTTTGATCTTTAGCTACGCCGAACCAAGGGATGTCACTCGTATGCGGAATTGGTTTCGTAATGGAGAAAAGAAAATCATGCTTTACACAGAAAGATTTCATTTTTACCGTAGATACAAGGCACGGCATTTCTCTTTTTAACTGCTAGTTACTTTTCTTGCTCCAACTATTATTTCTTTTAGTCTTCTTCCAACACAAGACTGGTGTTTAGCATTATTAAAATCATGGATCCTTCTTTTTCATGATGAGTAGATTGGTGGTGTTCGAAATTTGATCGTCTATTCTCTCCCTGAGAGGAAGGAGTTCTTCCCGGAGGTGAGCATGTTTCCTGTGAAATTGGTAGCTTTGACTGTCATTATTCTGCAAACTAATTGAAGCATTACTTTGAAGTGAACTACTTTTTCACTTAGCATGGAATCCATCTTTGCTATCTCATTAACCTTCAAGTTTTCTTTTCGTCTTTATTTTTTGATAGGTTGTCAACATGCTTGAAGGGGCTGATGACATGACATGCACTGTGCTCTTTTCTCAGTTCGATCAACTCCAGGTAACCTATTGATTTATCTGGATCTGTTAGTACATTGGTTGTGCAGGGTTGTTTGTATGTTTTTTTTTTTTTTTTTTTTTTTTTTGTGTGTGTTTGTGTGGGTGTATGGAGGGGTGGAGGAGTGGCACCATAAACTGGTAACTTCTACCTCCCAAATAATGTTCACACATCCTCCGTGAGCCGTAGTTTGTTGATACAATCTGTTCTGTTCTTGGATGTTGTAGCTAGAGAGAATTGTTGGAACTGCTTCTGCAAGAAGAATGATCACCTCAGAAAAGGGTGTCTTTGTGTTCTGTTGAAATGCTTCTCCTGGCGCAAAAAGATTCTCCAAGTATGAAATACATGGGTAAAACCCTAAAAAGGTTCCATTGTTCAGCAAGACCTGGGCATGGACATGAGATTCAATGGGAAAGGAGCAGCTTAAAGAACTACCGCAGGTATGAAACTTTGCAAGAGGACTCTTCCTTTAAGATTCAAAAGCAGGAGAATAAAAGAGCTCTTCTCAACAGATGCAGAAAGAATCATAGATCATTTTGCTTCATTTTTCATTATGATCATCGTTTTCCGTGTTCCTTTTAGTACTTTTTTTTCGGTTTCTTGGAATAGTTGCTTAGGATCCCAAGATCATGCCTTTCTGCAAAGCATGTTTCTTTTGTATTGAATTTCACCCGTCAAACAGATTTCTTTTTGAAGTAAAATATGTCTGCAATCCATATTGATAAATTTAAAAATCTTAGCTTCACATAGTATTATATCTTCTCTTGATCATTATGATCCGATCTTATAAATTTTCTTATTTGTTTTCGGTGGACGAGAATCTATAATCAACTTGATGCGTACATGTAATTTGCAAAATATTGGATTTCTTATTTATTTATTTTTATCTCTTCAAGGGGAGATGAAATGATGATTAAAAAAGCATAAAAAATGAAAGAAACTAATTAATTTTTTTTAGTTTTTTTTGCCAGGGAGGTTGGAATTGAAAACTAATGATAAAACATTTGCCTTTTCCTTTCAAGAAATTTAAGAATAATCTTTGGGACTTAACCTCATTGCTCTTATCAAACTCAATCTGAATTAATCATTGTTTTTAATAAAACCACGTTTTGTTTTGTTAACCTTCCTTAATGCTAACTTGAATTTGTAATTGTGATTTATGTTAAATTAAAATCTTGGTTAGGGTTAAGTTTTGGATCTGTATGAGAATATCGTAGTGTTTGCTCTTAGTGTTTTATTTAAAAAATCATCAAATTAATTTTTTAAGTGTTTTAATGATTTTAATAGGTTGATATTAAAAATAAAAAATATATATATAAAAATCATTTTAATGTTTTATCACAATACCAATAAGCTAAGTTTAATTTAATAATAATAAATTATAGAAAATTGTGTGAGATATATATATATATATATATATATATATATATATATATATATATATATATATATATATATATATATATATATATATATATATATATATATGAAAGGATATTGTTGTTATACAACTAAATTTTATTTATAAATTATTTTTCCATTCCAAAATCCTTTTATTAAAAACGAGAAAAACCTTTAAAATTTAAAGTCTTGTTATATATTAAATGCCCATTAGAATTTCTTAGACTTCATAACTCTTGGGTTTAATCTTTTAGTTTTTCATTATACTTAAATTTCTTAGTATCCTTTAATATTTTCATTCTTTTATTCTATAAATACACTACTTGTTTTGTATTCTAAATATTGAAAAAAATATAAGAAAAGATATGAATTTCTTTTTAAAATTTTAATCGGAATATGTATGTTTTTACTTGTTTTTTATTTTTTAACACGTTATTAACATGATCACTCAAATTAATTTATATTGAAATCTTGACATGCATGAACTCCTATGTTATGTGACTTGTTTCAATTTTAATGTTTTCTTTCTTTTCATTATTGTTCATATTTTATGGAATATATTTGGTTCTGGAACTTATTTTAACATATTTTTTTTTATTCATCATGATTTAAAGTTCCTGAATAATTAATATTGTAAGTTCTTGAAGAATTAAATAAATTAAATATAGTTCTCAAAGAACTAGTATTTCTAAAGAGCTAAATAAATAACAATATTAAAAGATTGATTTTTTTTCTTTTATATTCATGATTTTATTTAAAAGTTATTTCTTTTTTATATAGATAATGTTGAATTTGACAAAACTTGAATTTACCACTCTTGGTATCTTTGAGAATAATTATTTGTCGTTGATCCTTAAGGCTAAGATTTATTTGAAAGCTATGAATTTTGGAAAGACCATCAAAGAAAAAAATAATATATCCCTATAGGATCGTGCAAAAGTAATGATTTTCATTCGCTATCATTTTCATGAAGGATTACAAGTTGAATATCTCATAATAAAAGATCCTCTTGTTTTGTGGTAAAATCTAAAAGAAAGATATAACCATCAAAAGTTTACCATACTTTCTTAATCTCATTATAATTGGTTACACATGAGGTTGCAAGATTTTAAATTGATTAGTTAATATAATTTTGCTCATTTTAAAATGACCTCACAACTAAAATTCTATGGTGAAAATATCATAGAATACCAAATATTAGAGAAAACATTCTTTATTTGGCATGCCTCAAATATTGTACTGCATAAATAATATAAAGAATATAATTTCAAAAGGTACTCAAAACTAATTTCATATCTTATTTTGGCTTAACAAAATAATAAGCTTTTGATGAAAAATCATCAATCCCATCCCACGGGTTCTAAATCATTCCCTTAAGTGAATGAAACTTTTGTCCAAAAGATAAGAAAGAATCAAGGGTGTAGATATAGGAAAAATAAATGAAAAAAAGAGAAGAGATAATCCTTTAAAAGGAAACCCAACATACCGCCAGAAATGGAGACACAATGAACCCAAATAAGAAAAGGGCAATAATTTGCATAAACCTGAAGATAAGTGTTATAAGTGCGGTATGCATTAAAATTAGTCTCGCACTTGTCTCATGCCAAAATATCTTATAAATTTATATTAAGTCTCTCCGAAACAAAACGCAATTGAGACTAATTTTATTTATAAAGATGATTCTGAAGGTCATTATGCTTATCTTGATGTTTCTGATTTCTTTAAAAACCCAGATAAAACATATAACATACTTAATGGTGGAATCCTTGGAGATAATTAATATTTTTTTATTCATATTATGATATTTATCTTATTGTATTCACAATAAAAAAATGTCAATTTTATTTGAGTTAAATAATAAACTTTAATTGTATTTTAAATAGAGACATGATTTTTTGTGATGAAGATTTATGTCTGGTAAACAGTGCAACAAAGCATATAATTCTCAAAGAAAAGAAATATTTTGAATGTTTGACATTAATTAAAGCTAATGTCACCACAATATCATATCTAACAAACATGATTAAAGGCTCTAGAAGAGTTAATATTTTGTTACCAAATAACACAAAACTGGACATCTAAGATGAATTATATTCACCTGAGTCTAGAAGAAATTTGACTCAGTTTTAAGGATATACATGCTAATAGTTATCATATTGAAGCAATAAATGAAGGCAAAAAATAATATCTTTATATTATTTCATGTATTTTAGGCCAGAAGCTTGTACTTGAAAAATTACTTACTTCTTTTCTAGAATTTATTATATGATCATGAAATTTATTGAAACAAATATTGTGATACACTAGAAGTGTTCTGACCAATAAATATCTATGCTTTGACATGATCGACTTGGATATCCGAGATCAATAATGATGCAATGAATTATTGAAAGTTTACATGGATATACTTTAAAGAACTTGAAGATTCTTTTACCAAGGGAAGATCCATGAGTTACATGTTCTCAAAATAAATTAATTGTCAAGCCATCTCCATCAAAAGTTGTTATAGAATTACAATCTTTTCTCGAAAGAATTCAAGGAGATATATGTGGACCTATTCATCCACCATATAAACTTTTTAGATATTTTATGGCATTGATTGATGTATCAAGTAAATTATCACATTTTTGTTTACTTTCGAGTCAAAATATTGCACTTACTAGATTAATAACATAGATTATCAAACTACGAATGCAAGTTCCTGATTATCTAATTAAGAAAATTTGATTGGACAATGTTGGTGAGTTTACTTCTCAGATATTTGATAATTTTTTGCATTATATTAGAATTGATGTTAAACATCTTGTTGCACATGTACATGCTCAAAATGGTCTAGAAAAATCATTTATAAATTGTCTTCAAGTAATTGCAAGACCATTACTTATGAAATCAAAATTGCTTACATCTATTTGGGGATATATTATACTACATGCTGCATCATTGGTTAAAATTAGACCAAATGTTAATCATAAATATTCTCATTTGCAACTTGTTTTTGGTATACCACCAAATATATTTTATTTATGAACTTTTGGTTATGCGGTATATATGCCTATAGCACCCCTCTCACAAAGGACCAAAATGGGTCCACAATGTAGAATATAAATTTATATTGGTTTCAATTCTCCATCTATTATTAGATTTCTTGAACCTTTGATTGATGATGTTTTTAAGGTACATTTTGAATACTGTTATTTTAATGAGAACATTTTCCCATCATTAAGGAAAGAAAAATTAGTGCTTGAAGCTCAATAAAAAATTACTTGAAATAACCCGAAATTATCTCATTTTGATCTAATGACAAATCAATGTGAACTTGAAGTTCAAAATATAATTCATTTATAAAATATTGTAAGTCAATTACCAGATATTTTCATAAACAGTGAAAAGATGGTTAAATCCTTTATTCTACCTGCAAATGCTTCATCTATAATTGAAATCCCTGAAGAAAAAAAAGCAACATAGTAGCAAATAAATCTATACCACTTCTGAAGCGCGAAAAACTTGTTGGTGCTAAAGATAAAAATCCTAGAAAACAAAAATTACAACATATAAATGATGGTACTTTTAAAGATTCATCATCCATAAAACAAGCGATAAATACTGTGTTAAAATTATTTTTAATATTGATTCTTCTAAAGTGGGACATCTTGAAAAGATCCAAGTAAGTGAAAATAATGAGATCTCCATAAACTATGTTCACACATGAGAGATTTTGGATCAAAATAAAATTGTCATAATGACACATTTGCATTAAAGGTTACTTTTGGCATCATCAGATGTGATGATAAAATTGAATCACTAACTATCGAAGAATGTCGACATAAAAATGATTGGCCAATGTGGAAAGAAGCAATCCAAACAAAGTTAAACTCAAATGTAAAACATGAAGTATTTGGACCTGTAGTTTATGCACCTAAAGGTGTTATGCCTATTAGGTATAGATGAGTTTTTGTTAGAAAATGAAATGAGAACAATGAAATTGTTTGATATAAGGCACGACTTGTTGCACAAGGTTTATTACAAAGACTTGGGTTTGATTATGAGGAAACTTATTCTCTATTTATGGATGGAATCACTTTCAAATTTTTGATTGGTTTGGTAGTCTCATAAACTCTATATACATGATTAATTGATGTATTTACAACATGTCAATATGGATCATTAGATAAAGATATCCATATGAAAGTCCCTAAAAGATTCAAAATGCTTAAAGCCTTTTATGATAAACCCGAAAGTGTTTATTCTATTAAACTACAAAAATCTTTATATGGATTGAAACAATTTGGTCGAATGTGGTATAATCATCTTAATGAATACCTACTAGAAAAAGAGTCTGAGAATAATGAGATTTGCTCGTGTATTTTTATTAAGAAAACCACATCCAGATTTGCTATTGTTGCAGTATATGTTAATGATTTAAATCTTATTGGTACTTTTGAAGAGCTCGTAAAAACTGTAACCTATTTGAAAGATAAATTTGAGATGAAAAATCTTGGAATTTTTTTTTAATCTTGGTTTACAAATTAAACATCTTTCAAATGAAATATATGTCTATCAATCGATGTATACAGAAAAGGTCTCGAAACACTTTTACATAAACAATGCTCATACTTTGAGTACACCTATGATTGTTCGATCACTTGATATGAAGAAATACATTTTTTGACCGCTAGAAGAGAATGGATAAATTCTTGGTCCAGAAGTACCATATCTTAGTTTTATTGAAGCACTCATATATCTTGCAAATTGTATAAGACCAAATATAACTTTTGCAATCAATTTATTGACAAGATATATTTCAACTCCCACAAAAAAACACCGAAATAAGGTCTAACATATATTTTTCTATCTCCGCGGAACAACTAAAATGAGTTTATTTTATAGTGGATTAAATTCATAATTGATTGGATATGAAAATATAAGTTATATATCTAGTCCTCATAAAGGGATATCATAAACAAGTTATCTATTTACCTATAGAGGTTCTGTAATTTCTTAGAGATTTATGAAACAAATATTAGTGGCTACTTCATCAAATCATTAATAAATTATGGCAATCCATGAAGGAAGACGATAATGCATATGACTAAGGTAAATTATCCAGCATATAAAAGAAAAATATTAAAGATTGTCAACTATTAAAGATAGTTCCATAATATTGTTTGAATATAATGTTACCTGCATCACTCAACTTAGAGGAGGTTATATTAAAATAGACAAAACAAAATATATCTCATCAAAATTTTTTTATACTCATGAGCTTCTATAAAAGAGAAAAAATGATATCAAACCAATAAGATGAAGTAATAATTTAGCATACTTATTTATAAAGTCTTTACCAACCTCAACTTTCAAGAAACTTATTTATAATATTGGAATGTGTCATCTTAAATATTTATCATAAGACATGTATTTTTGAGGTGATGTCAATGTAAATTGTATTTTCTTTCCTTCGCTTAGGTTTTTCCCATGGAGTTTTACATTGTAAGAGTTTAATGAGACAATTTGGTATTTTTGTGAATCATGAAGTATTTGAATATAAATATTGAAGTATCTATATAAAATCTTTTATTGAATTATGAAATATTCAGAAATCACATAAAAATATTGTACTTCTTTTCCTTTGTTTAAGTTTTTTTCTTTTGGGTTTTTCTTTGCAAGGTTTTAATGAGACACATTTTAATATATGGTCATTGAAGAGGAAGTGTTATAAAATATATAATTATATATATTGAATGTTTATTAGAATATTTTAAAATTCATAACTCTTAAATTTAGTTTTTTATTTTTTCATGACACTTGAATTTTTTAATATCCTTTAATGTTTTCATTCTCTTATTTTATAGATAGACTACCTATGTTATATTTTGAATATTAAAAAATATATAATAGAAAATATGAATTTATCTTTTAAATTTTATTATATATATATATATTCTTATTTGTAATTTTTTTTTCTCTAAACCACTCAATTATATAAAAAATATAGAGGAGGGCAGTTTAGAAATTAAGAAACATATTCAGGGATAAAACGGACTTTTAAAGCACCCTAGGTTTCATGACATAAAAATACAGCACTCTGGCACTTGCGAGCTATCCCTCTCACTCTGTTTGTTGCGAAGCAAATTTAGAGTTTAAGGAAAACCAAAATGGGAGTTTTCACATTCGTTTGCAGGAGCTCCAGTAACGAGTGGAGCGCCAAGCAGATCTCAGACGGCAATATCGAGGCTTCCGCCTCCTCCACCTTCGAATTGCAAAGGAAACTCGTCCAGTCCGCTCTCTCCGCTGATTCTTCCGGCGCCGTCCAGTCCTCTTTCTCATACGTCACTCCTTCCTCCGCTGTTTTCCAGGTACTCGCCTCTCTTTCTCTCTATTTTTATATAATTATTTTGATTTATAATCTCATGATGAATTATTGTCGTCTTATTTGCTAATAAGTCAGATAGTATTTATGCAAATATTTTATTATTTGAAATGCAATTGTCTCATTAATTAGGTTTTATAGTGCTAAATATAGTAAGGGTGGATCTGGAATTTCATGGACCGTTTTAGTTGTGTCTGATGGGATGGGTGAATTTTGTGTGGTATATAGGTGGTCATTGGTGGGAGCACCGGTGGTGCCTTCTTTGGTGGTGGTGGTGGTGGTGGTGCAGTAGCAGCTCCAGCAGGAGGTGCAACAGCTGCAGCTGAAGCACCTGCTGCTGAGGAAAAGAAGAAGGAAGAGGAGCCTGAGAGTGATGATGATATGGGGTTCTCTCTTTTTGATTAAGCATATGCCTAGTTACTATTTCTTGTGTCATTCTTCTCAATGGTTTACACTCATGTTGCAAAATTTTACTAGAATTGGTTAATTGGATTTAGATCAGATTAATTGTGTTTTTGATTGGATATGGATTATATTCAATGAGTTCATATTTAGCATTTCATTGTGCTTTAAGCAGCATCTGGTTGGTGTATGGATTGTCAATTATCATGCGAATTGGTTCATCTTGTGGTGCATGCGAATTGGTTCCAACATCAGTGTTGATCGTAGACTTGACACTAGTGTAGTTTTTTGCATTAGATTTTGGATTTGGTTTATTAGCAAGTGTTATTCATGACAATAGTTTTGAATGGATTGTTAATTATCATGTGACTTGGCTCTTGTCGTGTGGTTCTTGCTGGCTCTTCTCTTGTGATGCATGTGAATTGGTTCTGATGTTAGTGTAGATAGTCGATTTAACATTATAGTGTGGTTTTCTGCATCAGGTTTTGGGTTTGGTCCATTTGCAACTGTTATTCATGACAATAGTTTCAAATGGGTTCAACATTCAACCGAGCACCTTCTTGGCTGTGATTTTAATAGCTTAACTGGATAGGCTTCTGATGTTAGTATCTTATACATCCCTATATCTACTTTTCCACCATATAGCCGTGGAGCTACACAATTTGCTTAGACTTTGACACTACAACTGCATTCACTATTGTTGCTTGTAATACAGCAGTGAGGTTCATGGAAGGTTGTCCTTGCATGGCAGTACCTAAAAACATTGCAATTGACCATAGGGGATGATTCTTAAAATTATTATCCAAAATACTAATTCTCTTTGGGGATATTCTATGTCCCAAGACACATAACACTATTCATTACAATAGTGTTATGACTTTTGTCTCTTGATTATTTTATCTTTTGCCTTGGCTTCGGGGGTAGGATGATTTTTTTACCATAATATAAATGTCTTTTTAAGGATTGTGCGATGTTATTTTGGTAATTGGATTTTTAAATGCACATTAAAACTACTAATATAACCCTTTAATAAAATAATCCAATGCTTTTTGTACAAGGGTGTTTTTTTATTTTTAAATTTTATAGAACAATTGAATTACTACATTACCCTTGCAATTTGAATTTTTTAGCTTTAGCATTAGAGGCTTGGTTGTAATTTTATCATGGTTTGTTTGTTAATATTGTTTAGTCCTAAGGGTATTTTTGGTTTTTTCACCTAAAAAATGAAAAAGCTTTTCTGGGGGGTGTTTGGCTAGCTCTGATAGTTTTAACTGTGATTCCACTGCATTATTTGATTTGTCTCAATGTTCTATTCTTCTATGGGTGGCGTGGTTCAACGTGGTTTTATCTAAAATTGCTTTTTTTTTTTTTTCTCAGATTGGGTGTTGGCTATGCAACAATTCATATAAGCCTTTAATTTTTTTTATTCAATCTCTTATTTTATTTGCAATTGTTTTATTTACATTGATTGATTATTCTAATTGGATTTTATTTTTAATTTCATCTCTGATTATTTGATTTATTTTTTTAAAATTTGATCTTTATTCTTTTAATTTATTTGTTTGGTTTTGAATTATTTTCTTGATTGATTTGTTTTTTGTCTTTTCCAATTCCACCTTAACGCATTTATTTTTATTTAAATTTTATGTTAAATTTGATTCTAAGTTTTTTAATTGATAATTTTTTTAATCATTTTCTTAATGGAATTGTTTTTTTACAATTCTATCCTTGGATATATAATTTTATTTAATTTTTATGTTGAATTTTGTCATAATTTTTTTAATTGCTATTTTTTTTTGTTTTACATTGTTTTTTTATTTGAGTTTTTTTTTTTTCATTTTCATCTCTCAATATTTGTTTAATTAAGAATCTTGCTTCTTTGTTTTTTCGAGTTTGTCTTTAAAGGAGTCATCTTAGTCTCTTGATCGGGTAATAAATTTGAAGATTTAGCCTGAGTTGATTTCTGTTTTTTTTTAAAGTATTTTTTATTACTTTTTTGCTAGTTTTTTTTTTCACTTTTCTATTTATAGAAATATTTCATATTATAGGTCATGTGTTTGATTTGTTGACACGGGTTGATCGTTGGGTTTGTTTGAAGCTCTTTTTGTTATCTTTCTTTTTAGCTTTGACAAGTTTTTTAAATTTAAATTTTTAAATTGATTTATAATAAATTTCTTGATAGGACATGAATTCAGAGTCATAGGTTACAAGCTTTTTAAGATTTGGATATTTGTTTGAATTTACTTAGTTTTTATAAATATTTTTAATTTCACCTCCCATTATTTTTTTCATCTTTAAGATTTGGTTCTTATTCTTTTAATTGATATTTTTTTTATTTGAGATTTTTTTTCCATTAAATTGTATTCTCCTTAGGTTTTTCCTATCAAATTTTATCCTTATTATTTTTATTGTTTTTGCAGGTATTTTTATTAATACTTTTTTTTTTTACTAAAATTGGTTGTGAATTATACTTCTTGATTGAATATGAGTAAAAAATTTCACGAGAAACAACTTTTAGAGATTAGAGTAGGTTTAAGATGTTTGCTTGTTTTTTTCTCTTTTTCTAAATTAATGTTGTCTTATTTTTATCTTTTTTTTATAAATTTTTGTTTTGTTATTTTTTGGGTTTAATTCTCTTTTTTTTTTAACTTCTGTTTTTTTATTTTATTTTTTCGATTTGATTCTATTGGGTTAATACTCACTAATGTTTTTCTATTTCATCCCAATATTTTTTAATTTAGAAATAATCTATTATATAACAAATGAATTTTAATTTCATCCCCTATGATTTTTTAATTTTTCAAGTTTGATCATAATTATTTTAATTGCAATTGTTTTTGTTTGTGATAATTTTGTTTTTTTAAAAAACATGTTTTTCTTATTTTTTTTTGCTCTTTATACTTGATATTTTTATCATTTCATACTTGGTTTATTTATCATCTTTTTTTTTCCTATTTTTATTTTTTGTAATATTTTTTTTAGTATTTTCTTTACATTTTATTTTTAGAAAAAAAAATTTTATTTTTTATTTTTTACACTTTGAATATTTATCATTCTACACTTGGTCTCTTTATACCTTTTTTTTTGTTTTATTTTTATTATTTTGTAATTTATTTATTATTGTTTTTTCTTTACACTTTTGTGTTGAAAATTTATTATACAATGATTAAGGAAATCATGTTTCACCGTAACAATTGTAATATTATTTTATTTTTTTGCTACATTAAAAATTCGCTTGAAATCTTATATCTTTATTAATTCTTATGATTTACTATTATATTTTATTATATATAAATATCGATTTTTTGATTCACGGTTATATTTATTACTTGATTTTAAAAAATACATCATTTACACATTAATTCTTTTGTTTTAGAAAAAAATTGTTCGACGTGCAGCGAGGCGAGTTGAATAAACACATTATTATTTTATTTTTTGTATTTCTTGGCACAAATGATCTTGATGTATATAATTAAATGCATGCATAAGTCTTTTGATTTATAATTAGATTAAAAAAACACGTTTGAAAAGCTTGCATGTGTTTTGCCAAAACAATTATCCCACCCATATCGATGCGCAGATAAAATAACTAATAAATCCTAATATGTTTCTGATTTGAAATTCAAATCCCCTCATTATAAACATAAGATTCAAAACATTTTTTTTTGAGTATAGTTATAAAACTTTGCCTGGTGAGTTGACCTGAGATCCAAGTGACTTAAGGTCTTGATTGGATTAAAAATAGTCAAACTTGGGTTTGCAATTGATATTGACAAGCTCGGGCGACCCACTAAGTCAACCCGAAACCCAGTGACCTCCAATTAAAACCTAACCTTTTTTTTAATACAATTTTTTATTAATAAACTAAAATATTATAAAATTAATTTATAAATACTTAATCTTATATATTTTACTACATTTCATATTTCTTTTCATATCCTTTATTATTTTTTAATTTTTTGATGCGAGATAATTATTATATATATATATATATAAATATATATATTGTTTCAAAACTTACCTTAAACATATATCATTTTTAAGTTTTCTACAATATTGACCCGGGACATTGATTAAATCAACTCTCGAGCTGCGTTTAATATCAATAGCAATGCAAGCATACCTGAGAGATATTTGTTAATGCCGATGTGCTAGATAGGTTTTTTTCTTTATATTAAAAAAAAAACTGGATACAGTTGAGGACAGTATGATTTATTTAATTTAAATTAAATTTGGGCAATCTCTTCTTCTATACGTTCAAGATAGATTAAATCTATCAAATTAACAATCATATATGTAGCAATATTGGAAAAAAAGAGTATACAGTATTATTGTGTTATTCAAAAATAATATTTTTCATTTTTTTTAATGATCGGTAAGATTCTAGATTGTGCTTGATAAATCATGATAGTTTTAATTTTTTTTTAAAAAATTAAATAGAAAATATAAAGAAACATGTTTTTTTTTTATCGTGTTAATTAATAACTATTTTTGTTTTATTTTAGTTATATTTATTTATAACATGCACTACATGGCATGAAACTCGAGATTTATACGTGATATACCACATAAACAAACACAGCTTTATTAAGTTATAAAACTTTAATCTAATTCAATAATTTTCTTAGCAAGAAGCTCAAGGCGAGGTTAAAACGGTGCATCTCATAAACAAAGTTGTAAAACTAGAGTTCAATTCAACAGCTTTCTTGGCATGTAGCTCGAGGTCCACATCATTGTTCAAAAATACCGATTCATGCATGTTCCTCCCTAGCTATCACACGAGCCATTTTCTAAGTAGGTGCAGAAGTAATCAAGAATATGATGATGAACATCAAAGATGCACATGATTCTTGATAAATATCATAACTCAGATATCAAATTATATGATTTTTATTCACCAAGGAGTAGTATTCTTTTTTACTTGTACGGATTAAGTTGGAAAAAATAAAAAAAATCTAAGAAATTGTTTAAGCATCCTTAGAACATCGAATCATTCTTTATATAAAAATGTCCTTTGAATCATGATAAACAGCAATCTTATTAAAATTATAGGTGAAGTGTTGAACAAATCAATTACAGATCAAACCTGTAAACTAATATCTTTAAACAATTAATGATAATTATAATTAATTCTATATGAATGAGGTATGATGTGGGTCAGATAATATTGTTTTTTTATAATAGTAAAAAATATTTAGGTTGTAGATAACTATTTAATATTATTATTAAACCCGGCCTACCGGGTTAATCTTGAAATCTTTTGATTCGACTTATTATTTTTCTTGAGTTTAAAATAAAACTGGATATGAGTTAGCCATGCATGACCCCATTGATTTGAGTAGTCCAAAGATAACTTGCATGGCCAATGAAGAAATTCTGAAGATGAAATTGATAAAAAAAAACTTATCGACTCGATTCCTTGCTTATCATATGTTTAAAATTAAAGCACGTGAGAGTTGTTTCGATATGATTTAGTTAACTTGACCAGTTTAAAGACAACTCGAATAATTGTTAAAAAAATTTGAGGATGAAATTGAAAAAAAAAAATAAAAAAAAAAGTTTCATTGTTCAGGATTCCATAAACTTTCCCAGATTTTCTAGATGTATTAGGTAATAATATTATTTCTTATACATGAATTATCGAAAATAATACTACTCGTTATATATGTATTAAAATTAATAAAAAGATGGACCAAGAAAATGTGGTGGGGAACAAAATGCCCCCCTTTGTTCTTAACTAGGAAGAAGCTTTTGCCTTTCTTCCATTATAATTTTCCTTCTCATGCCATCCTAAGCTCCCATTATTCTCTGCCTCCTACACCGCCTTTTCCTTTACATCTTGCAAGCCCTAGAAGCCAGAGCCAGTAGTGCTACTCATCTTTCTTTCACTTTTCTGTCAAACACACCAAGTTTCTAAGAACAAGAAAGATGGATGTGTTTGACTATCAACAACTTGTAAAGGCAACTGGGAGTTTCTCTCCTTCAAGACTTTTAGGCAAAGGAAGCCATGGATCAATCTACAAAGGCATACTTGAAGAAAATAAGCTTGTTGCAATCAAGAAATCATCATCTCTTGGTACTGATCATGTCTCTGCTGGCAACACCAAGAAACTCGAGAACGAAATATCTGTGCTATCTTCCCTACGTGGAAGTCCATATGTCATCAACTTTCTTGGAGCGAGTCATTATCATCACAACTCATATTGCAAGGAGAAGAACAGGGTTTTGGTTATGGAGTTTATGCCTAATGGTTCTCTCCATGACTTGCTCCATGTTGATGCCAGTCCACCACCATGGCCTAAACGTGTAGAAATCGCTATTCAAATTGCAAGGGCAGTCCAATTCCTTCATGAAGGCAAGCCTTTGGTTATTCATAGAGACATCAAATCTGCTAATATTTTGTTTGACATAAATTGGAAGGCTAAGTTGGCAGATTTCGGACTCTCAGTGTTGCTAGCAGACTCATCAAGTCATGATCATGCAACCCAACCGGCTGGCACTATTGGGTACTTGGACCCTTCTTACACCACTCCAAGCAAACTAAGCACTAAGATTGATGTCTTCAGCTATGGAGTTGTTTTGTTAGAGATCATTAGTTGTCAGAAAGTGATTGATGTCTCGAGGTCGCCATCTTCAATTGTTGAGTGGGCAGTGCCATTGATTGAAGAGCAAAGATTGATGGAGATATGCGACACAAGAATTGCACTGCCAACATTCATGGAGGGCACGATGAAGCACTTGTTATATGTGGCAGCACGTTGTGTGTCTTGCAGGGAAGAAAATCGTCCATCCATTACTGAAATTGTAAAGGGGATGGATAAGAATTGTTTGGTTGAAAGAATACAAATGCCCAGTTGGACAAGTCTCATGAGGAGCGTGATACTAACGAGAAGGCCAAGAGAATTGGCTGAGCAATGGCAGCAGACAAAATGTGAAGATGCAAATTGTGACATTTCTAAAGGGATGAAGGCATATTTATGGGAGATATTGGCTTATATTACTGCACTCGAATAATCATTTAAATGTTGGACTTTTTTTCTTTTTTCCTTTCAAAATACCACATTCAACAATAGTTTTTTTTGCAAACTAACACAACTACGAAAAAAAATGCAGGAAATCAGCTATTGAAAATAGCGCAACCAACTCCCAGCAGCACGACTTGGTTGCGTTAATCCTAGCAGCGCAACAAAAAAAAAAGTGCTATTTCCCTAATTTTTTCTTTTATTGTGTGAGTTTGCTATTTTATTTTTTATTTTTTTTAATAAAAGACTAATTAACTATTGATGCATTTTGGCCAATGACCAGTCAAGGGGTTGGCCACAGCTCTTTTCTGTTTATATATAATTTGCGTGTAAAATCAACCTGCAGTGCACGTCGTCTCCAAACAGAAAATTCCCGAAAGTGGGTGCCCAAAGGATACAGCATCAGAGGTTATGTTTCTACTTTCTTTGCCATCTTTTCATGGATGAAGATGGGTTGCACCCAGTAGTGTAAGTGTCATCTGTGCAGTAAGGAAAAGCTTTATCTGCCCAAAGGGTTATTATTAATAGCTAGCTGATGCATCGTCCAGGAAACCAAGAAGAGTGGGACGCAAGCAAGTGAATCGAAGTTTATCTTCATTTTGTTCCCGAAATTCCTTTGCGTCGTTGATCAAATATACACTCTCGATATCTTTAAAGCCTTGAATGTGCCAAGATCGCCCATGTATTAATGTTCTGTGACATGTTTGATTTTGTTTACGTTGATGAAAAATTGTTTCGTGAAACATAGTTGTATTTTGTTTTGTTTTGTCGCTCGTCAACCAAACACAACTCTATCTCGTGCTCTCGATCTGTCTTAGTACTGTTTTATGTCTTTTTTTCTTATTCCAAAATAATAATTAATCGCTACCCTACAAACTAACAAAAGAAAAAGATTACGTGACTTGTTTAATTTTGTTAATTACATCGTAAGAGTAAAATCTAGTCTTTGCGTTTTGTTTTATTTCAACACAAATCTGTCTGCACTCTCTATCTTAGCACTCTGTCTTTTTTTTTTTCCTCACGAAATATTGTTCAAATGCCACCCAGCGGCAAAAGCCAGGATTTTTTAAATGAAATGACAAGTTACTAATAAATACTTGATATTATATATTATATAGAGAAATCAATTTGAAATATATGTATTAACTCATATTAAATAAAATTAATTTAAAAATACTTTTAAAATAAAAAAATTACATTATAATTGTTCTTTTTGAGTTTTTATATTTTAAAATCGCTTCATAATGATAATTGAGAAATAATTAGGAGGCTTAACCTAATAGTTAGCCAACCCTTTCTATATATATGAGTAGGGCAATATATAATAGTAAAGGTGGAGATTACCACATAAGAATATGATTACAATATTTCCTATATAGTTACATTCTATAATACGCCCCCTCAAGCTGAGGGTGGAGGATCAACCCGAAGCTTGAATCTAAAAGTAGTAAACGAAGAAGCAGGAAGTGGCTTAGTGAAGACATCGGCAAGTTGATCCCGAGAGGAAATAAAACGAATCTGAATCTCCTTCTTCGCAACTCTATCTCGGACAAAATGATAATCAATCTCAATATGTTTTGTGCGAGCATGAAATACAGGGTTTGTGAACAAATACGTGGCACCAAGGTTGTCACACCAGATAATAGGGGCAGAAGCAGTCAGAATCTGAAGATCTGTTAACAAGTACTGAAGCCAGATAACTTCAGCCGTGCCATCGGCTAAGGCTTTGTACTCAGCTTCCGTCGAAGAACGAGCAACAGTGCGTTGCTTACTCGATTTCCACGAAATCGGCGTCTGACCAAAGAACACAAGGTAACCACTTGTAGACTTTCTATCCTCAATACTACCAGCCCAATCTGCATCTGTAAAACCATGTAAAGCAAAGGAAGAGTTGCGAGTAATATGTAAACCATGTGATGTCGTACCACGAAGATAACGCAAGATGCGTTTCACGGCGGCCCAATGAGATTCTGTAGGAGCATGCATAAACTGACAGACCCGGTTAACAACAAAGCAAATATCCGGGCGTGTGAAAGTGAGATATTGGAGAGCACCAACAAGTTGCCGAAAACGAGTAGCATCAGAAAACAATGGATCCGGCATAATGGTGGCTTTGGATGCTGAAATAGGAGTATCAACTGGTTTACAGGATAACATACCAGCTCGTGTGAGGATGTCAAGTGTATACTTATGTTGGCAAAGCATAAGTCCCAGACCAGTACACTGTACTTCAATACCCAAAAAATAATGAACATCACCCAAATCCCGAAGTTTAAATTCTGAGCTCAGTAGCTGAATGAGGCGTTGTAGCAGAACAACATTATTACCCGTAAGCAGAATATCATCAACATAAACCAAAAGATAACAAATATCGCTACCAACCGAGAAGATAAACAATGAGGTATCCACTTTAGAAGCATGAAAACCAATTGATAATAGAAAGTCATTTAGACGAGTGTACCAAGCCCGCAGAGCCTGTTTTAACCCATATAGAGATTTATGCAATCGACATACATGACCTGGGAGAGCAGAATCAACAAAACCTGGAGGTTGTTTCATGTAAACCTCTTCATCAAGGACTCCATTTAGAAATGCATTATGAATGTCAAGCTGATGAATTTTCCAACCACTCGAAACTGCAATGGAGAACACTAAGCGTACCGTTGCCTGTTTGATAACAAGACTAAAAGTTTCTGAGTAATCAATACCTTCTTGCTGAGTGAAGTCCCTAGCAACCAGGCGCGCCTTATACCTCTCAATGCTACCATCAGATTAGCGTTTAATTTTGTAGACCCATCGGCTACTAATAACATTCATGGACGGATGAAACGGCACTAAAGTCCATGTTCTGTTTGCGCGTAAGGCCTGAATTTCCTCACGCATAGCATTATGCCACGCCTCATATCTGTTAGCATCAGGAAAAATAAGAGGCTCATGTAAGGGAGGAGAAGCTACCCGACTGAAGGAGGCAGCAGATGTGGCTGCCGTGGTGGTGGTCAGCGCTGTCTTGGGCTGTCTCGGACGAAGAACCATGGGGTGTTTAGGAGCAACCGGACATGGAGTAGCAGAACCTGTACCTGGAATGTGCTGAAGAGGATAAGAGGAGAGATCAACACAAAATTGCAGACCAGGAGGTGAAGCCGGGAAGGTGCTGGGTTGTGCCGCTACTGAATCCTGCAATTCAGAACCTGTTCCTGCACAATAATCATTGGAAAGACAAGCACGTGGTGACAGTATGGCTGTGTGGGGTGGTGAGGCAGGGTCAGCTGAATCAATGGGCAAGGGGGCAAGCTGGGGAGGTGCGGCAAGGGGCAAATGTGAGTTGTGTGTTTTGCCGATTTGGGAAGGAATAGGCTGAAAACAGGAAGGGGGATGCAAGGATGGAAGATAGGTATGTGGAGTGGGGGGAACCGGGGGTGGTGTTACCTGTTCAGACTTTTTAAAAGGAAAGACACATTCATGAAAACGGACATGACGGGAGACATAGACACGATCAGACTTTAAATCAAGACATCGATAACCAAGATGAGACGAGCTATAGCCTAAAAACACACAAGGAGAAGACCAAAAATCTAATTTATGAGCATGATATGGACGTAAAAATGGAAAACAAAGACACCCAAATGTACGTAGGAAGTTATAATCAGGAGTGCGATGAAACAGACACGCAAAAGGAGATTTATTTTGAAGAACATGAGTAGGCAAGCGATTAATAAGATATACCGATGATTCCATAGCATAGTTCCAAAAATACAATGGGGCATTACACTGGCCTAAATGGGTTAGGCCAGTTTCGACAATATGTCTATGACGACGTTCAACTGTGCCATTTTGTTCATGAGTATGAGGACAAATTAATCGATGATGAATACCAATGGTTTGAAAAAATTTATTTAATTTTCGATATTCACCACCCCAATCAGTTTGAACAGATTTAATTTTAAGAGAAAAATGACGCTCAACAAGTGTCTGAAAACGTTGAAAGGTGGAAAATACATCAGATTTCACAACAAGCGGATAATACCAGATATATTTAGTGTACGCATCAACAAAGATAACAAAATAACGAAAACCATCAGAAGAAAACATTGGAGCAGGACCCCAAACATCACTAAAAATTAATTCAAGTGGGGCAGAAGTTTTGTGACCTGTCGGTTGTAATGACAAACGAGATGACTTGCCTAAAGGACACGTTTGACATTGAGTAAAAGATCGTCTAGACATACAAATAATTTTATTATCGGAAACTAACAAATTTAGAATGCGAGGAGTTGGATGACCTAAACGACGATGCCACAGGTCGGCAGTCGCGGACATGCAAGGAGACCAAAAAGCTTGAGGAACTGACGTAGCTGAAGACTCAGAGAGAACATAAAGGCCATCATGACTCCGACCGGAAAGAAGAACTTCCTTGGTGACGAGATCCTTCACATAAAACACAGAATCGTGAAATTCAAAATAAACATGATTATCACGACAGAATTTCTGAACAGATAACAGCGGTTTGGTAATGTGAGGCACACGAAGAACATTAGTTAACGTAAACAAGCGTTTTGGGGAATATAAAGTAGTATGTCCAACATGGGATATGTCAAGGGCCTTACCATCACCAACATGCAAGAAATCATTACCAAGATAAGGAGCAGAATCAGTTAGAGTTGCAAGGCCAGGCGTCACATGTTGATTCACGCCGGTGTCGGGAAACCAAGTCGTTACAGCAGAATCATTCGCAACAGCAAGGTGAGTAGAGGGCTGCTGTGTGTTGCTGCGAAACTGAGAGCATTGAAGAGCTGAATGGCCAAGATTGGAACATACTTGGCAGCGTACCTGTCCAGACCACTGCCCCTGATTCGGCCTGAAATCTGCAGCAGAGGTGCGCCTGTTCTGCCACTGATTCTGCCTCCAGTTTGCAGCAGAGTGGCCTCTGTTTTGGGCCTGAAATCGGTTGTTGTTGTGACGCCAATTACCCCTATAGCGTCCCTCGTTTCGGCTGTGATTAGTCATGGCAAGATGAGCAGAAATCTGAGGTGTTGGCAGCAATGGTGGCTGCTACGGCAGAGAAGAAGAAGACAACAGAGGCGAAGAGGATGAACCGACAGCCATGGAGTGAAAAGAATTCTTGTGCAGAAACTCATGGGTAAGGAGATGGCTATGAAGATCAGCATACGATAGCGGTTCGGCCTTGGTTATGAGGCTAGTTACCAAGTCTTTGAACTCACCGCGAAGACCACGAAACACATAGAGATTAAAATCTTCAAGAGACATTGGGCGACCAGCAGCAGCCAATTCGTCAAATAACGATTTGGCTTGCTGCATATACATACTAATGGATGCATCACCTTGCCAAAGGTCTTGAAAGGAGCCATGTAGTTGCATGATCCGGGAATTAGATGGAGAGGCAAGTGCCTTCTCAAGTGTGCACCAAACACAATGTGAAGTAGAACAATCTACTATAAGATGCAACATATCCACGGAGAGAGAGGAGAGTAGAGCACTCAAAATAAGTTGATCTTGTTGCTTCCAACGAAGAAAAGAAGGGCTGATGGCAGAGGAAGAACCAGCCGAAGCATCAATCATATGAGATGGAGAACACGGCAAGGAGCCGTCAACAAAGTGAAAAACACCTTGACCAAGGAGATATGGCTTCATCTGCATTCTCCAATAGAGATAGTTTGTGTTCGTAAGTTTCAACGACACAATTTGGTGGGTGTTGGATAGAGGAACCATTGTTGAAGTATGTGTTCCCATAAGAGGCAAAGGAACGACAGAATTATGAGAAGAAGAATCAGACACATGAGGAAGTTGTTCTCGACCAGCAGCAGGAGGATGACTGGCCGGTGATGTTGCAGCACTGGTGGAAGGAGGAGAATCCATGGGAAAGAGAAAAAAGAAGTTAGGGCCGGCTGCAAAGTTGCAAAGGGAGGAAAGAGTTTTGACGGCCGAAGGCTCTGATACCAAATTGAGAAATAATTAGGAGGCTTAACCTAATAGTTAGCCAACCCTTTCTATATATATGAGTAGGGCAATATACAATAGTAAAGGTGGAGATTACCACATAAGAATATGATTACAATATTTCCTATATAGTTACATTCTATAATAATGATTTCTTTATCAATCTCATTGAAGATATTTTTCTCAATATATAAAACCAAATTGTCATTCATCTACTTATCTCTCCTATCCTATTTTGCAATCTACTCTTGACAACATGAATGACAGAAAAAAATCTTTAATTTCACTGTAGCAGTTGCAACTGGTAGAAGTAATGACAATTTGATAAACATATATATCAATCGAAATATTAAATTCTTCTTTGTTTTTACCATTTTCTCCTCAAGACTAGCGATACCTTCAATACCAGAGAGCTCATCATCACTGCGTAGATCAATAATATACGTATCAAGTTGGTCACCAAGTACCATAAGATTCACTATAGAGAATTCATTGGGATAAAAAAGAGTAAGACAGATAAGCTTTTCTTTGTTGAAAGTAGAGAAAGAGTCACTTGGGTTTAAACATGCCACACAAAGAAGTAACTCTGTACTCATCTCAGTGAAACGATCATCCAACTCATTAAGCTGTATGTCAATGATATTGTTAAACAATTCATAACGGAAATGGTATAGGTTTATAATCCCTTGAGATTTTTGCCTTAAATGCCCATGAAGCTTTGATATTACATAAGAGCTAATGAATCAAAGAATCAAACATAGAAAGTTTTGATGGTATAATCACAAACCACAGAAGCAACAACAAAAAGTTCTCTCTGATTCTCTGAATATTTCCAGTTTTCTTTTTTATATGCGTTGATTACTTTTATTTTTCCATAGGATAAAATCATCAAATGTCCCTTTACTTTTCTATCTGTTAAACATAAATAAAAAAAAAGATTTGAGATAACCAGTTTATAATTCAAACACCAGAAGCATTTTTCAATGGATTCAAAGATAAATTTTTTTACTTTAGGCTTTATGAGGAGAGAATGCAGACAATCGTAGTAGAGCACATTAATACGTTGTCTCTTAACTCTTTACCTTTTACAAAATATGACTTAAGCTATTATATTAATATTTTAATGTAAAAATTATTAAAATAAAAAAAGTTAAGGGGGCAGCCCCCTAATGCTCCAGTGTGGCTTTGCCCCTGATGCTACCCTACAAACAAACGAAAGCAAAAGACTCATTACCATCATGTTTCTAGCTGCTGAAGTGCGCCATTGATATGATCCAATGGAGAATTTTGAGGAAACATTCGTATTTTTTGATCTTATATACAAGAAATTAACTAGCAAAAATCATGATGTAGTGAACATTAGAGACAAAAGATATTGTTCGATAAAGATAATTCAGGAGGTTCTTCCAAAACTGTTTAAGAGAAGTGGCCAAGATGCTATAACAGCACAGTCAACAAGATAATGCAAAGCCATATATTGATCCGATTGCCAAGGGATATCTTGAAGCAGCAACCAAAGATGAGCTTGATGTTCAACCTTTCTTTAAATCTCTCAGTAGTCTTGGCTCAAAGCTTAACCCCAAGCTCTCGGGGGTTTTCTGCCATTCAATATCTACACAACAATATGAAGCTAGCTCCTACAACAATTGATGGATTCCATACACGAAGCATTTGATGAATTATCACCCACTAGAGCTTAACCAGTTATGTCTTTCTAAGTCTATAAATGTGCATTAAATAAATTATAAAAAAGTTCAAGATGTTAAAAAGAAAGATAGGGTGTGGTAGGTAAATTTATAAAAACAAAACTAAAGAATAAGAAGAAGAATGAGAGGAATGATATTTTATTAAAAGTTTTATCAAAAGATATACCTTTATAACTTTTCTCCATATCTCTCTTTATTTGTGTATAATGCTTAAGATTACAAGTCTATTTATATGCCTCAATTCCCAGATAAAGTAATTAAACTACTCAAAGGAAATCCTAATCTAATAAAGAATCTAACATTTTAATTAAACAAGGATTCTACTAAATTAGTCTATTACAAATCCTTTTTCATCAAAGATTCCTACATTAACTAGGATTCCTCTTTTAGCTAATATTAAAAACTCTTATAAACTCTAAATTTTATTAGCCTAAATCCTAGTTCATATTGAACTTCAACACTCCTCCTCAATATCAACTATCATCATTCTTTCATCTTATCTTTCTCTTCATGATGTCTTGCCTTAATAGTGTTGATGTTGTTTGTATTTCATCATTATCAAAAATTAATGAAGGTAGTTTCACCATTATACTCAACATTAATTTTATTTTTTCAAACCATGTTTGTGTTTCTAAACCTTCAACCAGATTCATAACTTTTTCAAATAATATTAACTTTCAAACTTGTACGTCTTCAATTTCTTGTAGCTTACCTTCAATGTTATCGATTAAAACAGAAACTTCATTGTTTTTTACTATAGATTTTTTCTTCCAATCTCGCTTTGCACCTCTCTTTTTCTCTTTTGGCATTCTTGTGTTCTTTGTAAGTCCACTTAACACTTATTGGCTTCTTTTATTTTGGTCTATGAACCAATTTCCAAATGTTATTTTTCTTAATTGATCCAATCTCCTCATTTATTACAATTCTTCATTTTGTATTATTTATTGCTTCTTCAAACACTATAGTATCACATGTAGTAAGATACCAATATCGTGTTACATCCTTAAATATGATTAGTTACCTCATATAAGTCATCAAGACTCCTCATCTTTCTTGCTAGAGTGCCACTACTTGAGCTTTCACTAGAAGAAGAAGAAATTGAGTTTATTGGTGTTTGTGGAGGTATAACTATATGTTTTTGATGATCTTTGTTTCTTTCCTCCTCTTCATTAAAAGTTGGCAAGAAGTCATATTTCTCATCATCATTTACCTTCCAATCCTATGCTCCTTCTTCATTGAACTCAACATCTCTACTAATCACCATCTTTTCTTCATTAAGGTTGTAAAGTTTGTATCCTTTGAACTTTTGGTCATAGCCCACAAAGATCATCTTTTTGCTCTTGTCATCTAGTTTGGTCCTTACTTGATCATTTACATGCACATAACCAATGCTTCCAAAAACTTTCAATTGAGAGACACTTGATTTTCTTCTACTTCATTGTTTTTGTACTGAAGTCATGCCATTCAAGTTTTTAGTAGGACATCTATTTGATAAGTAGATAACACAGTTTACAGCTTTATCAAGCTCTATGAACTTGTCTTTGTCTCCATATATGTGGTTACTGACTCCATTATCTAGGTACCACATGTTCTCTTTGTCTTGCATTCTCTCATTATACACTAGTAGTAGAGTGGCTTCATTATTATTATTTTTTATCACAAGATTTGCATTCTTCTCAACCCTTTTGGTTGAACTCTAGCAATCCCTAGTATAATGACATGTATTTTGATAATTATATCATTTAACTTTTGATTTGTCAAACCTGCTGTCAAATCTAGATCTCGGATTGCTACTGCCAGTTGAACCAATGGAGAGTTGTTAAATTTTGACTTCTCACTTTATTTCAGAATGAATTCTTGAATATATACAGCATCTACATATCTATATCAGGACAACTATTAACTACACATAAATAGGTATTATCGCTAGGTTCTGATTTATAGAAAATAATATCTGACTTTCTGTTTTTACTCCCTACAAATCAGTTTCAAATCTGCCTTAATTACTTCACAATCTTCAACACTCCCCCTCAAGCTGGATGGAAGAGATCTTTCATTCCCAGTTTGTCCAAGGTGTTTTTGAACACAGGATTCCGAACACCTTTAGTAAGTATATCAACAAGTTGTTCCTCGGTAGGTACATAAGGAGTGCATATCAATCCACTCTCTAACTTTTTTTTTATGAAATATCTGTCCACCTCCACATGTTTAGTTCTATCATGTTGCACTAGATTGTCTGCTATTGCAATGACAGACTTGTTGTTATAACACAACTCCATTGGTTCATCCCACTTAATTCTTAAATCTTGTAGGATAATCTTCATCCGTAGTAACTCACAAATTCCAAGTGACATTGATCTGAATTCTGCTTCTGCACTTGATCTTGACACAACACTCTGTTTTTTGCTCTGATACTATGTCAAAGAACCATCTAAACCCAAAAGCTTAAGCTGTTAGGTGAGGTCCCATTTATTTGATAAAAATTAATCACAAGGTAATGTGGCCCTGTGCAAGTTTCAAGCCTAAAGGGCTTTCACTTGAGGAGGTGTGTTAGAGAATAATATAAATCATATCCTGGGACCTCATCTAACAGCTTAAGTTATTGGGTTGAGATGGTTCTTTGACATGGTATTAGAGCTTCAAATCTGCTTTAATTACTTTAGAATCTTTAATAGAATCGGTCAATTAGTTCCCTTTATTTGATTGACAATTTGATCTGCTAAGGCTGCCTCGACCTTCTTTTCCAAATCTTCATCTTCTTCCTTGAGAATATCCAAAACCATCTTACTTTGAAAAAAATATGATTGTAAATCCACATTCTCTTTAATCTCATTGACTCTTTCCTCATGGGCTTGTAATTTTCCTATGAGACCTTGTATTGAAAGAATATCTATATTTTACAACTCCTCTATTACGACCACCATATAATGGAACTTCTTTTGCAGTGAAGTGAAAAGTTTGAATTGGCCATGTTAAATAATCAAACCTAAATCTGATATCACTTATTGGAAAAGAAGGATAGGGTGTGGTAGTTAATTTATAAGAACAAAGCTAAAAAACAAGAAGAAGAATGATATTTTATTAAGAGTTTTTTTAAAAGATACACCTTTATTGCTTTTCTCTATCTCTCTCTATACTTGTGTATAATACATAAGATTATAACAAGCCTATTTATAGGCCCCAATAATAAATGAATTAAACAAAGGAAATTATAATCTAATAAGATTCTAACATTCTAGTTAAACAAGGATTCTAATAAACTAGTCTATAACAAATTTTTTTTTATCAAGGATTCCTACATTAATTAGGAATTCTTTTTTAGCTAATATTAAAAACTCTTATAAAATTTAAATTTTATTAGCCTAAATCTTAGTTGATATTGAATTTCAACACAAGTAAAAAAGTAAGAATTATAAACCGCCTCACATGAGGAAAAAAAAAGGTTAAAGCATAAATGGGTCGATATTTATTGTATTGGAATTTTGAATTGCAAAAAACAAAACTAGATATATTTTTTTTATAATAACTCACATTAGTTTTAAATATCAATTTAAACAGTTGGATTTGAATAAAAAAATTCAATCAAATTGATTTTTTTTTTAATTGACCATGAACCAAACAAATCAATTTGATTTTGCCAAAGTTTTATTAAAACCGAATAAATTCAAATGAGCTATAAATAAATAAATAAAGTTGAGTATTTTTCATTTAAGTCTTGATTTTTGTGAGATAAAAATGAGTTCTTGGTTAGATTTATAGTCTCACTATTTTAGTTTGATTTTCAGTTGAGTTTTCTTAGTTTATAAAATCTGTAACCAAAACCAAACCATTTTATTTTTAAAATTTTCTTATTATTTTTTTTAGTATAATTTCTTGAATAACTTTTTTTTGGTTAATTTAAGTTGTTTTTTTTATGAATATTCTAAATAAATCATTTATTTTTCTCACCCAAGTGAAATATTAAATTTTTTTATCAATTATTTATTTGGTGCTTATAATTTAAATTCTTAAACAAACTTACTTATAAATAAACTTCAGTTAAAATTATATAAATTAATACATTTATAATCATGAAAATTAATTAATTAATTGAGATATTATTTAAACTTTACATTTAATAAAAACAGAATAAAAATATCATTTAATTAAAGTTATTAGTTTAAATATTAATTTATAGTTGATGAACCTAGATCTATTAATTAGAGGAGCATGATGGCAAGAACTTATCAATTAAGGACTGGATTGCAATCTCTATCATATTCAGGTTACTGATTTGTAGTTAACCAAACTAACATATAAAAAGTGGATTACTGAGCCGGCCGAGTCTTGGCTTTCTGGAGAGACAGGGCACCGTTGACGCTCTATACTGTTCATCTTCCTTCTATCTCCTCGTCCCCCTCTCTCATGCAAACCCTAACCCTAAACCTCAATTAAATCAAAGTACCTATTGCTTTCTTTGAAGAAAAAGATGGAGGCTCATCACCATCATCAGTTCACTCACAATATATTCGAGAGACGCCCCATTATCAAATCAAAGACTCCTGCTGTTAAATGGTTCAAAGAATGGTAATTTCACTAATTATCTTATCTTTACTTTTTTTACAATTATATTTCTTTCTTTTCATTGCTATTTGTTTTGGGTTTCTGATTTAGGAGCCAAATACTCGATTTTTTTGTTCAAGCAATGATTTTTTCTTTTCTTTTAGCTCTTCTATGTTTGGTTTCTTTGGAGATCTAGGTTAGGTGTTCTGTTTTTGGAATTTGGGCTGATGAGAGTTAAGCCAACAATCTGATCGATGCTGCTTTTGTTGTCCCAGGGTGCCTCAAGATGTGGTGGCAACGGGTGGAAAGTGTTCTCTTTTCAAATGGGTTGCAGGTAAATTATGCAAGTCTGAATCTTTTTTTTTTCTTGTTATAAATAAAATCTGATGTTTCTTTGTACAAATCTATTGAGAAATCATCAATAATATGCTTGTCTCTTGAGTTAATAGCATTTCAATGTAAACAATGTAAGACTTGGCAATTGATTTGCTTTGCTGAGATTTTGTTTTGTAGAGCCCTTCTTGCAGTCATGGAAGATAAACTTTTTGAGAGCTTTTTCAGTCGAATGAAATTTTATTTATTAGTTTGATTATGCTAGTTTTACTTAACTCTCTTCTTTGATCTGTTACTTACAGAGAATCAATTGAATGTCTTGAAAGAAAAGGCAAAAGAGCCCCCGGCACCGGAGCCAGAACCAGAGCCTACTACTGAAGTTCTTTTCCTTTGCAGTTTTGAAGGGTGTGGAAAGACCTTTATTGATGCAGGTGCTTTGAGGAAGCATTCTCATATCCATGGAGAGAGACAATATGTTTGTCACTATGAGGGATGTGGAAAGGTGCTTAACTTAACCTTTTTAGGTTTTATTTTGTTTCTTGAAGATATTGTGATTTTTTTGGTGAAACCTTTGAGTGTTTGTACCTTGTATTTATACCATGTCGTGTTTACTTTCTTGGTTCAATGTCTATGTCACCTGCAATGATTTCAGCTGAGATTTTGTTCATAGATGAGCTGGCATGAAGCTGGACTCTGCCAAGGTTAAAAAAGAGGGCAGATCCTCTTGTGGAAGTTTTGAATTAGATGATTGATATCTTCCTACAAAACTCTCTAGTGACTCTGAATGCATTACATCTACTGTTTTTACTTTGCAGCTTATTTTGGATGTTAAGTTGACCTTGCATAGTGATTAATGTAAGAGATTGTTACTTGTCTGCACTCCACCTATCTGTATTTTTGCAATAACTCTTGTTCTCAGTCAACGAAAAAGCATTCTTCTCCTCAAGATACAATGAAGGCAAGAAATCATAGTGTTGTTGTCAAGAGTATTCTGATTTTCGTTTTATATGGATCTTCTATTCCATTGAACTTTTATGTTTAAGTGCATGGCTTCTGAGGTCTTGTTATGTTTTTGGAATGGCTTCGTCAAATTAATTGTTGTTAATCTGAGAGGGAAAGATCTTCATGCTTCATTGGAGGTGGGATTATTGACGTAATTGAACATAAGGTTCTTGTTTCGTGCTAATATTTTCTGTCAGATATGAAGAATTGTTTGGAAGATAGATTGATTTCAGAGCTATCTTCTATGGTTGCTGGTAGAATTGGTTAGGGGAGTGATGGGAGCACTGTTTTCATTGAGCATTGTGGGATAGGGAGTTCAGGTCAATAGTTTCTTTCTTAAGAATTCATTCATTACTGAAAGTGATTGAACTTGGCTGATGGGATGTGTTGGATTTCTTATAGTGATATGTTTTAGGAGAATTCCTTAAATAAAGTGTCATAATACTAGGATTGGTGCTTTCTTTGGAAGTTCATTTTCTCTATAGGAAATCCATGGTGTTTTTTTTGGCTGGTTAGTGACCACGGGGGAATTTTATAGACCAAAAAAATATGTTAGCATGAATCATCTTTGGATTCCCTTAGGACGCATGTCCAAGCAGGAAGATCTGATGTTTAACTATTGAATTCTTTTGTTTGATGTGCCTACAACATCCTTTGTCTTCTTGTTGTATGGAATTACTTAGATTTATTAGTAGTGTTGGAGAAGGGTACTAGAAAAGACAATCTGGGTAGGTTGGCCTGGCTTAGTACCCCATTCTTGGCTGGAGAACAAGTGCACTGGAGTCGGAGGAACAGTAGAGCTTTATACTGTTGACATTAATTCAGATGCATTTCTTAGATCATTACTTTCATGGCTGGCTGCTCATCCCTGTTTTAATTGGAAATCTTAAATGCTTTTTCAAAGGACTTGAGTTATTTTTTTGGCTTTTAGCTTGATATGGAATTGGACTCCTATACCTAGATGCCACAACCAAATTTATATTAAAATTTTATCGGACTTGCCATTGCCATCAGCACTAAATGGGCAAAACAAGAGTGGTCAAATATATTTGTTGTTGAAAAACGAACCTGCATATGTGGCATAGATTTCTGTAATGATTGAGATAGTGTATGCTTAAGTGTAATTTTTTAGCAAAAAGCTTATTTTCACTCTATGTTTAGCTTTCAAATGTTATATTTCTCATAAGTTTTCTTTTACTATTTCCTCTTTCTAAACTTGTATTATGGCATTTACGTGGTGTGTATATGCTGCAGAAATTTTTAGATAGTTCCAAGTTGAAAAGACACTTCTTAATTCATACTGGTGAAAGAGATTTTGTATGTCCTCATGAAGGCTGTGGTAAGGTGATAAATCTTTCACTAACTGTTTTCTTGTAATTAGTTGACATGTTGATGGTTAGATTGTTATGTTCTCTATAAAAGTAAACTTATTTATGTTTCTTGTGTGCCCGAATTAGTCTTCCGTCACTGTCTTACATTCAGGTTTCTTATTATTTGTAATTCTCATTTAACAACCAGTTTGTTGATTTTTCCAAATTCTGCAATTATACTTTGAACCTATATTTTAAGTTCAGCAATTTGGAGACAGTTAAGTTGTAAAAAAAATTTCATTTCCAATTTCAGTACTGTTCTTCATTTCTGGTTTTCATTCTCTAATGGAAAATTGGATATGCATCTATTTATATATATAAAAAAATTGTTTTTATCTAAAAACAAAAGACTGTCATCTTTGCATATTATTTTTCATTCAGAAAGCAGTGAACAACTTATAAAACTGGGTTTTCCAAATTCATGGGAAACAATCAGTTGGAGAAATACCACATTTGTGCAGGAATTCCTGATTTCCTTTTTCAATTAGAATTGTTTTATAAAACAGCGCCAGTCTTTCATAACTTGATATGCCTTGGACTACTAGATTTGGAGACTGGATAGGTTACGAAACCTTCTTTCCCTCTGCTCTTTTATTTTGTTTTTATTTTTTTAAAAACAGGGAAGGGGTGGTTGTTTGTTTGTTGATTGTTGCACTTGGCAGATGGTTGGGAGCTTCAAAGGAAACAGTTGCTTCAAGTTTAGCATGAATCTAAGGCAGAAAACTGTTGTGTTCAGTGTTCTAGGCTTTGTGAGAGATATCATCCGTGACAGATTGATGACTTGTTTTACATTATTGTATGTCATGTGCTTCGGATGTCTTCTTTACATGTGTTGTGGTGGATGCACCACTTATTATTCAGTGCAGTACTTCTATCTAAGCTTGATTTTGTTTGATGCAGGCATTCTCCTTGGACTTCAACTTGAGATCTCACATGAAAACACATTCACAAGAAAACTATCATATCTGTCCATACTCAGAATGTGGAAAGAGATATGCTCATGAATACAAGCTGAAGAACCACATCGCATCTCATCATGAAAAGGTTAGTTCCATTCCTTTACTTGTAATGTTTTTGATATGCCATTCCACTGTTCATTTACTTTCATAATTGGTAGTCTTTTATAGCGGGGATCAACATATACTATGCACTCTGATGCTCTTGAACAAACCAATAATATTTGCAATGTCTTTCATATGGTGAAGGCATAGTTTTCCACCTTGATGCATTCATTGATTTACATTAATTTTTTAAAATAAAGTACTTATTGTATGCAAGACAATGTGGAGATGACAAAACCTATGATTATGGAGGATGGATCATTGCTCAATTTTAAATGTTGAATGTCTTGGAACCCTTGAAACTATATCATATACCATACAGGTCAGATTGATTTAGTTATTGTTTGGGATTGATTCACTCTTGCGAGGATTTTTTTTTGGGGTGGGTTAGGGGATTGGCCCAAATATCAGGTTCTGTTTGGTATGAATTTTGCAAATTGATTTTGTATTTTAACTGTTGACTCGTGGAAAAGCCATAAATGTGTTGGGTTAGAAATAACTTTTGACTTGGACCCTTATTTGTTGAGAAGTAGTTTCCTTTTAGAAAGTGGTTTCCTTGAAAGTGGATTTCTGAAAAGTGGATTATTTTCTGATGTTTGTTAGTGTTAGTGTCATAGAAATTAAGTTGGAAAACAGTTTTTAATATTTGGCTATGACATGGAAATAAGTGGGAGAAAAGTTTGTTACAAAATCAAGTCACAATTTTTATTGAATCAAAAGTTACATTTTTAACTTTTAACTTTTGGTTTCTAAGTTATACCACATCCATTTTTTATAAAAAGTTGAGTATTTTTTTTTTTATCAATCATAATTCTAACTTAAATTTATTTTAACTTATTTTTTCGCAAGTTATTTATGAAAAACAACTTTTGAATTATGAAAATTGCAATCTGATTCTCAGAATCTTCTTTAATTCTACAGAATCCGACACCGGATGTGGTGAGATATGCTACACCTCCAGAGAGGATAATGAAAAATCCCAAGCCTCCTTCTGGGGTTTATGGCTCTGCTTCATCAGATAGACCATACATTTGCCCTTATGAAGGGTGTGAAAAGGACTACATCCATGAATACAAGCTCAAACTTCATCTAAGAAGAGAGCATCCTGACCACATGGCAGATGAGAATGCTGAGAATGCAAATTCTAATGCTGATAATGAGATGGATGAAGCCAGTGATCAAGATGCTTATGGTGGAAAGCGTGTGAATGGGAAAAGTCAGAAACACAGCAGGCCCAAGCCAAACTTGAAGACGCCGCCTGTAAAAATCAGACAACGGAAAGGTTCAAGTTCATCCCCTGCCACATTAAATGTAGTGAAAAAACCTTGGCCAGTTAAGGATGACACTTACGAAGAAGACAGTGAAGAAACCGAGGAAGAGGATCACGACAATGCAGAGGATGGATGGAGGTATGGAGGGAACGAGGACGATGACGAAGAGACAGAGGATGAAGACTAGGGCACCCTGTTACCCTTTGGGGTTTGTGTTTGTAATAGTTCTCAAAATAAATGCTAAAATTTAAGTAAATTCATATTTTACTGGTCTATATTGTCTAATGCTCTCTCCCTCTACTCCCACAACAGAAGCCATTCTTAAATTTTTGCCCGTTGCCATTCCGCCTTCCAAAAGATTTTTACCCTAACAAACGCAATCATTTGCTGCAAGCTCTCTGATAAATTTATGGTTAGGGAAATTATTTGGTCAGGATCTACTTAGAGTGATGGGTGGAAGGCTGCCAAATCCTGCTTTTCTCAAGATTGATGAGCAGAATCTCTGCCAGAACTTCCTTTAGCCCTGCCAAATCTTTACATCTAATGAGGATTCTTCTCTGTTGTAATTAAATTTGAAAAGATATTCTATTTTATTGCAAAGGTAGAAAGATTTGGATCATAGAATATCTGTTTTCTTATCAATAGTCCATTGAAGAAACCTTTGGGGCAAAAGGCAGAAGTTTAATAATTAGTTAGTTCAATTTTTTGATTCTCTTAGGTAGTGTTTTTTTGTTTGGTTACCGTGTCCAAACAAAAAAAAATGGAGATGGAGATTGAGATGGAGATGATGGAGACAGAGAGAATATGTCCTGTATTTTATAGTACAATTTTTTTTTAAAATTATTATAGAGATTTATTTTATATCTTTTTCTTAATCTCTTTAATCAAATATGTTTTTCTCTCTTCTATATCTATTTATTCTTTTTTAAAATATTAATCACACAATTTATAAACAAAGTTGTCATGTGTATTTTATAAGAATCATCTAATTTTTAAATTGCTCATTTTAAAATCATAGGTTATTTAATATTTAGCTTTTATTCCATCTCACCACCTGCTATTACTACAACCACCCCAGCATTTCCATCATCATCATTATTTTTTCGCTGTCATAATTTTCACCTTCAATCTATTATTGTTATTATCACAACTATTATTATTTTTATATGATGATCATAACACATTATTTTTTATTTTATATCATTACTTATCAAACATTATAATATTTTACATGTAAAATATTTAAAAAATTAAAATTACACATTTTATATGTGAAATACTTTACATCCTTGACATACAATTTATTAATTATTTTTCTTTACTCGTTGACCACCTATTAAAAAGATTTCAATTGTATCTATAATAATTTATTCATTAACTTATTTGTTTTGTTTTATAGCCAACATAATAAAAACTAGTCAAAGAATATTTAATTTACTTCATAAGAAAGAAAAAAAATAATACTTAGAGGGTGTTTGTTTTACGTGAAATATGTTATAAGAATGGTTTTTTTAGGTATTTTATATTTGTTTTTTGTAAAATATATTTTATAAAAAAACAAGTCAATATAAAATATTTTACATTCTAAACTAGGTTCATTTATTGTTTAAACTTGGTTTATTTATTAAAAAAAATTTCAATGAATTTTTGTAAATTATTTTATGTATAATTTACTCATAATATTATCTAATAATTTTAATTACCACCACCTTATTACCATGACATTCGTCTTTGCCGCTATCACCTAATAACCACCACGACCTCCATCGCTATTGCCATCAACCCAACTATCACCCCCACCACCCCATCACCACAATGATCCTATTACTCTACAATCACAACAACCGTCAACACTACCATCACCTCTACCTCTATCTTCATCATTATCTCTAGATCATCATCATCATAACAAACATAACATATCATCGTAACAAACATTTTTAGATGTTTTTATACAAATAAAAATAATATTAAAAATATAATAAGTATAAACAACACAAAATTCTATAACAAGTATGAGTAGGAAGGCACACCAGGGTATTCAATTTTGTCAATGATGGTGCTGCAAGATTTGACAATGCATTTGCCATTTTTCTTATCTTCCTAATGCTTGGAATCTTCTTTGTGCTGCATCAAGCTAACTCCATCTAACGTTGCAAGAAGATAGATTAAGTTGTTCTTCATTTATAAACTAATCATCTCTATTTATCCTACACCTAATCTTAAAGTAAATAAATAAAAAATAAAATTCCTAAATTGAATAAGAAAAAAATAAATAAGGAAAATAAAATTCCTAAACTAAATAAAAACAAAAATAACCAAGAAAATAAATAACTTTAGCTAAAAATCATCAAGTATCTATTATACCTTTCACACAAAATATTTTATATCCTTAAAACATTTTATGCAAAATACATATATAGTCATATAATTTTAAAAAATTCTTGGTTGATATGTTTTTGTGAAACTTAAAATTTTTTATTTTATATAAAAAAATACTAATTTTTTTTTATAGTTTATATAATAAAAAGTTGAACCGTCATATATAATAAATAAGTGTAAGCAAAATGTTTTTGGACTTAAGCCATATGCGTTCAGCTTGGCTTGCTTAGGCACGACTTAAGCTTGAGTTTGTCTTTTGCCAATGCATTTTGGACTTGGATTTGACTTTATTATAAAATAAATATTTGGCCTTTAAAGAATTTTCTTTGCCAGCCTATTTATATATCAAATCCATAAATAAAGAGTCCGGATATTCTTATTCTTCTTCTTTGTCATCTAGTTCTTAAGGCGAATAATTTATTCCTTTTTATTCTTTTTATTTTAAAAAACATAACAATGAGGTTTTTATTTCTTTTTTTTTATAGTGGGTAATTAAGATAAAATACAAGAAATTAATTGGTCTTATTAACAAGTATAAAATATTAATAAAAAGGAAAAGTAGTAGCCCAAAGCATGGGAGTGTCCTACCATTTATATTTCATATCCAATTTAGTCTTTATTTTTTTGATTGTTGTTTGTCTTCTTTTTCTTCTTCTTTTTTCTTTTTTTTTTATCTTCTTTGATTGTTTTTTTTTTCAATTTCATCCCTTATCATTAGGTCTTATTAGATTTTTTATATCAAATTTGATCCTAATTCTTTTGATATATATTTTTAAATCCTTCCACAAATTAAATTTTGTTTCAATTTCATCCCTCATCATTTAATTTTTTTCCCTCATGTCAAAATTTGCCCCTATTTTTTTTAGAGATGTTTATTTTGTTTATCTTTTTTTTTTATTTCATTTTTCATCCCTCAACATTCTTTTTATTGGGCTACGGGCTTTGAATGTTCACACGAGTTGACTTTGATATTTTTTAGGACCTTTTATAAAATTGATTTGTTTTTCAATTTTATTATTCAATAATTAGTTTTTTTTTCCCATCTACATGGTTAGTCTCGGCCTAATGGCTACAATCACGAGTTTTTAAGGTTAATGCTGGTTAAGTGTGGTCTTTTTTTTATGTCCCTTTTTAAATTTTTTTTTTCATTTTCATCCTCGAAGATTATTTTTTTTAGAGTTGGTCTTTATGCTTTTTTTTCCCTCACTTTTCTTTCTATTGGGTTATTCCAATCTTGTGTTAGTAGTCATAGGGTTAGCGGGTTAAATCTAGTTGACTTGGATTATTTTTCCTTATATTTTTTTTAGAATTACAGAGGACTTTTCTTTATTTTTTTTTGGGTTTGCCTTTCGCGCTATAAGTCCTAGTTCATGCCTCATTTTTTTTATTTTTTGAGAATTTTGCTTTGTTGTTCTTTTGGGTTTTATAGTTGAGCTTCATGATTTGATTTAATTTACTTTTGTTTGTGATTCTTTTACCTTTTATTTGCACAAATAATCATTGATTATATAAAAAATATATGATAAGAAACATAGTTATTAAACACATTTTAGTACATGGCCTGTGTTGCGAGATAAAATATCCTCGTGTTTTTTCAATTTCATTCTTTAACATTTATTTATTTTTTCAGAATTGGTTTTTGTTTTTGTTTTTTCACTTTCATTTCTATGGGGTTATCTCAAATATGTGCTCATGATCGCAAGGTTTGCACGTTTACATAGGACCCAATTGTTTTTCATTGTTTTTTTTTAGTTTCATCATTCAACATTGAGTTATGACTTTTTCACTTTTTTATTGACAGATGGTTGTTTCATTAAATGAAAATAATATTATAAGAAACATAGTTGTTAAAAACAACTAAGTATATGATCCATGTTGTAATATCAAATATTTGAATCTTAGTTATCTCTTGATCAAATATCGATTTAACTAATTAGATACATGTATAAGCATTTCGATTTGTGATTGAAATTTTTTTCATATCTAAAAAATATTAGAAAAGCCTGTATATTTAATTTTTACTGAAAAAATAATCGCTCTGTGGCAAAGCACGAGTACAAAACTAGTACATAACTATAATTGCATTTGGCTGATGCCCCAATGCTAGCTTGCCTAGTTTTTTTTTACCAATACATTGGACACATTCCTGATTTATTGTAATGTCTGTTTAGCATTGTGCTAACTTCTATTTTTCAAAGTATTTTTTGTTTAAAGAACATCAAATTAATATTTTTTTAAATGTTTTTTTTTATGATTTTGATATGTTATTATAAAAAAATTAATTTTTTTTGAAAAAAACATTACTTTGATAAATTTTCAATTAAAAAATACTTTTGAAGAAAACTTGCACCATGTTATAAAACACATATAATAGTACATTAATTGCTAAAAGCAAGAAGAGAGATGATGGCATTGTTTGGGAACCTGAACCAAATGTTTTGACGTGCTAATGTCAAAAATAAAATTTTAAAAAATAAAAAAAATATTATTTTTATGTATTTTCAAGCAAAAAATACTTTGAAAAATAACTGCTATCACAATACCAAATACTGCATATGTATAATACATATACCAAAGTGGCGAAGCTAGATTTTGGTTTTAATGTTCCACGCAATGATGAGAGTTTTTTACTTTGATAAATCTAACAGTGGATAAGATTTACTAATTTTATAAAAACACAGTAAATAAATAAACCTGCTGAATATCAACACCGGCGGGGCAAAAACACATAAAGACAATTGCTTTAAAGTTTCAAATAGAAATAACAGAACAACTAAAACAAAAGGCAAAAATACTGTAGCCCCCTTATATTTTCCTATTCTCCACTATAGTCTAATGACATTTTTGTCATTCATAAGAAATATTGCATGCCTTTGAACTAGGGTATTTTCATCTTTTCATATGGAGCATTAATTATTATGAATTTTTTTCGGGGTGTTTTTGTCTATTCAATATATTTATGAATAGTTAAAAAACCAAAATACCTCTGGGCTAAAAAAACTAACACTATAGGGCAGGGATGTTGTTGTCTTTTTTTTTATAATACAATAAGATTACATATATGACCTTAGGGAAAAAAAAACATTAAGCTATTGAAATAGGGGTATTGACATTTTTTATCTCTTTTTTTTTTTGTAATTGTTGGTTTGGTTGAGGGTAGTAATGTAATTTACCATTTGATTTATAATTTTTAAATGAAAAAAGCTGCAGGCACGTGGGCGATGCCATGCACTTTGGGCAGCGTGTGTGATGTCTTCTGGTGGTAGAAAATGAGCTTTCACTGTCTCATTTAGTTCTCTTCCGTGTCCTCTATACTTTATTGGTGGTGCATAAAATCTAAAGGTGATCGATTTGTTGTCGGTGACCGTTTTTTTTTCCCTTTCATTTCTCTCTCCTACCCTAGAAAATCAACTTCAATCCTTATTGTTACTACCCAATTTTTGACCTAGTGTTTTTGATAAAATTTTGAAAAAAACAAAAAATAGAAAAATACAACGAAAACCAAAAAAAAAAAATGTTAATATATTTGCATTGTTTTTAGCATTTTTAGTGTCATTTCAAAAGAATTTAATTTTTAAAGGTTTTTTTGAACGTGTTCGACTTCTAACGCGTCATTTTTTTAAAATCATTGATTTTTCTAATTGAGTCGACGTTGATATTGCTCGTTTTCAAAAACATTTCAAAATACAAATGTAACAACCCGAATTGTTTACTTAGTTTTTTCCATTAAACTTCCACATAAAGGGTAAATGGAGCATAATTTTTTTTTTCATTCAATTCACCAAAATTTCTAGTGAAATTTAGGCAGAGTCTCTCCTATATCGGGAGATTCCAAATTATCGACAATTTACCCTGCACACATTTATAATCACATCCCAACCATAATCACATCCATAATTGGTACACATTAACCATTTAATTAATTCAAGAATGAATTCAGGGCAAATCTTTATACTCAATCTCCATCTCATATCACATGCGTAAGTTAGTAATTAGGAGAACCATCCAAGCACTGAAATTTCATAAATAAACACAACACAACTTAGCATTCTAAACATAAGCTAGTACATTATAATTTCCCAAGCATAGGTTGATACATTTAATATTCCAAAAACAAAATAATACAAGGAGTATACTATTCTATTTAGATTACATGTTTACTGCATAACAACAATTACACGAATAATCCCTAGGTTCTTAACTTATACAAAAAGGGATCAAGGAACCTAAATTCTACTCCTGACGTGAATGGGAGGGACCTGCAAAACATAAATTTTCCATATAATTAAAAATAACTAAAATACAAATAATTCACGGAAGAAAATTATACAGCACATCTACCCACTTAAGTCATATGCAATTTAACACACGACCACCATACCTTTATACTCAATCTCCATCTCATATCACATGCGTAAGTTAGTAATTAGGAGAACCATCCAAGCACTGAAATTTCATATATAAGCACAACACAACTTAGCATTCTAAACATAAGCTAGTACATTATAATTTCCCAAGCATAGGTTGATACATTTAATATTCCAAAAACAAAATAATACAAGGAGTATACTATTCTATTTAGATTACATGTTTACTGCATAACAAAAATTACACGAATAATCCCTAGGTTCCTACTTATACAAAAAGGGATCAAGGAACCTAAATTCTACTCCTGACGTGAATGGGAGGGACTTGCAAAACATTCTGAACCCGAATAGTTAATCAAGTGTTATATTTCTCCTCCCACGTACCGTTAATGCTGATGTTAACCAACTTGGCTAACATCATTAGCCTCCTATATCTGGGACAGGCTAATCAAATTTAAAAAATAGCTGTTCTCAAAATTCATTGTTACTGTTCATTTCCTCCAAAAGAACCCATAAATTAAATCTAGTTCTCTGTTTCTATTTTCTCGTCATTTAACCTTTCCTTTCGCCCTTTTCTTTTCCTCATCAATAAACACCAAATTTTTATAATTCAATAGTTAATTAAAATAATTATTAACTAAAGGAGATATAGGTATCGAGTACTTACCTGCTGTAGACGCTCGACTTGCCTTCCCCTGTTGTTGCTGTACTCCTCCTGCGGTTCCTCCTGAAACCACAAACACCCATCATTATTCCATATTATTCCATATATCACAACACAACAACAACAATGGCAATAATATTCATTTCTCTTTTACCAATCTTTTCTTTCTCACTTACATTCCTTATTATTATCCTTTAACATTTTCAGCTCATTAGTAGTCCAAGTGGACATCATGAATTCAATTTTGATCACAGTTTATTCCTTTTTGAAGATCAAGACACACTTTAAGAAGGGCAAGAAACAAATTTTACCCTTAATATGGCTAAATTTTGCCGTTTTATCGACTTGGCCGAATCTACCAATAAGGGTGGCAGCTTGACCTCTCCTCATATTTTTATTTGTATCTGGAGTTCTAGGACTCTAAATTATACGGGGTCAGACTCGTTGGAAAGCTAACACTCCCGGCTACAACTTCTATAAGGGACCGTACCTGTATTCTATCATCTTTAGGTCCAAATTCCCTCAGTAACCATGGTAATGAACCTGCCCTATTTTGTCAATGGAGAAGGTATCTCCAATTTTATCTCCAATCCTAATTCCTCATCAGATACAATCATGCTTTCACCTTATGTATGGTATCTTGGAACGTAGTTCCTCCTCCTTACAAGTTATAATTAGTAACTACATTCTAACAGCACATCTCAATTAATTAACAAGGAAGTCATAAGTTCTCCTCCTCTGTTTTTCTTCCCCTCCAGTGGTTGGTCCTTAAATCTGTTCTTTCTTTTTTATACACTTAATCACCACATTTCCTTATTGTTCACCTCCTGAAAATTGTTTCACTTGAGCAACAAGGAAAACAACACAGAAATCAGAATTTCCCTTCTTTCCTTACAATCCCATGGCCAACCACTATTTCCCCTTAGTCTTTCATTTTTTTGAAATCTTCTTTGCATAATTTCATCCTTTTTAGGCAACCTATACTGCTCAACTCATTTAATTCCAATCAATTCCACATTTCCCCAAATTTTACTCAAGGACCCTAATTTTTCAAACTTCAAATTAATGCACAATTCTTGTATGAATTTAAATTGGCATTTCCAATTTGTTTAGAACTTCATACCTAGAGGAAATTTAGGTTTGATTAAAGTTTCCTAACCCCTTTCTCATCTATAAGCAGCCGACCTCCCTCTCCCTCTTCTCTTAACAATTCCATCACTTTTCTTCTTGCAAATCTCCTGCTCAAGTTTGTCTTCCCACTTAGTAATTCTAAGGTTTGTGTAGGTATAGAAATTTAGGTGTTTTCTCTTAGGCTTGATGAAGGAAAATCTGAAAAATTTCCCTCCCTTTTCTTTTTGTTACCTACTGGTCATGTATGAGAGAAGGAATGGGTATTTATAGTCCCATTTCTTCTTAATTCCATTTTGGCCCCATCTTTCTTTCTTTTTCTTATTTTAGCCACTTTTTTTTTGCATTATTTTGTATTATAACAAAATTCTGAATTATTATAAACCTCCCCCTTTTTGTATACTTTATTCTCGGGCTTCACATTCTCCTCTCCTAATAAAACTTTCATCCCTAAAATTTAAACTACATACTTGACACAAGGAATAGGTGGGGGTATTTTTCCTTAATCTCTGATTCTCTCTCCCACGTTTCTTCCTCAATTTGTGAGTTACTCCACAACACTCTGACTAGTGGTACTCGCTTATTTCTCAATGTTTTTTTTCACTCTGATCCAAGATCTTGACTGGCCTGGTCTCGAGTGTCAAGTCTTCTTTTACTTATATAGGAACTGGAGGTAACACTCATGAAGGATCTACTTCCGCCTTCCATAATAATGATACATGGAATACATTGTGAATCTTCTCTAGATGCGCCGGTAGCCTCAGGCGGTAGGCAACTGACCCTACCCTAGCTATCACTTCAAATGGGCCAATGTACCTTGGAGCAAGCTTCCCTTTCATTCCAAACTGGATGATGCCCTTCCACGACGCCACCCTTAAAAATACCTTATCCCCTATCTGGAATTCCAAGGGTCTTCTCCGATTATTCGTATAACTCTTCTGTTTATCTTGGGCCTCCTTCATTCTTTGTCTAATCACCCTCACTTTATCGGTCATTAATTATACCATTTCAGGGCCTAGGAGTTTCCTTTCCCTAATTTCATTCCAACATATCAGAATGTGACATTTCCTCCCATAAAAGGCTTCATATGAAGCCATCATAATAGAAGCTTGGTAACTATTATTATACGTGAACTTTACCAATGGCAACAAGTCTTCCCGGTTTCTCCCAAAGTCTAGCACACATGACCTTAGAAAGTCTTCAAGTGTTTGGATAGTCCTTTTAGATTGGCCATTGGTTTGGGGGTGGAATGCCGTGCTCAGGTTCATCTCGGTTCCTAAAGCTCGTTGTAAGCATGGCCATAACCTTGAGGTAAATCTTGGGTCTCGATCTGAAACCATTGATATGGGCACTCCGTGTAGTCTAATCACTTTGTTCATATATAATTTGGCCAACTTGTCTACGGGGTTCGTCATTTTGGTGGGCAAGAACAGAGCCGACTTCGTTAGTCAATCTACCACTACCCATATAGCATCATTGCCCTTTTTTCCCTTTGGCAATCCGGTCATAAAGTCCATGGCTATATTTTCCCATTTCCATTTTGGAATTGGTAGTGATTGTAATTCTCCTGCCGACCTTTGATGTTCTATCTTCACCTGTTGACATATCCCACATCTTGACACATATTCCGCTATCTCCTTCTTTATATTTGGCCACCAGTAATAATCCCTGAGATCTCTATACATCTTCGGGCTCCCAGGATGGGTTGCAAATCGTGATTCATGAGCTTCCTTCAATATCTCACCCTTTAAGGTCTTATTCTCAGGCACGTAAACCCATTTTCCCATCGCCACCAACCCTCCCGGCAACACTTGAAGGGATAACTCTTTTCCTTGTTCTATCTTTTCCTTGATTTTTCCTATACCCTCATCCACCAGCTAAGCTTCTAGAACTTTATCTCGTAGCACTGATCTGATCTTTATATAAGCCAGTAGTGACCCTTCAGGACCCACGCTTAACTGTAATCCCATCAAGTTCTCTTGTTCTATAATTTCTGTATCACCCACCACTGCTTTCCCTTTTTGACTCAAGGCATCCGCCACTACATTGGCTTTGCCAGGATGGTAGTCAATTATGCAGTCATAATCCTTTATCAACTCCACCCATCTCCTCTATCGCATGTTTAACTCATTTTGCGACATTAAATACTTAAAACTCTTATGATCAGTGAAAATCTACACTTGTGTTCCATACAAATAATGTCTACATACTTGTAAGGCAAATACTACTGCTGCAAGTTCTAGGTCGTGGACCGGATAGTTCACTTCATGTGGCTTTAACTATCTAGAAGCATAGGTGATCACCTTCCTATGCTGCATTAACACACATCCCAAACCCCTCCTCGAGGCATCACTGTAAACCATTGACCCTTCTATTTCGGAAGGAAGGGCCAAAACGAGGGCTGATGTAAGCCTTCTTCTCAAGTTTTGGAAACTCTCCTCGCATTACTTTGATCAATTAAACCTTACTTCTTTACGGGTCAACTTGGTCAAAGGTGATGCGATTGTAGAAAACCCTTCAATAAACCTCCGATAATACCTTGTGAGGCCTAAGAAGCTTCGGATTTCGGTCACATTTGTGGGCTTCTCCCACTTTAGAACTGCCTCCACTTTTCCTGAGTCTACACATATTCCCCCCGCTGAAATAACATGCCCAAAAAATATCACATCTTTGAGCCAGAACTCACATTTATCCATTTTTGCATACAATTTATTTTCTCTCAATATCTCAAACACATTCCTCAAGTGCTTCTCGTTTTGCAAATAAGAGCTCAAATATACCAATATATCATCAATAAACACTACCACATATTTATCTAAATGAAGCCGAAACACTCGATTCATTAAGTCCATAAATACCACTGGGCATTAGTTAACCCAAAAGGCATCACTAAGAATTCATAATGGCCATAGCGGGTTCTAAAGGCAGTCTTCTGTATGTCATGTTCTCTGATTCTTAATTGATGATACCTCGATCTCAGATCTATCTTTAAGAATACTCTTGCAACCTTCAACTAATCAAACAAATCGTCTATCCGTGGTAGTGGGTACTTGTTCTTTACCGTCACTTTGTTCAGCTGACGATAGTCGATACATAGCCGAAATGTACCATCCTTTTTCTTTACGAATGGCACTGGGGCTCCCTAAGGTGAATTGCTCGGCTGTATGAACCCTTTGTCCAGCAACTCCTGAAGTTGGATCTTCAATTTAGCTAGTTCTAGAGGGGCCATTCTATAAGGGGATTGTGCTATAAGGTTGACTCCTGGAAGAGTCTCAATGGAAACCTCAATCTCCCTGATTGGAGGTAGTCCTGGTAATTCTTCTGAAAACACATCTGGAAATTCTTTTTCAACATGAATATTTGTTAATTCTATTCTCCTCTTCTTTAATTCTCTCACATGAGACAACCAGGCAGGGCATCCTTTTCTAATCAATTTTCCAACCGTCATGACCGAGATTATGGAGTTTGGAATCACCCTCCTCTCTCCGCTGAAATATTGTTGAAATAGGTCTCCAAGGACAATGTAGTGCCCCATTATGATTTTGGAATTATGCATTTGAATCATCAGTATATCTCATTAATCAGATGCCCACTCTTATCCTCCAAAATCAGTCTCCTTTTGAATGTTTGTTTAATCGTACTTCTGATTATGATTTTCTATGTATTTTTGGGTGTCTCTGTTTTTCTTTTTTATGTCCATTCCATGCTCATAAGTTGGATTTCCATTCATCTCCATGTGTGTTCTTAGGGTATAGTTCCTTTCATCTTGGTTATCGTTGTCTTGATTTAGCATCTCAACGTATATCCGTCTCCCGTCATGTTCATTTTCATGAAAATGCATTTCCGTTTGCAAATTCTGAATAGATAGCTCCACCCACATCCATCTCTACCTAACCTACACACTTGCCCACCTTGATTACCTCCCCCGTTCCCCACCCTTATTTGTCACCATCTACATGTTTTTCTAATGATCATTATGCAGGCACATGTTCTTCTTTAGAATTGCATCTTTCCAGGTCTGTTTTACTGCTAGTACAGATTCTGCAACAGGCTCTCCTTCATCTGCTGCTGCAAACTCTGGTTCTTTGGCAGATCCCTCAGCAGTTTTGCAACTCTTCGTTGATCTCTCCTCTTATCCGCTTCAGCAACTTCCTAGTTCAGAGTCTTCTACTCCTCGGTCTACCACCCGACATCATTCGATGGTTCTTCGCCCATGATTGCCGAAAACTGCACTTCTTACAGCGTCAACAACCTCTTCTACTGCACCTATCTCTCGGGTAATGTCCTCTCCTACCTTTGAGCCCATTGCCTTCTCTGATGCTGACAGGTATAAGGCATGGCATGGTGCTATGCATGATGAAATTCAGGCCCTAAGCTCCAATAACACTTGGTCCTTAGTTCCCTTTCATCCTTTGATGAATGTTGTTGGTAGTCGGTGGGTATACAGGATAAAACATCATGTGGATGGTAGTATTGAGCGATATAAGGCACACTTGGTTGCTAGAGGCTTTACTTAGCAAGAAGGCCTTAATTATTCTGAAACTTTCAATCCATTTGTTAAGCCAACGACCGTCAGATTAGTCTTCTCCATTACGGTCTCGCGCAATTCGAAGATCCATCAACTTGATATTCATAATGCCTTCTTTAATGATGTTCTTGTTGAAGAGGTCTACATGAAATAACCTTCAGGTTTTGTTAATTCTGCTCTTCCCTCTCATGTGTGCCGATTGCATAAATCTCTATATGGTTTAAAACAGGCCCCACGGGCATGGTACACTTGTCTGAGTGACTTTTTGCTTTCTGTTGGCTTTCATGCTTCCAAGGTTGTCACTTCCTTATATATCTTGTTTGTTGGTCGTGATATCTTCTATCTTCTGGTTTATGTTGATGACATTCTGCTTACGGGTGCAACTTTACTATGCTTCACTGCCTAATATAGTTACTCAGTTTAGAGTTCAAGCTTCGTGACTTAGGCGCTGTTCATTATTTTTTGGGCATTGAGGTTCAATCCACTGCTATGGGTTTGATGTTATGACAACATAAGTATATCCTTGACATCCTTACTCAGGCTGGTATGACTTCCTGCAAACCGGTTGATACGCCTATCTCTACTTCCAAAGTCACCATAATGCCAGATCCCTTGTTTTCTCATCCTACATAGTTTCATTAGATTGTGGGTGCTCTTCAATATCTCACCTTTACGAGACCAGATATTTGCTTTGCAGTTAACAGGGTTTGTCAGTTTATGCATGCTTTTACAGATTCTTATTAGGATGCCGTTAAACGCATTCTACATTATCTACGAGGTACGACCACCTATGGCTTACATATTACTCGCAGTTCCTTCTTTGATCTACATGGCTTTACATATGCAGATTGGGCAGGTAGTACTGATGATCGCAAGTCTACGAGTGATTATTTTGTTTTCTTTGGTCAGATGATGATTTCATGGAAATCAAGCAAGCAACACACAATTGCTCGCTCCTCCACCGAAGCTGAGTATAAAGCCTTGACAAATGGCACTGCTGAGGTTATCTGGCTTCAGTATCTATTGAGAGATCTCTAGATTCATTATGCTTCTGCTTCTATTATTTGGTGTGATAATCTCGACACTACTTATTTATCTGCAAATCCTATCTTTCATGCTCGTACTAAACACATTGAGGTTGACTATCATTTTGTACGAGAACGAGTTGCGAAGAAAGAGATTCAGATTCTCTTTATCTCCTCTCACGATCAACTTACCGATGTTCTTACTAAGCCGCTTTCTACTGCTCTGTTAACTACTTTTCGATTCAAGCTTTAAGTCAATCCTCCTCCCTCAGCTTGAGGGGGCATATTATAGAATGTATCTATATAATAAATATTATAGGTATTCTATATAGGAAATACTCTTGTGTTGTAATATCTACCATTACTATTGTACATTGCCCTACACATATATATAGAAAAAGTTGGCTAACCAATAGGTTAAGCCTCCCAATTATTCTCAACTATTACCAATTGAACCAATGACTCAAGACTTATATTGTTTTTACCCTAACATTTTTTTTGACATTGAATTTTTTTTTTTGCTTTACCCGCAGCAATGTGCAGTTAACAAATCTAGTAAAAGCTGAGCCTCAATGGCACTACCTCATGGGTTATTTCTTCTTCTTTTGGAAAAACATAATTAAATTGCTCTGAAAAATGATTTGCTTCTTCTTTAATATATAATTTCAGTTTAAGCTGATGAATAAAATCACATCTCATTGAAGTTTTTAAAGTAATTCACAACACAGAATAATTTTGTTACCAAAAATCACAAAATTAAAGCTCAAAATACATATTACAATCACAGACAAACTCTTTCATCTAAAGAAGAAATAAATTATTCATATTTCCTCAGACATGCAAGGAAATGAGGAAACTAGACACGAAGATTGCAGGAGACAGAACAAAGAAGAAACAAAAGGACGTGCTCTCGGACGTTCATGCATGTATGGAAGACACTCTATCCATCACATTTCTTTTTTACATCAACCAACATTTCTCACTCTCATTTTGAATAGTGTTCCTCCGTTAACCTCCTGATAGAAAATCACAATATCTCCACTTCCGAGGCCAACATCGCGAGCAATGTCATACCAACCTCTTGTAAGTGTAAGCCTTCCTGATCTGGTGGAGCAGTGAATTGCTACTGGCTCTCCACCTGGTAATGTCGTAATTCCTGCAGCAGACTTAACAACTATGGTGGACAATTCTATTGTCCGGGCACCATGGAAAGGTGGCAGGGGTTCTAGGTTAGAATCGGGTGGTAGCACCAATCCTCTCTCAATATCAATAGAGGTGAGTTTCTTTGTGAAGATTTCCATAGCTAATTAAAATGCTATGAAATAATCAGGTTAAAGAAGGTTTTCTGTATATGTAGTGACAGGCGTAGTAGGTATTTATAGAGAATTCCCATGACATGCTGGTCAATACTTTAAGTAAGAAAAATCTATATAGTTTGAACAAAAAAGATATATATGCTTAGAGTGATGGGTGGAAAGCTGCCAAATTCTGCTTTACTCAAGAGTGATGATCAGAATCTATGTAAAATTATATACAAGGACAGCCCATGGAGAAACAAGACTACAGGGGCAAAACTTCCATTAGCCCTGCCAAATAGTCTTTACATCTTACGAGGATTCTTATCTGTGTACTCGGATTTGCTGGTAAATCTGCTAAAGTTCTTGAATAAACTTTAAGTAGAGTTCTATACAATTATAATTATATTTGAAAGTTATTCTTATTTAATTTATTGCAAAGGTAGAAAGATTTGGATCATAGAATATTTGTTTTCAAATCAATAGTCCATTGAAGAAAGTTTTAGGCCAAAGGGCATGAAGTTTAATAATTAGTTCTCTTGCAAAGGGTTTGATATGCCGGATAATATTGATATTGGACAGGACAAGACTAGACAGGACTTGATAAATAATTGTCTTCTCCTTTATTTGTTTGATGTACTTTGGATTGAATTGAATAATTTGTTTTATTTAAAATAAATAAGTCAGATTTTAAAATTATAATAATAGTTATTTTTATGTTGACTTATGTTCATGACCAACCTAACTCGTGATTTGAACTTAGCCTTGAGTCAGCCCCCAAGTTGAGTTTTAAAATTATAATAATAATTATTTTTATTTTTATATTGACTCGGGTCAATGGCTAACTAGAACCATGACCCGAGCCTGGTTGATCAGGCCCGGTCCCTAGTCGACCCCCAAGTTGAGTTTCAAAATTATGATGATAACCATTTTTATCTTAAGATTAACCTAGGTCAATGGTCAACATAACCCATAACATTAGCATGATTCCGAGTCAGCCTTCGAGTTGAATTTTAAAACTATGATAATATTTATTTTTATTTTTACATTGACCTGAGTCAATAGTCAACCCGACCTGTGACTTGTGCTTAGCCACGAGTCGACCCTTAAGTTAGATTTTAAAATTATAATAATAATTATTTTTATCATTATGTTGACTCAGATCAACTAAATTAACTCTTGTACAGAGCTTTGAACAAGGTTGTCCTACCCTTTTTAGCGGGATAAAACAACATTCTTGGACATAATAAAAATTGATTTTTGTATTGTTTAAAGTTTGCCAAATTAACAACTTCACAAAAAAAAATTATTTTATCCTGTCCTGATTATTATATATTGAATGTTGAAACCCATGTTACAAATGAACTAAACTTTCTACAGCTTCCATTGCATGGCCAAACTAAAGGAAGAAGAACAATTATATATTGACTCTACCTATTCTTGCTAGATAGAGATAATTTTTCTCAACTGCTGACACCGGACAGAAACTAGACACAAAGATTGCAGGAGACAGAACAACGGACGTACGTTCATGCATGTATGAACTGTGCTCCTCCGTTAACCTCTTGATAGAAAGTCACAATATCTCCACCTCTGAGGCCAGCATAGCGAGCAATTTCATACCAACCTCTTGTAAATGCAGGCTTTCCCGTTCTGGTTGAGCAGTGAAGTGTCACTGGGTCCGCTAAACGGGTTCCTGCATCTGACTCCATATATAGTTTGAACTGACGATATATTATCAACAATTAATGATTTTCAAAAGCAATTTCTTTTCTGTCGAATTGGGTTTTGGGATAGAAATGCTAGTTAGTAACCATCTCCAAGATATTTTCTATGTGGCCCTTTTCAGTGAGTGATGGATCAACATTCATTTTTTTTACTAATAAATAATATCTATGTGGCATTGAATAAATAGAGAATGAAGTTAGTACAATTTATGCACTAAAGGTCTCTTTCTGTCTAAAGGTCTCTCTCACTTCGTTTATTTGCTTGCTCTCTCTCTCTAAATCTCTCTCTCACTCTCTAAATCTCTCTTTTATTTGGCTTGCAACTTTTTACCATAAGAACCAACCATCAGGGCCCCTACCTCCCAAGCTTCAAAAGTGGTGCCAACTTTTTATTGGCACCACTTCACATGGGGGCACAGAAGGTAAGAAAACCATAAATTGATTTGCTTCTTCATTGATGGTTTCGATCGGTTTAAGATGATAAATCAAATCGCATTGCATTGATTTTTTAAAGTTATTTATAACATATAATATTTTTTTAACCAATTAATCACAAAGTTAAAAATCAAAATAGACAAACAAATTTATATGAACTCAAAAATTAAAAATAAAAGATGAGACTTTTTGAACGGTTTAATATTAACTTTTTAACACTCATTCTCAAGTGAAAAGACTTAAGCTTGCACATCATCTTTTTATTATCTTGAGTTTAATTTTATTAATATAACTGAAGAGAATGGAAGTGATAAATTCTTTTAAATGAAATTAAAATTCCAATTACTTGTTGATAAAGGCTCTAATCTAATATAAAAGAAAATATTAAATAAAATCCCACAAATAGTTATATATTAACTCTCTCATAAGTTCACTCTCTTTCACCATTACTATTTTGACCATTTATAAAAACACTAAAGCTCCTAGTGGTATTCTGTGCATTAAGATATATATTACTATTTATTATAATTAATAGTGTAATTACAAACTTGCCCTTGAAGATAAAAGACAATGAAGCAAGCTTTGGGGGTAAAATTATCTTTTTACCATGACACAATTGTCTTTGATGTATTATATGGGGTCATATTTATCATTTCCTCTTTTTATGCACAATAAAATTACTATTTTGGCCTTAAAATAAAAAACTCTTATGCTTTTGCCTTAGAGTGTTTTTGTCCTTCATTTGTTTTTTGGAATAGTGAAATTATTTGATGCCCTTTGAAATAAAAAACAATATAACTCTCTTATAAAGGTATTGTGGTCATTTTATATTGGTTTGTTTGTAGATTTTGAGGTTGCTCATGGATATTATTGTAATTGACATATATTAAATATTATTTTTAAAAAATACGCTAGCGTGTGGACGACCCCCACGCTATTTAGGTGGCACGTGAGGGTCCTTCCAGCCACCAAATACAACCTTTCAGGACGGTGTTTGGAAGATCTTATCGCTCTATATATGGTGATGAAGCGTGTGTAACAGAAGTGTCATTAGTTTGACATTTGAGACCTCTATCTTTTTTTTCATTCTTCTTCTCTTTCTCCACCTTGAAATTTGTGCAATCCATACAAAATTTCATAGCAGCCCCTTCAATTTCTTTTTCCTTCACATTTGGTCCCTATTATTTTGATTAATATTTTTTTTTGTCTTAGAATAAGCTATGAAATTACGAGTGTTTTCCAAGTTAACCCCTGCTATTTTTTAATCTATAAATAATCTATCAAATTATAATTTGTTTTTCAATTTCACCCCCTAACATTTTTAAATATACAGATAATCTATCAAATTACAAATATTTTTCAATTTGACCATCTACTATTTTTTAATATATAAATAATATATTAAATTATATATTTTTTTTCAATTTCACCACCCTATAATTCTTTTATTTTTTGAAATTTGACCATCATTCTTTTAGTTGCTATTTATTTTGTTTGGGGTCATTTGTTTAATTGTTTTTTTTTAAAAAAATTCATTATCCTTGGGTTTTTTTCTATCAAGTTTTATCTCCATTGTTTTTGTTGCTTTTTTTGTTGTAATTTTTTTATTAATATTTTTCCCATGATTTTATCTTTTAAAATTGAATTTGTTGACAATTAAGCTTCATCATTGAGCCCAGGTTCGGGATTTCACAAGTTGTGGGTTTTAGAGATTAAACCAGGTTTAGGAGGTTAACTCGAATTTGCCTGTTTTTTTTCCTTTTTTTTTAAGTTGGTGTTTTCTTATTTTTTATCCTCTTTTTTGGTTTTTTTATGCTTTGATTCTATTGGGCTAACCCTGTATATATTTTTTCAATTTCACCATCTATCATTTTGTAATCTATAAATAATTTATCAAATTAAAAATATTTTTCAATTTCACCCCTATGATTTTTAATCTTTAAATTTTTGTTCTTATTCTTTTAATTGTTATTTTTTTAAAATTTCATCATTCTTAGGTTTTTTTGTCTTAAATTTTATCCTCATTCTTTTTTTTTTGCTATTTTTTTGTGCGTTTGCAAGTTTTTTTTGTTAATATTTTTTAACGATTTCATTGTTAAAAATTAAATTGGCTGAGAGATTAGATCAAATTTAAAAAATTCACTTGAGTTAAATATTAGAACTGATGTACGAGGTTTACTTGAGTTTGCTTTTTTTTTTTTAATTTTTTTAAAGCTTATGTTTTCTTCTTCTTCCTTTTGAGTTTTGCTTTGTTATTTTCTTAGGTTTGTCTTCTGTTTAGGTCTATTCTTTTTGCCTTTTTTGTTGTTGTTTTTTTTATGGGTTTAATTTTTATTGTTGTATTTTTTATATTATTTAGATTATCACTTGAATCAATGAATCAATAACTCGGGATTTATATTTTTTTACCCTAATATATATTTTACATTGATAATTGTTTTTTATATTACTCACGGCGACGCACAAGTAACACATCTAGTACAAGCTGAGCCTCAATGGCACAAACTCCTGCGCTATTTCTTCTTTTTTTTGGAAAAACATAATTAAATTACTCTGAAAAATGATTTGCTTCTTCCTTAATATATAATTTCAGTTTAAACTGATGAATCAAATCACATCTTATTGAAGTTTTTAAAGTAATTCACAACACATAATAATTTTGTTACCAAAAATCACAAAATTAAAGCTCAAAACACATTACAATCACAGACAAACTCTTTCATCTAAAGAAGAAACTAATTATTCATAATTTCCTCACACATGCAAGGAATTGAGGAAACCAGACACGAAGATTGCAGGAAATAATTTTGAGAAAAGTTTTCTCAACTGCTGACATCGGAAAGAAGCTAGACACCAAGATTGCAGTAGACAGAACAAAGAAGAAACAGAAGGACGAGCACTCGGACGTTCATGCATGTATGGAAGACACTGTTTCCATCACATTTCTTCTTCACTTTAACGAACATTTCTCACTTTCAATTTGAACTGTGCTCCTCCGTTAACCTCCTGATAGAAAGTCACAGTATCTCCACTTTTGAGGCCAACATCGCGAGCAATATCATACCAACCTCTTTGAAATACAAGGCACCCGCTTTTGGTTGAGCAGTGAATTGTCACTGGGCCCGGTAAACGGGTTCCTGCAGCTGACTCAACTATGGTGGACAATTCTATGGTCCCTTGAAAATGTTGCAGGGGTTCTAGGTTAGAACGGGATGGGAGCACCAATCCTCTATCAAAATCAATAGGAGTGAGTTTCTTTGTGAAGATTTCCATGGCTAGTGAAAACTAATGCTATGAAATAATTAGGTTAAAGAAGGTTTTATGTATTTGTAGTGACAGGGGTGGCAAGTATTTATAGAGAACTCAGCAGTGATCTTATGGTAAGCCAGCTAGCTTGTTGCGTGATGTTGTGTTTCAATCTGTATTTATTATTTATTGATGTATAAACTTATTCGACATATAATTAATTGTTCTAGAAACAATTGAATTCTCTGAATTCCCGTGATTTGTTAGTCAATACTTTCAGTAAGAAAAATATCCATAGTTTGAACTGACGATATATTATCAACAATTAATGATTTTCAAAAAGCAATTTCTTTTCTGTCGAATTGGTCTTAGGGTTTTGGGATAGAAATGCTAGTTAGTAATCATCTCCAAGATATTATCTACGTGGCCCTTTTCAGTGAGTGAAGGATCAACGTTCATTGTTTGGTTTTTCTTCTGTGGACGATTAATTGGTCGATAAATGGCATTGAATAAAGTGAGAATGAAGTTAGCACAATTTATGCACTAAAGGTGATATGTGTTTTGAATCACTTTATTTTTAAAAATATTATGAATTTTCAATAAAGCTATTTTTATATATCAGACTATCTCTAAACGAAAGTTGCCGCAGTTGAGCTTCATACATGCGAGAGTTTATTTGTGTGGCGAAGATATTTAATTGCCATGTCACGCAGGCTATAGCCACCCTCTGCGTATCGAACTCGTCAATATTAGCTTGTTTCAGGAAAGGTGACAATGACTTTGTCATAGTCTAATAATCAACGGTGTGTTCTTCCAATGGTCTAAAATAATCCTAACACGGACAGCATACAAACAGACAACGGCATGACTACTGGCCTGCCATGAAAAAAGAAAAAAAAAGAAAAAAAAAAAAACGAGAAAGAAAACCAAGAGAGATTGTCCTTTAATTTCTTCTAGGTTGGCCAACTCTTCCAAGCCATATCCATAAAAAGCTGGTCAGATATTAGACTCGAAAATTTTGGACCTTATAGACACCAAAGCGAAGGCAGAGTTTTGGTTATTATTGATAACACATATTCAAAATAATTGTTCTCATAAAATAATCAAATAAGTAACTCACCTAATTGTTTATGTTGAGTGATTCTTTAAAAGGTTATCAAAGGCTTTTTGACGAAGTATCAATTGGGTTAACATAATATTTATACACTAGAGGCTCAACTTAATCACATCTTAAAATTTTAGGTTAAGTGGTTATAAATAATAATAATAAAATAAATGAAAAATAATTTGAGAATTAGGTCAAAACAACATAAATTGAAGGTTCATGGACTAATAAGGAGGAAATTATAAACTTAGATGTCAATTTGGCCAAAAAATGATAGAATTGATAAGTTTAGGGATTTAATTAAACTCTGAATTAGTTTCATTAATGAAATTAGGGGCTTAATTGAATAAATATCAAAGTTCAATGTCATATTAGTCCTAGAAAGAGTTGCAGGTCATAAATTTTATTGTTTTCTAGATGTCTATTCAGGTTACAATCAAATTGAAATTGCATTTGAAGATCCAGAGAAAACTACTTTCACATGTCCGTTTGGTACTTTTACATATCAAAGAATGCCTTTTGGATTATGTAATGTGCCAACCACATTTCAAAGATGCATACTCAGTATATTTAGTGATATGGTTGAACGTTTTCTTTAAATTTTTATGGATGCTTTTTCTGTTTTTGGCGATTCATTTTTGACTAACTTAGAAAAGGTTTTAAGCAGGTGTGAAGAGAAAAATCTTGTACTGAATTGGAAAAAATGTCATTTTATGGTAACAAATGACATTGTACTTGGTCACATTGTTTCATTGAAAGGAATTGAGGTTGATAAATTTAAAATTAAGTTAATTGCTAACTTGCCAACACCAAAATCTATTAAAGATGTTAGATCATTCTTAATACATACTGGATTTTACAGAAGGTTCATCAAAGATTTTAGTGTAATATCTAAACCATTGTGTAACCTTCTAACAAAGAAAAATGTTTTTGAATGAACTAAATAATATGAAAAAGCCTTTCTTAAACTTAAAAGCTTGCTTACTTCTGTTCCAGTTATTCAACCTTCTTATTGGTCATTACCTTTTCAAATAATGTGTGATGCTAGTAATTATGTTGTAGGTGCTGTCTTAGGACAAAGAAAAGATAAGAAACCCTATGTAATTTACTATGCAAGTAAAACTTTAAATAGTACTCAAATGAATTACACTATCACTGAAAAGGAATTACTTGCAGTAGTATTTGCATGTGACAAGGTCAGATCTTATCTTGTTGGCTTACCTGTTGTTGTTTTTAGTGATCATACAACATTGAAATATCTTCTTTCTAAGAAGGATTCTAAGGCTAGATTGGTACGATGGATTTTGTTACTTCAAGAATTTGATATCACAATCAAGGACAACAAAGGCACCGAAAATGTTGTTGCAGATCATTTGTCAAGATTGACAACAGATTCGAGATCTGACATTACACCGATCGATGACTACTTTCCTACTTTCCTAATGAATCTTTACTTTCTATCTCTACAATGCCTTTGTTTGCTAATATTGTTAATTTTCTTATTTTAGGACATTTGATAACTCATTGGAGTACCCAAGATAGGAGAAAGTTCTTGAACGAAGTGAAGATCAATACATATTATATTCCTTACTGTATGAAAGGATCACTAGTGCTTGCTAGCAGACCTCCTTTTGGTCCATGTGTTTCTAGACCTTAGGATTGACTTGTAAAATGATTCGTTATGCCCCCTATCGTCGAGCTCGGGCTTCTCGTCTTATCTTTTTCATTTGGTTTTAGAGATTAGATCAAGTTTAGAAGATTTACTCGGGTTTGTAGGTTTTTTTTCTTTTTTTTAAAGTTGATGTTTTCTTATTTTTATCCTTTTTTTGTGGTTTGATTCTATTGGGTTAGCCCTCTATAGTTTTGTTTTTTTTTTATTTCACAATTTATCATTTTTTAATCTATAAATAATTTATCAAATTACAAATGTTTTTCAATTTCACCCCTATGATTTTTAATCTTTTCAATTTTGTCATCGTTTTTTTAATTGTTATTTATTATTTTTTAATTTCATCCTCCTTAGGTTTTCTCTCTCAAATTTTATCTCCATTAACTTTTTTGCTATTTTGTTGTGCATTTGCAAGCTTTTTTCATCAATATTTTTTAACAATTCCATCATTAAAAGTTAAATTAGTTGAGAGTTAAGCTTCAATGGCACTACCTCATGCACTATTTCTTCTTCTTTTGGAAAAACATAATTAAATTACTCTGAAAAATGATTTGCTTCTTCTTTAATTCAGTTTAAGCTGATGAATCAAATCACATCTCATTGAAGTTTTTAAAGTAATTCACAACACATAATAATTTTGTTACCAAAAATCACAAAATTAAAGCTCAAAACACATATTACAATCACAGACAAACTCTTTCATCTAAAGAAGAAATTAATTATTCATAATTTCCTCACTCATGCAAGGAAATGAGGAAACTACACACGAAGATTGCAGAAGATAATTTTGAGAAAAGTTTTCTCAACTGCTGACACCGGACAGAAACTAGACACGAAGATTGCAGGAGACAGAACAAAGAAGAAACAGAAGGATGTGCGCTCGGCCGTTCATGCATGTATGGAAGACACTGTTTCCATCACATTTCTTCTTTACTTTAACAAACATTTCTCACTCTCAATTTGAACTGCGCTCCTCCGTTAACCTCCTGGTAGAAAGTCACAGTATCTCCACTTTTGAGGGCAAAATCGCGAGCAATGCCAAACCAACCTGTTTTAAATACAAGGCTTCCTCTTATGGTTGAGCAGTGAATTGTCACTGGTTCCGGTAAACGGGTTCCTGCAGCTGACTCAACTATGGTAGACAATTCTATGGTCCCTTGAAGATGTTGCAGGGGTTCTAGGTTAGAACGGGGTGGTAGCTCCAATCCTCTCCCAAAATCAATAGGGGTGAGTTGCTTTGTGAAGATTTCCATGGCTAGTGAAAACTAATGCTATGAAATAATTAGGTTAAAGAAGGTTTTATGTATTTGTAGTGACAGGGGTGGCAAGTATTTATAGAGAACTCAGCAGTGATCTTATGGTAAGCCAGCTAGCTTGTTGCGTGATGTTGTGTTTCAATCTGTATTTATTATTTATTGATGTATAAACTTATTCGACATATAATTAATTGTTCTAGAAACAATTGAATTCTCTGAATTCCCGTGATTTGTTAGTCAATACTTTCAGGAAGAAAAATATCCATAGTTTGAACTGACGATATATTATCAACAATTAATGATTTTCAAAAAGCAATTTCTTTTCTGTCGAATTGGTCTTAGGGTTTTGGGATAGAAATGCTAGTTAGGAATCATCTCCAAGATATTATCTATGTGGCCCTTTTCAGTGAGTGATGGATCAACGTTCATTTTTTTTTATAATAAATATTATCTATGTGGCCCGTTCATCGTTCGGTTTTTCTGCTTTGGACGATTAATTGGTCGATAAATGGCATTGAATAAAGAGAGAATGAAGTTAGTACAATTTATGCACGAAAGATGATAAGTGTTTTGAATCACTTTCGGTCAAACATTTGCTTCCAGCTATATATCCCTCGACCATTTCAAGATCGGAAAAAATATAAGACTATCTCTAAACGAATGTTGCCGTAGTTGAGTTGAGCTTCATACATACGAATATATGTCACGCAGGCTATAGCCACCCTTTGCGTATCGAACTCGCCCATATTAGCTTGTTTCAGGAAAGGTGACAATGAGTTTGACATAGTCTAATAATCAACAGTGTGTTCTTCCAATGGTCTAAAATAATCCTAATATGACTACTGGCCTGCCATGAAAAAAGAAACAAAAAAACAGAGAAAGAAAAAAAGTGAATTTTGTGTTGTGTGGGTGTGGGAGAGTTTTGTGTTGTGTGGGTGTGGGAGAGTTTGTGTGAATTTTTTTGGTTTCCCTCAAGTTTCTCCTCAATTTTTGCCTCCTCCATGTGTGTGTAACCACCACCTATTTTTAGGTAAAAAAAGTTTGTTATTTTTAATTGCTTGGTCTCCAAGCAAACTTGGTGACCAAGTAATCCTTAAAACAAATTGGTCCCTCAACTTCTTTCTTTTCATATTTGGTCACTTGCAGATTTTGATTTTTCTTATTTTTTGTATTTTGTATTTTTTGAAAAAGAGCGACATCAACGTCGATTTAAAAAGCACATTAACAACTAAACGCGTAGAAAAAGACGTTGTAGGTGGCACAAAGCCGTCAAGTACATACTTTTTGTGTTTTTTGTTGTTTTTTCCTATTTTTTTGTTTTTCTTGAAAATATTTCAAAAATAGGGTAAACAATTGGGAAGCAACAATCTTAACCTTTAGAAAGGGCATGCCTCAGATGATATCAGCATAATGTCCTAGCCTAAAAACATTCATCTCAAAGATCATCAATTTTACTTCACATTCTCTATTTTCTTAGAAAGGGAATCATGAAGCTAGCCCTATTATGTTTCTTGGATTGCCCCCCAAACTGATCATGTCCCCTAGTGTTTAGTTTTGAGTTTTGTTTAGGGACGATGCTATGCAGATTAAGATTTGGTTATTTACAAAGAATTGTTTTTATATGAAAATTTCTTAATTTCAAAGCCATTCCTAACATAAAAATCATTTTGACATCAATTTTGAGCAAACTTATTCCGAAAAGAATTCAAGCGATTCCTATGGATAAGTTTTCATATTTATTTAAAATCTTTGTTTTGTTGCTTTGGAAAAAAAAATGAAGTGACCTTTTGTTTCGTGTTTTGTTGGTTAGTAGGGTTCAAGTTTTAATATGATGGTTTTAGAGAAGTAGTCTTCAAAGCATTTGTTTTAATTGTATGAAAAATGGAGCTTGCTTTATTTGGGAAAAAATTGCTTACCGATCTAAATTGCGTGCCTTTTATTATAAAGAGCTTGATTGGGCATGTAACTTTAGCTTCAGCTTTTGGTTACGAAGAAAAATGATATTTGTAGGCTAAAATTGTGTTTAAGGGATTTCACTACTAAGGATCACTAGTGCTTGCTACCATACTTCCTTTTGGTCCTTGTGTTTCTAGTCCTTAGGATTGACTTGCAAAATGATTTGTTATGCCCCCTAGCATCGAGTTTGGGCTTCTCGTCTCATCTTCTTCATTTGGTTTTAGAGATTAGATTAAGTTTAGAAAATTTACTCTGGTTTTTTGCTCTTTTTTCTCTTTTTTTTTAAAGCTCATGTTTTTTTTATTTTTATCTTTTTTTTTGTGTGTGGTTTGATTCTATTAGGTTAACCCTTTATAGTTTTTTTTTCACCCTTTACCATTTTTTAATCTATAAATAATTTATCAAATTATAAATGTTTTTTAATTTCACCCCCTATGATTTTTAATCTTTCTAATTTTGCCATCGTTCTTTTAATTGTTATTTATTATTTTTAAATCATTATTTATTTATTTTTTAATTTCATTCTCCTTAGGTTTTCTCTCTAAAATTTTATCCCCATTCATTTCTTTTTTTGCTATTTTGTTGTGCTTTTGCAAGCTTTTTTTATTAATATTTTTTAACAATTCCATCATTTAAAATTAAATTAGTTGAGAGTTAAGCTTCAATGTCATGCGCTATTTCTTCTTGTTTTAGGAAAAACATAATTAAATTACTATGAAAAATGATTTGCTTCTTCTTTAGTATATAATTTCAGTTTAAGCTGATGAATCAAATCACTTCTCATTGAAGTTTTTAAAGTAATTCACAACACAAAATAATTTTGTTACCAAAAATCACAAAATTAAAGCTCAAAACACATTACAATCACAGACAAACTCTTTCATCTAAAGAAGAAACTAATTATTCATAATTTCCTCACAAATGCAAGGAATTGAGGAAACAAGACACGAAGATTGCAGGAGATAATTTTGAGAAAAGTTTTCTCAACTGCTGACATCGGAAAGAAGCTAGACACCAAGATTGCAGGACACAGAACAAAGAAGAAACAGAAGGACGAGCACTCGGACGTTCATGCATGTATGGAAGACACTGTTTCCATCACATTTCTTCTTCACTTTAACGAACATTTCTCACTTTCAATTTGAACTGTGCTCCTCCGTTAACCTCCTGATAGAAAGTCACAGTGTCTCCACTTTTGAGGCCAACATCGCGAGCAATATCATACCAACCTCTTTTAAATACAAGGCTTCCTCTTATGGTTGAGCAGTGAATTGTCACTGGTTCCGGTAAACGGGTTCCTGCAGCTGACTCAACTATGGTGGACAATTCTATAATCCCTTGAAAATGTTGCAGGGGTTCTAGGTTAGAACGGGGTGGTAGCACCAATCCTCTCTCAAAATCAATAGGTGTGAGTTGCTTTGTGAAGATTTCCATGGCTAGTGAAAACTAATGCTATGAAATAATTAGGTTAAAGAAGGTTTTATGTATTTGTAGTGACAGGGTACGTAGCAAGTATTTATAGAGAACTCAGCAGTGATCTTATGATAAGCCAGCTAGCTTGTTGCGTGATTTTGTGTTTCAATCTGTATTTATTATTTATTGATGTATAAACTTATTCGACATATAATTAATTGTTCTAGAGACAACTGAATTTTCTGAATTCCCATGATTTGGTAGTCAATACTTTCAGTAAGAAAAATCTCCAAGCATTCAATTTTTTTTTATAATAAATATTATGCGACGTTCATCGTTTGGTTTTTCTTCTGTTGGTCGATAAATGGCATTGGATAAAGTGAGAATGAAGTTAGTACAATTTATGCACGAAAGATGATAAGTGTTTTGAATCACTTTCGGTCAAACATTTGCTTCCAGCTATATATCCCTCGACCATTTCAAGATCGGAAAAAATATAAGACTATCTCTAAACGAATGTTGCCGCAGTCGAGCTTCATACATGCGAGAGTTTATTTTTGTGGCGAAGATATTTAATTGCCATGTCACGCAGGCTATAGCCACCCTTTGCGTATCGAACTCGCCAATATTAGCTTGTTTCAGGAAAGGTGACAATGAGTTTGACATAGTCTAAGAATCAACAGTGTGTTCTTCCAATGGTCTAAAATAATCCTAACATGAAGAGCATACAAACAGACAACGGCATGAATACTGGCCTGCCATGAAAAAAGAAAAAAAAAGAAAAAAAGAAAAACAAGAGAGATTGTCCTTTAATTTCTTCTAGGTTGGCCAACTCTTCCAAGCCATATCCATAAAAAGCTGGTCAGATATTAGACTCGAAAATTTTGGACCTTATAGACACCGAAGCGAAGGCAGAGTTTTGGTTATTACTGATAACACATATGTTCAAAATAATTGTGCTCATAAAATAATCAAATAAGTAACTCACCTAATAGCTTATGTTGAGTGATTCTTTAAAAGGTTATCAAAGGCTTTTTGATGAAGTATCAATTGGGATAAAATAATATTTATACACTAGAGGCTCAACTTAATCACATCTTAAAATTTTAGGTTAAGTGTGGTTATAAATAATAATAATAAAATAAATAAAAAATAATTTGAGAATTAAGTCAAAACAACACAAATTGAAGGTTCATGGACTAATAAGGAGGAAATTACAAACTTGGATGTCAATTTGGCCAAAAAATATAGAATTGATAACTTTAGGGACTTAATTAAACTCTGAATTAGTTTCATTAATGAAATTAGGGGTTTAATTGAAAAAATATCAAAGTTCAGTGTCAATTTGGATCAAAATTGCAAGAAATTATATTCTAGGGATCAAAGTGAATTGGCGCTGATACTATAGGAGGGTTAATTAATTTATTCAGGGGTAATTTTGAAAGAATTAAAAGTTGAGGGACAATTAAGGATTGATTTTATTAAATTTGAAGCCAAAGACTATTTTGTACATGACCCCGAAATCTAGGGGTCCAATTGCAATGATCTACGGTCAAAATTAAAAAGAAAAAAGGAAATTTTCAAAAATATGAGCTTAATTGCAAAACATCAACTTTAGGGGGCAAATTAAAGATAACCATTTTGGCCTAAAACGATGCTGTTTCAAGCCCTGTTCATTCTCTTCTCTAAGGAAAAGCAAGGAAAATCAAATAGACCCCATCAACACAACCAAAACCAAGCCACATTGTGGACCAGAACGTCTACCACGAACCACATTTTGTTCCAGTCTCCCTCATGCCCCCAATGCGCCATTAAACATCAAGGAAACCATCACCAACAATCTCATCCGGCCTAATTTCTTTTGTGTTAAGGGTGTGTTTGGAAAAAACATACCCTTATACCTTTTCCCTTTAATTTTACTCTTTTTTATTTTGATATCCAGCCAAACGTGTCTTTTTAAATATCAGAAAATTCTGAAAAAATTTGGGGATTCTTTTGAATTTATTTATGGGTCCCTCACACTCTTTTTTTTGAATGACTTTACTTAGTATTAGACTGTAGACTTATACTGTGAAATGCAAATCTAATATGACTATTGGCCTGCTATGAAAAAAGAAAAAAAACAGAGAAATAAAAACAAGAGAGAAAAGGTGGTCAAATTAACCTGGTTCCATCTGTAGGGACGTCAGTGATGTGCACAGTGAGCGACAGGTTGTGTTTGTATTGCCTATTCATCCTCCCTGCAAACACTTCAATTGCAAACTGCCCGCACAACATAATAACAATAGTGAAAAATTATAAAAATAAATATTTCATGATACAAACTTTCATCCAAAATATTACATTATAAAAAATTATTTACACTTTCATGCTCTAATATTTAGTCAGAATTTTCTTCTTCTTCATCAATTGAATCATCATCAGCTCCATTGCAATCATTAATGTGGATATCATCATCATCATCATCATCATCTTCATCGACATGTGCTTGTCCACTGGAGCTCAGAACAACATTCAACTCCTCTGCGTCAACATCAATAAGACTATCATCGAAGACGTAAAAAATTGAATTTTCTTCTAAGTCAATCGAAGGAGCGACTCGATATGGTTCAACCAACTTACTAACTTGAAAGACTTCTGACACGATCAAAAAATTAATGCCTTATTCTAAGTGCAGGAGTGTTGAAGTAATAAATAATCCAGCAAGACCGAAGTCGAACCAAAAGGAAGTCAACTATATAAAATTACAAATAATAAATGAAAAGGTGTTGAAGAGAACTTTTAAGATGTGATATTGATGTAATGATTAAACAAGGATAAAATAAATGTCAAGGTTAGAGGATCCACTAATGGTATTTCAAATAAGTATAATATAAACTCTTTTTATTATTTAACAGGAAACTACACACAAAGGAGGTTCCAATCGGATTATAACTTATTAACATGAAAATATTAATTATTTTATTTGAGTAATGACAATACACGTAAATATTGTTAGGTATTCATGATGATGACTTATGTCAACAACAAATCAAGTTCCTTTCATAACACAGGTGTTGGTTATACCATACAGTTGGTTATGACATAATCAATTATTTGTTGTACCAAGGGTTGTACAACACAAATCTAGATTAACCATTTAACAAGTAAGGTATTAAGAGTGAGTAAGATAACAATTATAAACATGTTAACATCAAACATTAAAGTCCATGTTGAGTTTATATTATACTTATTCTTACACTCTTAGTGTAACCTTTTAACCTTGACAAAATAAACTTAGCTAAACATTATGAAGATGAGAAACATGAATAAACAAGATAAGAACATAGTTATGATATAAGTTAACAAAGTATAGTAAAGGAAATGAAAAGCATAAACAAGAGATTAATGAAAATATAACTTGAAATAAAACTTGAACATTACAAAATACAAAGAGAGCAAGAGCAAGATCTTGATTTGAAAACCAAGATGTCTAAATATATGGCAAATGTCTCCTTATATAGGCTAAAATTTAGAACTATTGACTTGATGACTAATTATTGAGTGGGTGGCCACCTATTGACTTGGTGACAACCATTATCTTCTTGTCTGAACAAAACATCATTGCTAACAATAGAATTTGAATAGATAGTCCTTATGAAAGTTCTGGAGATTTGTTTCAGCGTTCCACAAAAACAAGAATGAGCTCATTTGGACTTCTAAAACTTGAGATATGGGCTGAACACTAAACAGTGTCTGAGCTGCAGAACAGATTCAAACTTCTCTTTTGTTGCTAAGATTTGAGCTTGAAAACGACAATTTTGAATCTTTAACTCCTCATGAATATTTTAGGCCTATGTCTTAGCTTTCCATCAAGATAAACCAGACCTAAGTCCAAGGTCTACAACTCTAGTTATAACCCAATAACCAAATAGTATTCCAGTTTAAATTGAAACAACATCTCTTCTCTAAGCTTAACCCTCTCTTTGTCTTCTTAATTTCAATAGTTAAACAAATTAATCAATCATTTGAATTGTGAAATATGCCTGCATTTGAAAAAAGCATTTTTCATAAATTAAAGATATCTTATATTATCAGACTTGTTATTATAAAACATGCTTAAGTTAAGGAATTTAATGATACTTTAAGTGCAATATGATGATATAAATTAAACCATAATGAAAATGCACTTTTAAGTACTAATCATTCCCCCCAACCAGCTTATTAATGGTCCCTAGTAATTAAAGCGTTAAAGTATAAAAACAATTTACCAAATCCAAAAACTAGGCATTCATCATTTAACTTCCATTGATCTATTCAAATAAACAAACTCTCATTGGATTTATGTGTATGCTCCATACCTCTTTACCAAGATATTAATAAACCTTTCTTTTTTGCTCAATATATCAACACATAGTTATGAGGCTTTACTTGAAAGAAAACACAATTTTGTTTTAATGTTTTTCAAGGTTGTTTTTCTTGGGTTAGGATTATTATCTTTACACACACACACAAACACACACACACACACACACACACACTCAAAACACAATGCATCTTTAACCTATGTAATAAGTTTTAGGCTAATGACTGCCAGACCAGTTGGTCTTAGTGCATTAGGTGTTGAGACATCCCTACAAGCTTAGTAACTCGGGTTGTAGATACTGATACGTAGATAGTCCAATGTTTGATTCCCTTAAACTTTTTTCCTCAACCCATGCCAAAATCAGTTGACTTCAGGGTATTAGGTGTTAAAACACCCATTCGGGCTTAGTTGCTTAGGTTAGGGAGGCTATGAAACCAAACTTATCTATATTTTAATTATCATCAATATTATATTTATTATCATTTTTTTAATGAAAATATATTATCCATTTGTCTTAGTTGTTACCTTTAATAAAGAACATAATTAATGTAATGATCTAATATGCAACCCACAAGCATGTGGTAAAATGTGTGTCTGAAAATGATGATTTATAAATACTTGTTAAATAGGTATATGGGCAGAATCAAGTGATAATAATGCGAGAGTTTGTAAATCTAAATATTTCATAAGAAGTGTGTGATAGAACCTTGTTCTTGAATGATTACTAAGATGCGTCTCAAGAGTCAATAAAATTCCTCCTTACTCTGTCATCTTAACAATAACAGTATGTCAAATGGTTTTAATAACAACAAAAAGTTAGTTTTTTTATAATGTATGACTACACCCCTTCCCCCAACCAAAATGAGACATTATCCTCAATGTTCTACGGTAGAAAGGTAGAGTATAGAAGACATTGAAACACACTTAAACAAATATAAGAAATAACAAAAGAAGAAAAAAATATTATGTTATTAATAAAACCAAAAGACACAAGTTTTTACAAACTAAGGCTCAAATCCAATCTAAGCTTTTTACGGCTTTCCCTATTTGACCAGTCTATTCGACTCATGGAGGAATCGATTACAATGTTGTAAGATTGCAATTGATCAATCAGTAGCAGCAAAGATTATGATTTGTCATGCCGAAGATGTTAGAAAATTCTATTCCACAGCATGATTAAGAAAAGACAACAAATTATCATAAAAACCATTATCATTTAGCAAACCTATAGGTTTCTGGTGAATGTTCAATTGGGCCCAAAAGGAAATATGAAATATCTCTTCTAATGTGCCCAGATCACCTGGTAAGGCAATGAAGGCGTCAACATAATCAAACATTACATTCATTCATTTAGACATTATGGAGACCTATAGTTTCTCTCCAACTATTTTTCCGATGATATCCACTTTGGCTAAAGCTTTCGGAATGATACCCAAAACTTGACTACCTTCTACAAATGCAGCTGTTGACACACTCCCCATTAACCCAAGGTTGCCTCCCCCATACACTAAATGAATCTTTCTCTCAGCTCGTACCCGACCAAGATGATTTGCTGATTCTAAAAACTCCTTTTCTTTCCCAAGACTAGATCCACAAAAAACACGAATATTTTTTATTTGATGACTTAAAGAACCTACCATTTCTAACACATTTCTTTAGCTATTGAATGTATGAGTTGAGTAGAAATGAAGGGAAGGAAGAGAAGATTTTATAGATGAGAAATTGAGAATGCAATCATACCACCTATATATAGGCTAGTTGGAGTCACTCATTTTTTCTATTTTTTTAAGAACATGTGTATGTACAAGTAGTTGTCATTATGGATCACATCTTCCCTTGGTTTTACGTCCAAGAACGGCTTAAACGCTCTCTATAGGTCGGGGATAAGCTTCCCATTCAGTTTTTTAAAAAACTGACAAATATGGTCTTTTTTAGTCAAATAACCAAGACTAAGTCGGTCATGTTCTTTATGAAAATGGATCCATAAATCATGAATTGCGCGATGCACATCTCCACTAGGATGTGTCTCAAGAGTTAATAGAAGATTATCTAAAGACTCCTTACTCAGGCCATCCTTAATAAATTGTATTTTATCTTCACGATTTATAGATATCATTCCTAAAGAACGACTTTGTGCATTGCAAGTCCATCTGACACGTCGGTGACAGACTTCCAGTCATTTTGCATGACGTTTCTTTGCAAAAGTGCTTTTACCTGTTCTAGGCATGTATGAAATAAAAGAATTGGAAGACTCACCTAATAATCAGACCTTTGCTTCAGTCATCTAGCGAATATCTTTAAGAATTCCATGGTTCATTAACAACCTTAATCTGTCACACCTAGCACGGTAAATTTTTGTAATCGCATTTTGAGACAAAGCGGGAAAAAACTTTTTTAATTTTTCAAGAGTGGTGTCCATTTTTTAGATGAGAAGTGGAAAAGAGATGCAAAGAAAAAAGAAGGAACAAAGAATTGAACTAATATATACACAGATATCAGTTATCATGGGAAACTGAAAGAACCGACTTAAGAGTCACGGAGTACCATTATCAACCATTTGATCGGGGTTGGAGAAAGACTAACAAAACAAGAGTCACACCAAAAAGAAACATAAAAACAATGTGAGAAAAAAAAAATCAACCTTTATATACAGGATCATTCAAACTAATGGATTCATTTTCACTAGGAAAATTATCAAAGTAAGCTTTCAAACGATGTCCATTTACCTTAAAAACATTGCCATTCTTTAGATTCTCAATATCAAAGGCCCTATAAGGATACACATGTTTCACAATAAATGGACCGCTCCATCTTGATCTTAGCTTTCCAGAAAATAAATGGAGTCCAGAATTATAAAGCATAACTTTTTGACCAACATCAAATGTTTTTCTCAAGATTCTCTTATCATGAAACTCTTTGAGTCTTGCTTTATGAATTTTTGAATTCTCATATGCATCATTTCTTATTTTCTCAAGCTCACTTATTTGTAACTCATGCAGTTGGCTAGCATCATTAAGGTTTTAATTGAAAGCTTTAATAGCCCAATAAGCTTTATGTTCAAGTTCTACAGGCAAGTGACAAGATTTTCCATAAACCAACTTATAAGGTGACATACCTAATGATGTTTTAAAAGCAGTTCGATAAGCCTAAAGTGCATCATTAAGTCTTAAAGACCAGTCCTTCCGATTAGGGTTCACTGTTTTTTCCAAGATTTGTTTGATCTCCCTATTAGCAAGTTCTACTTTTCCATTTGTCAAAGGGTGATAAGGGGTGACAACTTTGTGTGTGATTCCATATTTCTTCATTAAAGATTCAAATGGCTTGTTGCAGAAATGTGTTCCACCATCACTTATCATGGCTCAAGGGACTCCAAATCGACTCAAAATATTTTCTTTTAAAAACTTGATCATTGTTTCGACTTGGAATTGCCTCTATCCATTTTGAAACATAATCCACTGCGACTAATATGTACACAAAACCAAATGATGGAGGAAATGGACCATGAAATCTATACCCCTAACACTAAAAGATTTCAATCACAAGAATAGGATTTAAAGGCATCATGTGATGTTTTGAAATAGATCATAGCTTTTGATAATTTTCACAGATTTTGCAGAATGCATGCGTGTCCTTGAACATGGTGAGCTAATAAAATCCACATTGTAAGATTTTTGCAGTCATCTTCTTTGATGAGAAATGAACCCCCCATGCCTCAAAATGACAAAATTTAATGACACTACTTACCTCATTATCAGGAACCCTAATTGGTCAACAGAGATTCTATGGCTCGGGATTGGTTACGTAAAAAAGAAGATATTATCACCCCTTAAACGTTCTGCCTGAGGCAGACTGCATTGCTAGTTTTGTCTTAAATTGCTAAACATTTATTCGCTTATGCTATGATGATTTGTTTATAATATTCCTGACTCTGACGTCAGTGAATATTCAAGCTCGAATAATTCCAACTCTGGCGTTGGTAAAAATTCATAGCTACGAAAAATTAGATTAATATTTTTTATTCCCTACTCTAGCGCCAGTGAATAAATAAATAAAAATAAATTGATTTTTACGCATGCACATATAAATTTAAACCGGTATTTTTATTCCTGACTCTGGCGTCAGTGAATAAACCAATAAATTTATATTATTTTTATTCATGCATACACATTTTTTTATTTTTTTCTACCTTCTTACTTTTCTATTTTTTTATTTTTTTTGGGCTGGGCTCAGCCCAGCCGGTCACAGGCCCAAGCCGGTGACCAGGCTGGGCTGAGCAACACGCGTGCGCTAACGCACGCGTGTTGCTTCAGTGTGCAAGTGAATTAAAATTCACTTGCATAGAGCCAATGCTAATTAAATTAACAAGGAAGCAAAAGTTTGCTTACCTGGTGCTGGAGACCGAAGACGCTTACAGTGCTGATGGATCCTCGCCCGCTGCTTCCCTTTGTCTTCCTTCTGCGCTCACCTGCCTACATGTTCCTTTTGTTTTCTCAGCAACTTTTGAAGCTGAAAAGGTGATGAAGAGGCCGACCTGCTCTGAATTGGTTTTGATTCCTGGTCTTTCTCTGTCTGCAGGGACGAAAGTAATTGCAAAGCCAATCCTCCTCTCTGTGTTGCTCCTTTACTTTTCCTTCTCTTTTTTGTGTTTTTTTTTTTGTTTTATCCTCTGGTTTTTCTGCCTGTTCGTGGCCTCCTCTGTTTTTGCCCGTCTTCTCTGTATTATCTCTGTTCTTGCGTCTTGTGGTGTTCCCAGTGATCCTCTCCTCCGGTTTGTTCCTTTTTCTAGTTCTCTGTCTGATCTTCTCCGTTCAAGACGGAGACAATAGTGGTAAAAGCACGAGGTGCTGTTGGTTGATGGACCAAAATTTTCCCCTGGTTCTGTTTCTCTCCCAGTCTTTTTTCGTGTTCCCCTGGTTTTTTCGTTCTTTTCCCTAGGTTTTTTTTCCTGGTTCTGTGATTCCCCCCAGTCTTTTTCTGTCTCCCCCCTCCCTCGCGTTCTTTGTTTTCTCTGGCTTTATAGCCACAGAATTCCACCGTTACCAGGTAATAAATCGACTGTTATTGCAGGAGTAATGGTGGCGGTGGGCAGCTGAGGCGCCGAAGAAGATGAACAGTGTTGAGAAACGGCACCCTTTTTTGTGTTTTGATCCTTCATATTTTGAATTTTTGCAGTCCAGTCCTTGGGTAAATTGTAATTAAACCCCTGCATCTCAGCGCCATTTACACATTGGTCCTTGGGTTTTAATTTCTTTCAAATGTGACAAGAATCAGCCCTATACTTTGATAATTTTTCAATTAAGTCCCTGATTTCATTAATTTAATTAAATCCAAGTCCAATTAAGTCTCAAAACTTATCAATTCTCCAATTAAACCCTTAATTGGATTAATTAAATTAATTACAAGCTTAATTAAGTCTCAAAACTTATCAATTCTCCAATTAAACCCTTAATTGGATTAATTAAATTAATTCCAAGCTCAATTAAGTCTCAAAACTTATCAATTCTCCAATTAAACCCTTGATTGGATTAATTAGGTTAATTCTAAAGTTTAATTAAACCCCAAAACTTCCAATCATGTTGCCTTTAACCCAAATTTTAATTCATTCTTCATTTATTTCATTTTACTTGTTTTTTCATCATTTTTTTTTATCCTTTTCATTAAATAAAATAATAATTATTAAAATAAAATGGTCAAAAATTGGGTTATGACAAAGGTAATAACCAATCAGGAGGTTGAATGATAGGAGCAGAAGTAAGCAAGTTTTTAACTTTAATAAAAGTTTCTTCACAATGTTCAGTCCATTCAAAAATATTATCATTTGTTAGAAGGTTACACAATGACTTAGATATTACACTAAAATCTTTATGAACCTTTTATAAAAACCAACATTTCCTAAGAATGATCTAACATGTTTAATAGATTTTGGTTTTGAGAAGTTGGTAATTAACTCGATTTTAGATTTGTGAACCTGAATTCCTGTTGATGAAACAATATGACCAAGTACAATGCCGTTTATTACCATAAAATGATATTTTTCCGAATTCAGCATAAGATTCTTTTCTTCACACCTATTCAAAACCTTTTCCAAGTTAGTTAAACAATCATCAAATGAATCACCAAAAACAGAAAAATCATCTATAAAAATCTCAAGAAAATGTTCAACCATATCACTGAATATGCTAAGCATGCATCTTTGAAATGTGGCTGGTGCATTACATAATCCAAAAGGCATCCTTCAATATGCAAAAGTTTCAAATGGTCAATTCTTTTAAAAGTGTTACAAGTGAAGGCTCAAAAGCACGGTCAGTAAGAGATATGGTAAGAAAGCATGTTATCAGGGAGATGAGGGCTCAAAGGCATAATAAAAAAGAGATAGATAGGGCTGGAAAGCATACTCATAAGGAAAGAGATAAGGATATAAAACACATTTTCTGATGGTTGAGGGCTAGAAAGTGCACTTAAGGAAAATAGAGATAGAGTTAGAAAACACACTATCTAGGAGATAAGGGCTTAAAAGTACGCTAAAAAGAAATAGATATAGGGTTAGAAAGCATATTATCTAGGAGATGAGGGCTCAAAACCTAGAATTTGTTTTGTCTTTTTGGTTTTAAACATTAAAAAACATATAAGAAAATACAAACAAACACACACACACACACACATTCTCCTTTTTACTATTTTGTTTTACTCACACACCCCACAATTACATGTTTACAAATACAAAGTGGTTGGGGCTTGGGAACAATGTTGGAAAATTCTGGGTTGCAAGAATAGTGGCGGCGCGTGGGTCTCACGAACCACCGACACTATTGGTGTGTGGGTTCACGCGCCGTTGCAAGGGAAACCAAGAAATGGGTGGATCTAGATTGGCTTCTCTTTTTTTTCCTATGCCATCTATAAGAATCACCGTCACCTTCAAACATAAGAAAAACACATAAATAGTTGCTTTTATTTTCTTTTCTCTTTTTTTAGATCTAGTTATTTCTTCCTCTTGGTTTGTTGGTTGTCGTTCAATGGAGTGGCTGGATTGTGAGGGTCAACGTGGCTTTGTGATTTTGGCTGGGTCTTAGTCCAGATTTATTACCATGGAGTTCAATCGGGGAAGGAGAGTCGATCTATCGTGATGACTTGTTTACTTTACATATGGAAATATTAAGGCTATAGACAGGAGATGAGAGGTGCTTCAAAGCTATTTTGTGAGGTTTGAGGGTAGATTAGTGGCTAACTTGGGGAAACCCACCACCACTAGTGGTGTTGAGGTTGAGAAGGGGACACAAGGCTGTCGATTGGAAGGCTAGTCTTGGTTAATGGTGGAGCTGGGTTAGTTTATGGGTGATTGATTCGATGGGAGAGAGTGGGTTATAGGAGATGTTGTGTTCGCCATGGCTGGAATCAATAGAGAAGGAGAAGGAAAGGTTGAAATTGGTTTGTGGGGGGTGGTTGCTATTGGTATGGAGTGAAGGTGGCTTGTTATAGGAGCTTCTAGGACAAAGGGTTGGTCTTGTTCTCGGTGGGGTAGAAGGTTGTGGGTGTAGATTATGGCTGAAGGTGTGGTGGCTCAAAGGTGTTATCGACTAGAATGGGTTTAGAGTTTTTTTCTGTTGTGTGGGTGTGGGAGAGTATGTGTGAATTTTTTTTTGGTTTCACTCAAGTTTCATTTTAATTTTTGCCTCCTGCATGTGTGTGTAACCACCACCTAATTTTAGGTCGAAGTTTGTTATTTTTAATTGCTTGATCTCCAATCAAACTTGGTGACCAAGCAATCCTTAAAACAAATTGGCCCCTCAACTTCTTTTTTTTCATATTTGGTCACTTGTAGATTTTGATTTTTCTTATTTTTTGTATTTTGTATTTTTTTTGAAAAAGAGCGACATCAACATCGATTTAGAAAGCACGTTAACAACTAAACGCGTAGAAAAAGACATTGGATGTGGCGCAAAGACGTCAAGAACATAATTTTTGGGTTTTTGTTGTTTTTTTACTACTTTTTTGTTTTTCTCGAAAATACTTCAAAAATGGGGTAAAAGATTAGGAAGCAATAATCTTAACTTTAGGAAGGGCAGGTCTCAGATGATATCAGCATACCTCTTAGCCTAAAAACATTTATCTCAAAGATCATGTTTTGTTTCACATTCTCTATTTTCTTAGAAAAGGAATCATGAAGCCAGCCCTATTATGTTTCTTAGACTGCCCCCCAAACTTATTGTCACACGTGAAATCCACGCGGTGTCGGCTGGCGATTTTTTTCTTCTATATGCTTGCTTTGATTCGATTCGATTCGTTGGAGTCGCCACCTAGTAATTGATTGCGGGCTACTAGGAAACCGAATGTACTGGTCTTGTCAGAGATTCGCGGGTAAGGGACTAGTTGTGGTTATGGAAGGTATTAGCACCCCTAACGCACCCTACCTGAGGTAAGCTGCTTCGTGGTTTGAAGTGTGACAGAAGTTTTAATAATTGTTTTTTTCATCGGATATTACAAATACAACTTACATATAAGTTAATAATTCTGAACCGTGAGCAAATCAAAATATTAAATTCTTCTTTATTCTTTGCAATTTATCATAAAAAAATCCATAAATAAATAAATAAAAACCCAAACACACGCATTCACTTTTACTATATATATTTTTTTTCTTTTCTTTTTCTTCTTTTTATATTTTTTTCATCTACACTTCAAAGTAGAAATTCAAAACAAACTAAACAAAAATTATATTACACTTTGAAAATTACAAAAAACAGCCCCTAAAAAATCCTAGAATTGCTGGGAACGTTTCTGTGAAGCCAGGGACACCTGGAACAGTGGCGGCGCATAGGTTCACGTGTCGCCGCTGATGAAGGAAGCTGGACCGGGGATCGGAAACATCTTTTTCTTCTCTGTCTTCCTACACCGGCGGTGACCTGAAAAACCACCGAAAACACAACAGGCAGTTGATTTTAATTTTTTTTCTTTGTTTTTAAAATGTTCTCTCTCTTCTTCTCCATTTTGAGCATATCTGTTCTGTTCCTTCTCTGTTTCAGGTGGCGGCAAGATCACTGCATTTCTGCCATGTCTGTGTAGCTGCTGGTGGTTGAATGGAAGGGAGGCCTGATTCAGTCGACGATTAGAGAAGAAGAAGCTGAAACGGCCAACAAGAAGAGAGAGTGAGGGGGAACGGCTCTGCCCCCCCTTTTACCGAAACATGGGTCAAAAATTGGGTAGCAACACTTATCATGTCCCCAAGTATTTAGTTTCGAGTTTTCTTTAGGGACGAAGCTATGTGGAATAAGATTTGGTTATTTACAATGAATTGTTTTTGTAGGAAAATTTTTGGAACCTCAAAGCCATTCTAAACACATAAAACATTTTGACATCAATTTCAAGCAAACTTATTCTGAAAAGAATTCAAGCAATTCCTATGGATAGGTTTTCATATTTATTGAAAATCTTTGTTTTGTTGTTTTGGAAGAAAAAAAATGAAGTGACATTTTGTTTCGTGTTTTATTAGTTAGTAGGGTTCAAGTTTTAATTTGATGGTTTTAGAGAAGTAGTCTTCAAAGCATTTGTTTTATTTGTATGAAAATAGAGCTTGTTTTATATGGGAAAACATTTTTTATTGATCCAAATTGCCTGCCTTTTATTAGAAAGAGCTTGATTGGCCATGTAACATTAGCTTTCGCTTTCGTTGTGAAGAAAAATGATATTTGTAGGCTAAAAATATGTTTAAGGGATTTCACGACTAAGGATCACTAGTGCTTGCTATTAGACCTCCTTTTGGTCCATGTGTTTCTAGACCTTAGGATTGACTTGCAAAATGATTCGTTATGCCCCCTATCGTCAAGCTTGGGCTTCTCGTCTTATCTTCTTCATTTGGTTTTAGAGATTAGACCAAGTTTAGAAGATTCACTCGGGTTTGTAGGTTTTTTTTCTCTCTTTTTTAAAGCTGATGTTTTCTTAATTTTATCTTCTTTTTTTGTAGTTTGATTTTATTGGGTTAGCCCTCTCTAGTTTGATTTTTGTAGTTTAATTAATTCATGTCTTGCATGTACATGAATGAAAAAATGTAGGAGGGAAGGGACGAAGAAGCTCACCTGGGCTGGATGGGGTGTTGCTGGCTGGCGGTCTTCCTAGCAGCTCATAGTTGAGTTGTTGGTGGTAAAGTTGGCGGTTAGCAGGGCTGGTCTATAGAGGCTTGTGTTGCTAGAAGAAGATGAAGTTGCAAGGGTGTTAAGTCGCTATTGGTCACGTTGTAGAGGCTAAAGCTGCTAGGATTCATGACAGAGGAGATGGTTGAAACTGTGGTAGAGAGGAAGAACAATGTTGAAAATGGTAAAAAAATGCTGGTTTTTTGCTCACTTTGCACTCTTCTCTCTTAGTCCTCAATGCTTGAAATCCACTCATATTTATAAGGGGTCAAAGAGGGACATCTTGTTTTTAGTAGGGATCACTCTTGATCCTTGATTTAATCAGGAAATATCTCAACCATTGGCTCAAAATTATCATCATGAGTTGCTAAAATTTGGTTGCTAAAAGTTGATTGGGTTAGCCTTTTTAGGGCGACACGGTGATTGTAGAGGCAATCAACCAACAAGAATTACACTGGGGTGTTGAACAATGTCAGGCCATTATAATGGTGTATGGTTTGTCTGGTTTGGTGGAGAGACGAAGCATTAAATGCTTTGGAAAAGTAGTGACACGACCAAAAGATTGATGTCTTTTCCCAAGTGTAGGAGTGTTGAAGTAACAAATAACCCGGCAAGACCGGGGTCGAACCACAGAGAGATTAATTGTATAAATTATAAGCAACAATAATACAACAACAATAGTAACAACAACAACAACAACAACAATAATACTAGTAGTAGTAGTAGTAGTAATACTAATAATAGTAATAGTAATAGTAATAGTAGTAGTAATAATAAAAAATAATACCAATAATACTATTAATAATGATAATAATAAAGATGAAGAAGAAGAAGAAGTTGATGAGAACTTTGAGATGGAAGATTAACGTAAGGATTAAACAATGATAACAACAAATGTCAAGGTTAGAGGATCCACTAATGGTATTTCAAACAAGTATAGTATAAACTCTTATTATTCAATTGGAAACCACACACACAAGGAGGTTCCAATCAGATTATAAATTATTAACATGATTACATTAGTTATCTTATTCGAATAATACTAATACTTGTAAATATTGTCAGGCATTCATGATTATAACTTATGTTAACAACAAATCAAGTTCCTTTCATAGCTCAGGTGTCGGTTATACAATACAGTATGGGCTATGAAAGTGCCAAGTATTTGTTGTACCAAGTGTTATACAACATAAATCTAGATTAACCATTTAACAAATACAAAGCATGTTAGTATCCAACATTAAGGTCCATGTTAAGTTTATATTATACTTATTCTAACACCATTAGTGTACCCTTTTCACCTTGACATAATTAACTTAGCTACACATAATGAAAGAAAGAAACATAAACAAACAAGATAAGAACATAAATGAGAAAGAAGTTAACTAAGTAAAGAAAAGGAAATGAAAGGCATAAACTAGATATTAATGAAAGCAAAACTTAAACATTACAAATACAAAGAGAGAAAGCGAGAGCATGATCTTGATCTCAACACCAAGATACCTAAATACATGGCAAATGCCTCTTTTTATAGGCCAAAATTTGGAACTATTGATTTGTTGACTAATTGATGAGTGGGTGGCCACATCTTGACTTGGTGACAATCCTTATCTTCTTGTCTGCCAAAAAGTCATTGATAACGTCAGGATTTGAACAAATTCTCCCATGAAGGTTCTAGAAAATTGTCTCAGCTTTCCACGAAAAAAAGATGAGGTCATTTGGACTTCTAGAACTCGACATATGGGCTAAACACTGAACAGTGTCTGGGCTGCAGGACAGATTCGGACTTCTCCGTTGTTGCTACAATTTGGACTTGAAAACGGCCTTTTTAAATCTTGGGCTCCAAATAAAAGTTGTAGGCCTATGTATTATCTTTCCATCCATATACAATGGACCTAAATACAAGATCTACAGCTCTAGATATGACCCAATTACCGAACAGTGTTCCAGTTTGGACTGCACCAACATCTCTTTTCTAAGTTTGGCCATCTCTTTGTCCTTTCAATTTCAGTACTTCAACTCATCAATCAATTCTTTAATTTATGTGATAGGCCTGCATTTAAAATGAACATTTACCATAAATTAAAGGTATCTTATATAATTAGATATGTTATTATAAAACATGCTTTAGTTTAGGAGTTATTGATACTTCAAGTGCAAAATGATGATATAAAACCTTGATAAAAATGCACTTTTAAGTACTAATCAAGTAGTCACCCAAGCATTTTTTTCAAGTACAAAACGTTGAAAATGATGAACAATAACCATACAACAAGTGGTTTGGCATCTCTTTTTTTCTTCTTATTCCCGCTAGTCAAAACGACATTGCTTTATACTAAAACAAACCGTTTTGGTCAAAATGCACTATTAAATGAAACAATGTTCTTAGGGTTTTAATTAGGGATTTGGATAAAATTCAATTTAGTCCTTTGGCTTTTTATTTCTCTTAATTGCATCCCTAATTGATATTGAACTTTTAATTTTATGCGATTTTACCCTTGCCGAACTCTAATATCAACCTTGAATTTCAGCGTCTTTTTTATTTTCGTCCTTGGATTTGGATTTATGCAAATTGACCATTAAACTTTCAATTTACTTCAATTTTACCCCCTGTTTTCAAACAAATTGAATCCCCAAAGTTCAGCTCCTTTTTCAAAAAGGTCATTGGTTATGAATTTCTTCAATTTAACCCTTAGTTGACCCTAAACTTTGATTTTCTAGCACTTTCACCTCTAATTTCAATGAATTGACTTTGTAAAAATTAAGTTTGGTCATCTAAAACTCCAATCTTCTTAATTAAGCCCAAATTGGGCACCCAAACTTAATGTTTCACCAATTAAGTCCCTAATAAAATTAATAAGTATAATTAAATTCTTGCACCTAATTAAATCTTTTAATTTGACCCAAATTAATTCTTAAACATAATTAAACTTTTAATTTGGCCCATGATTAAATCAAATTGGCAAGTCCAATTAAGTCACTTGCCTTACCTTTTATCATTAAGTTTGGTCTTAAATCTGCATTGTTTCTTTAGTTTTGGGTACAATGGAGTATGATGAGGCTCATGATTTCATCCAAGATTTCAACTTGGTTCTTCTACATATAAAACCTTCCTCAATCTATTTTTACCAAGTTGCCAGTCTTATTATTATTATTGCTTTTTTTAATTATTATTATTTTAAAAGGAAAAAAAGTAAATTTGAGGGGAAAACCCAAAAATAGGTTATGAAAGTTGCCCCCTTCTTTACAATACTTATGACAGAAAGTTTCATAAGAGACTTTAAATAATAAGCTTGTAAAGAAGAAAAAGAAATGAGAGATTGTGGATTTACTAGATCAAGAAATGGTCAATCCTTCTGAAAGTGTTAGAAGTGAAGGCTCAAAAGCATGTTCAGTAAAAGATAGGGCAAGAAAGCATATTATCAGGGAGATGAGGGCTCAAAGGCGTAATAAAAAAGAGATAGATAGGGCTAGAAGGCACACTCAATGGATATGGTTGGAAAGCATACTCATAAGGAAAGAGATAGGGATATATAACACATTATCTGATGGTTGAGGGCTAGAAAATGCACTTAAGGGATATAGAGATAGAGTTAGAAAGCGCACTGAAAGGAAATAAAGATAGGGCTAGAAAGATTTGGGAGATGAAGGCTCAAAGGCGCACTAAAAAAGAGAGGAGATAAGGTTTAATAGTGTGTTATCTTAGAGATGAGGGCTCAAAGCACACTCGAGGGAAAAATATTTGTTGATAAAATACGAGTTCATCAAGGATTCTTTCCTTAGACTCCCTGTAAAGATCAAAGTTTAATGCATTATCATTAATATGCATGTATACTTACCTAAAAAATATGTCCCTTTTCTTCATAACTCCTTTTATTTTAAAGTTTTGATCTCTGTAGGCAAGCTTTCATGGATTTTTGCTTTCACCTACTTGAGTCATAACTTGTGATCTTTGTCATATGTGGACACGCGATGTCAAGGGGTTAAAGGAGTCGCCACCTAGTTGTTTGGTTCATGGTCGCTAGGAAACCCAAGTGTATTGGTTTTATCAGAGATTGAAGGGTAAGAGACTGGTTGTGGTTAGGAAAGGTATTAGCACCTCTAGCGCACCCTACCTGAGGTAAGTTACTTTGTGTGGTTTTAAATGTGGTTTAAAGGGTTTGATGGGTTCCTAACTAGTAATCTGTCTATGGCTTATAATTGGGATTTATTCTTGTGAATAAATCTGGTGTTAATAATTTATTATGGACTCGTGTACCCAAATAAATTCTTATGAAAAAGGTTTTTTGTAATTTGAATATTAATGTGAAAAACACTCCCAATTAAAATTGGTGAATATTTAGAATAACTCTAAGAATTCTCTAGTAAACTCTTCATATTCAAATATCAGCCTCACTTGTAGGTCCAATGTTCTATACCAGAATATTTAACCATTAATTCTCATGAATTAAAATTTTATCTTGTTGATTCAATGGGAGAGAGTGGTTGATTCGATGGGAGAGAGTGGGTTATGGGAGATGTTGTGTTGGCCACGACTGGAATCAATAGAGAAGGAGAAGGAAAGGTTGAAATTGGTTTGTGGGCGACGACTGTTGTTGGTATGGAGTGAGGGTGGCTGGTTATAGGAGCTTTTAAGAAAAAGGGCTGGTCTTGTTCTCGGTGGGGTAGAAGGTTGCGGGTGTAGGTTCCAACTGAAGGTGTGGTGGCTCAAAGGTATTGGTCAGCTAGAATGGATGCGGTTTGCTGGGGAAGATGGTGGTTAGTTTAGTGGTTGTTGTGGCTGGCTAAGGTCATTGACAATGGTGGATGATCCAAGGCTAGAGAGGGGACCTATGGTCATCTTTGGCCAGTTTTTTTACTTTTTCTTTGCCTCTTGTCTAGCTAGTGGCTGGTTTGGGTATAATCGGTTTAGAGTTGTTTTGTGTTGTGTAGGTGTGGGAGAGTATGTGTGAATTTTGTTGGTTTCCCTCAAGTTTCTCCTCAATTTTTGCCTCCTCCATGTGTGTGTAACCACCACCTATTTTTAGGTAAAAAAAGTTTGTTATTTTTAATTGCTTGGTCTCCAAGCAAACTTGGTGACCAAGTAATCCTTAAAACAAATTGATCCCTCAACTTCTTTCTTTTCATATTTGGTCACTTGCAGATTTTGATTTTTCTTATTTTTTGTATTTTGTATTTTTTGAAAAAGAGCGACATCAACGTCGATTTAAAAAGCACGTTAACAACTAAACACGTAGAAAAAGACGTTGTAGGTGGCGCAAAGTTGTCAAGTACATACTTTTTGTGTTTTTTGTTGTTTTTTTCCTATTTTTTTGTTTTTCTTGAAAATATTTCAAAAATAGGGTAAACAATTGGGAAGCAACAATCTTAACCTTTAGAAAGGGCATGCCTCAGATGATATCAGCATAATGTCCTAGCCTAAAAACATCAATCTCAAAGATCATCAATTTTACTTCACATTCTCTATTTTCTTAGAAAGGGAATCATGAACCTAGCCCTATTATGTTTCTTGGATTGCCCCCAAACTGATCATGTCCCCCAGTGTTTAGTTTTGAGTTTTGTTTAGGGACGATGCTATGCAGATTAAGATTTGGTTATTTACAAAGAATTGTTTTTATATGAAAATTTTTTAATTTCAAAGCCATTCCTAACATAAAAATCATTTTGACATCAATTTTGAGCAAACTTATTCCGAAAAGAATTCAAGCGATTCCTATGGATAAGTTTTCATATTTATTTAAAATCTTTGTTTTGTTGCTTTGGAAAAAATAATGAAGTGACCTTTTGTTTCGTGTTTTGTTGGTTAGAGAAGTAGTCTTCAAAGCATTTGTTTTAATTGTATGAAAAATGGAGCTTGCTTCATATGGGAAAAAATTATTTACCGATCCAAATTGCTTGCCTTTTATTAGAAAGAGCTTGATTGGGCATGTAACTTTAGCTTCAGCTTTTGGTTACGAAGAAAAAGGATATTTGTAGGCTAAAATTGTGTTTAAGGGATTTCACTACTAAGGATCACTAGTGCTTGCTACCATACTTCCTTTTGGTCCATGTGTTTCTAGTCCTTAGGATTGACTTGCAAAATGATTTGTTATGCCCCCTAGCATCGAGTTTGGGCTTCTCGTCTCATCTTCTTCATTTGGTTTTAGAGATTATATTAAGTTTATAAAATTTACTCTGGTTTTTTGCTCTTTTTTCTCTTTTTTTAAAGCTGATGTTTTTTTTATTTTTATCTTTTTTTTTGTGTGTGGTTTTATTCTATTAGGTTAACCCTTTATAGTTTTTTTTTCACCCTTTACCATTTTTTAATCTATAAATAATTTATCAAATTATAAATGTTTTTTAATTTCACCCCCTATGATTTTTAATCTTTCCAATTTTGCCATCGTTCTTTTAATTGTTATTTATTATTTTTGAATCATTATTTATTTATTTTTGAATTTCATTCTCCTTAGGTTTTCTCTCTAAAATTTTATCCCCATTCATTTCTTTTTTTGCTATTTTGTTGTGCTTTTGCAAGCTTTTGTTATTAATATTTTTTAACAATTCCATCATTTAAAATTAAATTAGTTGAGAGTTAAGCTTCAATGTCATGCGCTATTTCTTCTTGTTTTTGGAAAAACATAATTAAATTACTATGAAAAATGATTTGCTTCTTCTTTAGTATATAATTTCAGTTTAAGCTGATGAATCAAATCACTTCTCATTGAAGTTTTTAAAGTAATTCACAACACAAAATAATTTTGTTACCAAAAATCACAAAATTAAAGCTCAAAACACATTACAATCACAGACAAACTCTTTCATCTAAAGAAGAAACTAATTATTCATAATTTCCTCACAAATGCAAGGAATTGAGGAAACAAGACACGAAGATTGCAGGAGATAATTTTGAGAAAAGTTTTCTCAACTGCTGACATCGGAAAGAAGCTAGACACCAAGATTGCAGGACACAGAACAAAGAAGAAACAGAAGGACGAGCACTCGGACGTTCATGCATGTATGGAAGACACTGTTTCCATCACATTTCTTCTTCACTTTAACGAACATTTCTCACTTTCAATTTGAACTGTGCTCCTCCGTTAACCTCCTGATAGAAAGTCACAGTGTCTCCACTTTTGAGGCCAACATCGCGAGCAATATCATACCAACCTCTTTTAAATACAAGGCTTCCTCTTATGGTTGAGCAGTGAATTGTCACTGGTTCCGGTAAACGGGTTCCTGCAGCTGACTCAACTATGGTGGACAATTCTATAATCCCTTGAAAATGTTGCAGGGGTTCTAGGTTAGAACGGGGTGGTAGCACCAATCCTCTCTCAAAATCAATAGGTGTGAGTTGCTTTGTGAAGATTTCCATGGCTAGTGAAAACTAATGCTATGAAATAATTAGGTTAAAGAAGGTTTTATGTATTTGTAGTGACAGGGTACGTAGCAAGTATTTATAGAGAACTCAGCAGTGATCTTATGATAAGCCAGCTAGCTTGTTGCGTGATTTTGTGTTTCAATCTGTATTTATTATTTATTGATGTATAAACTTATTCGACATATAATTAATTGTTCTAGAGACAACTGAATTTTCTGAATTCCCATGATTTGGTAGTCAATACTTTCAGTAAGAAAAATCTCCAAGCATTCAATTTCTTTTTATAATAAATATTATGCGACGTTCATCGTTCGGTTTTTCTTCTGTTGTTCGATAAATGGCATTGGATAAAGTGAGAATGAAGTTAGTACAATTTATGCACGAAAGATGATAAGTGTTTTGAATCACTTTCGGTCAAACATTTGCTTCCAGCTATATATCCCTCGACCATTTCAAGATCGGAAAAAATATAAGACTATCTCTAAACGAATGTTGCCGCAGTCGAGCTTCATACATGCGAGAGTTTATTTGTGTGGCGAAGATATTTAATTGCCATTTCACGCAGGCTATAGCCACCCTTTGCGTATCGAACTCGCCAATATTAGCTTGTTTCAGGAAAGGTGACAATGAGTTTGACATAGTCTAAGAATCAACAGTGTGTTCTTCCAATGGTCTAAAATAATCCTAACATGAAGAGCATACAAACAGACAACGGCATGAATACTGGCCTGCCATGAAAAAAGAAAAAAAAAAGAAAAAAAGAAAAACAAGAGAGATTGTCCTTTAATTTCTTCTAGGTTGGCCAACTCTTCCAAGCCATATCCATAAAAAGCTGGTCAGATATTAGACTCGAAAATTTTGGACCTTATAGACACCGAAGCGAAGGCAGAGTTTTGGTTATTACTGATAACACATATGTTCAAAATAATTGTTCTCATAAAATAATCAAATAAGTAACTCACCTAATAGCTTATGTTGAGTGATTCTTTAAAAGGTTATCAAAGGCTTTTTGATGAAGTATCAATTGGGATAAAATAATATTTATACACTAGAGGCTCAACTTAATCACATCTTAAAATTTTAGGTTAAGTGTGGTTATAAATAATAATAATAAAATAAATAAAAAATAATTTGAGAATTAAGTCAAAACAACACAAATTGAAGGTTCATGGACTAATAAGGAGGAAATTACAAACTTGGATGTCAATTTGGCCAAAAAATATAGAATTGATAACTTTAGGGACTTAATTAAACTCTGAATTAGTTTCATTAATGAAATTAGGGGTTTAATTGAAAAAATATCAAAGTTCAGTGTCAATTTGGATCAAAATTGCAAGAAATTATATTCTAGGGATCGAAGTGAATTGGCGCTGATACTATAGGAGGGTTAATTAATTTATTCAGGGGTAATTTTGAAAGAATTAAAAGTTGAGGGACAATTAAGGATTGATTTTATTAAATTTGAAGCTAAAGACTATTTTGTACATGACCCCGAAATCTAGGGGTCCAATTGCATTGATCTACGGTCAAAATTAAAAAGAAAAAAGGAAATTTTCAAAAATATGAGCTTAATTGCAAAACATCAACTTTAGGGGCAAATTAAAAATAACCATTTTGGCCTAAAACGATGCTGTTTCAAGCCCTGTTCATTCTCTTCTCTAAGGAAAAGCATGGAAAATCAAATAGACCCCATCAACACAACCAAAACCAAGCCACATTGTGGACCAGATTGTCTACCACGAACCACATTTTGTTCCAGTCTCCCTCATGCCCCCAATGCGCCATTAAACATCAAGGAAACCGTCACCAACAATCTCATCCGGCCTAATTTCTTTTGTGTTAAGGGTGTGTTTGGAAAAACATACCCTTATACCTTTTCCCTTTAATTTTACTCTTTTTTATTTTGATATCCTGCCAAACGGGTCTTTTTAGATATCAGAAAATTCTGAAAAAATTTGGGGATTCTTTTGAATTTATTTATGGGTCCCTCACACTTTTTTTTTGAATGACTTTACTTAGTATTAGACTGTAGATTTATACTGTGAAATGCAAATCTAATATGATTATTGGCCTGTCATGAAAAAATAATAAAAAAAAAGAAATAAAAACAAGAGAGAAAAGGTGGTCAAATTAACCTGGTTCCATCTGTAGGGACGTCAGTGATGTGCACAATGAGTGACAAGTTGTGTTTGTATTGTCTATTCATCCTCCCTGCAAACACTTCAATTGCAAACTGCCCGCACAACATAATAACAATAGTGAACAATTATAAAAATAAATATTTCATGGTACAAACTTTCATCCAAAATATTACGTTATAAAAAATTATTTACACTTTCATGCTCTAATATTTAGTCAGAATTTTCTTCTTCTTCATCAATTGAATCATCATCAGCTCCATTGCAATCATTAATGTGGATATCATCATCATCATCATCATCATCTTCATCAACATGTGCTTGTCCACTGGAGCTCAGAACAACATTCAACTCCTCTACGTCAACATCAATAAGACTATCATCGAAGAAGCAAAAAATTGAATTTTCTTCTAAGTCAATCGAAGGAGCGACTCGATATGGTTCAACCAACTTACTAACTTGAAAGACTTCTGACACGATCAAAAAATTAATGCCTTATTCTAAATGCAGGAGTGTTGAAGTAATAAATAATCCAGTAAGACCGAAGTCGAACCAAAAGGAAGTCAACTATATAAAATTACAAATAATAAATGAAAAGGCGTTGAAGAGAACTTTTAAGATGTGATATTGATGTAATGATTAAATAAGGATAAAATAAATGTCAAGGTTAGAGGATCCACTAATGGTATTTCAAATAAGTATAATATAAACTCTTTTTATTATTTAACAGGAAACTACACACAAAGGAGGTTCCAATCGGATTATAACTTATTAACATGAACATATTAATTATTTTATTTGAGTAATGACAATACTCGTAAATATTGTTAGGTATTCATGATGATGACTTATGTCAACAACAAATCAAGTTCCTTTCGTAACACAGGTGTTGGTTATACCATACAGTTGGTTATGACATAATCAAGTATTTGTTGTACCAAGGGTTGTACAACACAAATCTAGATTAACCATTTAACAAGCAAGGTATTAAGAGTGAGTAAGATAACAATTATAAACATGTTAATATCAAACATTAAAGTCCATGTTGAGTTTATATTATACTTATTCTTAGACTATTAGTGTAACCTTTTCACCTTGACAAAATAAACTTAGCTAAACATTATGAAGATGAGAATCATGAATAAAAAAGATAAGAGCATAGTTATGATATAAGTTAACAAAGTATAGTAAAGGAAATGAAAAGCATAAACAAGAGATTAATGAAAATAAAACTTGAACTTACAAAATACAAAGAGAGCAAGAGCAAGATCTTGATTTGAAAACCAAGATGTCTAAATGTATGGCAAATGTCTTTTTATATAGGCTAAAATTTAGAACTATTGACTTGATGACTAATTATTGAGTGGGTGGCCACCTATTGACTTGGTGACAACCATTATCTTCTTGTCTGAACAAAACATCATTGCTAATAATAGAATTTGAATAGATAGTCCGTATGAAAGTTCTGGAGATTTGTTTCAGCGTTCCACAAAAACAAGAATGAGCTCATTTGAACTTCTAAAACTTGAGATATGGGCTGAACACTAAACAATGTCTGAGCTGCAGAACATATTCAAACTTCTCTTTTGTTACTAAGATTTGAGCTTGAAAATGACAATTTTGAATCTTTAACTCTTCATGAATATTTTAGGCCTATGTCTTAACTTTCCATCAAGATAAACCAGACCTAAGTCCAAGGTCTACAACTCTAGTTATAACCCAATAACCAAATAGTATTCCAATTTAAATTGAAACAACATCTCTTCTCTAAGCTTAACCCTCTATTTGTCTTCTTCATTTCAATAGTTAAACAAATTAATCAATCATTTGAATTGTGAAATATGCCTGCATTTGAAAAAAGCCCAATAACGTAAGACTAGTCAAATTGTGATTTTTCATCAAATTTTCTGAATTTCTCTAAAAATTCTGAAATTTTAACCCAAGCTAAAACATCATATTATAAGGCTTCATGCAAATTTTTAGAATTGTCTGATATCCCGATCAAGAGTTATGAATTTTTTCCTTTTGTTTTACATGAAACTAGTCAATTTATAATTTTTCGCCTAGAGGTTTTACATTTTTGGCTTGCTACTTTTTACAATATGAACCAACCATGAGGGCCACTACCTCCCAAGCAAGGCACCACTTCATATGGGGATATAGAAGGTAAGAAAACCATAATTGATGTCGCGAGGCGACATCGAGTGGCACGCTAAGCCTCCTAAGAGTGTGCTAGAAAGGAAAGGGTTTTTAGTATAATCATAAAATTATGATTATAAGAATTAAGAGTCGCTACCTAGTATTTTACTGAAAAACCTATGGTGTGCGAGGGTCTGGATAAGGGACTCGGTGTGCAAAAGGAAGATGCATCACCCCTAGTGCACCCTATCAGAGGTAAGCCACAATATTGTTTGATTGTTTTTCGAGGTTGTGTTTCTGTCCGTAGATCGTGTTTTTGTCCGTTGGTCTTGTCTAAGACTCAAGGCAAATCCTAATTGTTTTAAAGTCTAAATTCTAGCATCGCATTTATTTTTCACTTTGTAAAATTATACTTTACAATGTAATTTTATACCCTCAAATATTAAAGTCTACAGTTACATCCTAACACTTTAAATATAAAGTGAATATAATGATTGGTTAAGGGTTTTTGATATTTAAGCCAAATCTTAATGGATAATCATAAACTACTTATGATATCATTTTTTGTATTTTTAAATCATTAGAAAGATGCATTTTTTTTTTATAAAAACAATATGCTTGAAAAACTTTTAGGATTTAGTTGTATGCATGAAAACAATTTATTTTTGAAAGGAAATTAATTTAAAAATTTTGAGACTTTTTTTTTTAAAATTTTCAAATTTTTTAGGAACATTTCAAAGAAAATGAGGTATTTTAATACCAGATCTGTATCATATAATATAAATATATTGCCTAATATCTTATAGTTTTTTGAAAGGACTTTTAAAATTTGTTTTAATTTCATTTTGTTTTTTTAAATATTATATATTATTATTATATTATTAAATATAAATTGGGTTGGTCCAGTCCAACTTAGTCCAGTTGGGCTGACTTACGGCCCAACAAACCCTCATTCTTCTTTTTCTTGTTTTTTTAGGGTGGGCTGGACTTGGCCTCGCTATCTAGGTTGGGTCCAGCCCAGGCCCACATGGTTATTGGCCTGCTCAGCAGCCCTGATAAAGGAGGGGAAAAAACAAAAAGAAGAGGTGCACAACCTTGCTTGGCTGGAGGCAAATTATTGTTGGAGTCGTTCCTAGTGTTGTAAGGAAGAACGAACGAAGCATGGCTAATGGCGGCTAAAGCGCGGCGAAGGAAGTGGCCAAAGTGGTGGCAGAGAGTGCGGATAGAAAAACTAGGCAGAAAAATGGTTTTTTCTCAACTTTGGCTTCTGATTTCTCCCCTTTACAATTGAGTCCTCATAGTTTGATGCCTTTTGCCAAATGGTCTATGACTATGAATTTCTTCAATTTAGCCCTTAAGTGACCAAAAAAATTTGATTTTCTTGTGATTTTACCCCTAATTTAAACCAATTAACTTTGTACAAATTAATTTTGATCTTCTAAAATTCCAATATTCTCAATTAAGCCCAAATTGGGCTCCCAAACTTAATATTTCATTAATTAAGCCCTTAATAAAATTAACTTGACCCATTGAAAGTATAATTAAGTCATTACACCTAATTAAATCCTTCAATTGGATCTAAATGAATTCTTAAATATAATTAAACTTTAATTTGGCCCATGATTAAATCAAATTGGCCTATTAAAAATCTAATTATGTTCTTAGGCTTAAGTTTTATTCAAATTTGTCAAGTAATCATGTAACTTGACCTTGAATGGGTAAAATATGGTACAATTAGGCTCTTGATTTCATCCAAAATTGCAGCTTGATTTTTTCTACATTTGAAATCCTCCTAGATTGTTTTTTGTCAAAATATCAGTTTTTTTTACTATTATTATTTATTTTTATTTTGGAAAGAAAAAAGATGAATTTGAGAAATAACCCAGAAACGAGTTATGACAGTTTTTCCTTCTGTACAATGCTTACGACAAAAAGTCTCGTAAGAGAATTGAGATGGTAAGCTTTGTAAAAAAGACAAAGGAATGAGAGATAACGGATTCACTAGATCAAGATATGGTCAACCTTTCTAAAAATGTTTGAAGTGAGGGTTCAAAAGCGCACAAAATGAAAAAATGATATGATTTGTAAAGAAAAAAATGATCTTTGTAAAAGACCTTTTAAAATGGTATGGTTGTACCAGGCAACCTGCTTATTAGAATTCAAAGATTTTGGAATAATTAAATTGTCATGAGTGACTTATCCAGATGAAAAATATAAAGATTTTTTTTTCAAATGTTATCTCATTGTAATGAGTGATCTATCCAGGTGGAAAAATAAAATTTTTTTTTCGAGTGGTATTATTGTAATAAGCGACCTGCCCAAGTGAAAAATATAAAGGTTTTCAAAGTGGTCTTACTATAATAGGTGACGTGCCTATGTGAAAAATGCAAAAAAAATTTAAAGTGATCTCATTGTAATTGGTGACTTACTCAAATGTAAAGAATTTTTAAAATGATCTTAGTACAAGGGACCTTTCCAGGTGGAAAATACTAAGATTTTTTAAAGTGGTGTCATTGTAATACGTGACCTGTTTAGGTAAAAAAACAAAGATTTTTTTAAAATAGTCTCATTATAATGAGTGATCTGTTCAGATAAAAAATACAATGAATTTTTAAAATGATCTTACTGTGATAGGTGATTTGTCTAGGGAGAAATACTAAGATTTTTTTTTCAAAATGATTTTATTATGATAGGTGACATGTTCAAGTAAAAATATTAGAATTGTTTTTCAAAATAATCTCATTGGTAGCATGTCTAAATAAAAAAATACAAAAATGTTTCAAAATAATTTTATTATAATGAATGCCTAACATTGAAGTGGCATATATCACTTTTCCAATATGCTATTGGGGATTTGTTGCTAATGTTTTCATGATTGAAGTGGGTCCATTTGGGTACGGTTTCCGAGATTCCATCAGATCAGGACATGAAGCATTTGCACGTGTAACCGTCAAACCTTAAAAGCAATATTAAGAATCATTTCTGCAGAGGAAAAGATAATTGCTTGGCCGACTATATATTTGTTCATAGTGGCCGGTCCATGTTCATACCTGCGTGAGAATTCTGATAGGCTTCACCAGCTCCGTATAATTGTGGGGCCTGCGTGAGGGAAATTGTCCCTTATTGTTGGTCAAAGGTGCAAGCGTTGCTGTCAAATCATCCGAAAACATCCTTACTAGATTGAGACTTGGATACGAGAGATGGATTAAATAATCCCCAGCAGCAATCAATCTTGGAAGACCCGACAAAAGGGTTAAAGGGCCCCCGTCTGCTGTGATAAAAGGAACCACCGCCATGACAGGGATCCCCTTTCTATTTAATTAGGCTACTTATGGCTGTCCTTGGGGAGATAATTTAAAATAATATTATTTTAAATCATGAGTTTTTTATTATTAAAAGTTAAAATGGAATTATTTTTTTAATATTTATATGTAAAATCATAACTCACTCATCAGGTGAATTAATTTATAAATTAATCTATTAGATTAACTGGATTTAACTAAAAGAATTGATAGGTTATTATTTCAAAAACGTGGCTCTACTAAGTGGCAACATGGTATATAATTATCCTATTAATTAATATTTGTCTTGTTTCACTCTCTTTTTATCAAATAATTGTTCTAGAAACAATTTAATTCTCTGAATTCCAATGTTTTGTTGGTCAATACTTTCAGTAAGAAAAATCTCTATAGTTTGAACAAGCAAGATATTATCAGCAACTAATGACTTTCGAAAGCAAATTAATTCTTTTCAGCAATTGTCTCACGTTTTTCTGATAGAGATGGTAGTGACCATCTCCAAGATTTGGCCCTTTTCAGTGAGTGATGGAGCATTCATTAATTACTACTCCAATTTCGTGCCCTACGAAAGGGTATGTTCTTACGGCAATTTAAGTGCATGCACGGACACGCACTATTTTCTCCCTCGACATATATCTTCAATCCATCACATTCTAACATTCTTTTTTATATATAATAAATAAATATTATCGGACGTTCATCGTTTGTGTTGACGTTTAATAGATCGATAAATGACATGTAATTAAGATAGACTGAGGTTAGAACGATTTATACACCAAAGGTAGATGGTAAGTGTTTTGATTCAGTCATTTGCGTGTTTTGATTCAGTCATTTGCTTCCAGCTATATATATATATCCGCCGACCATTTAGACATGAATTGTGAAATGGTCCGCTGTCAGTCAGCAATTCAACTATTTATTGGTTTATCAACACTTTGTTTTGATAAAAATGATATGAATTTTGAATTAAACTATTTTTATATATGCCAGCTCTTTAATTTCTGCATGCCATGACATCATCTAGACATAAAATGCTAAACCAAAACAGCGATGTATTATTATACAAGATGCTAGGTACGTAGTGCGTTAGCTACCGCTCAAATTAAATCTTTTCACGTTGTTTGTAAGGGTATGAATTAAATAAACATCAAAAGATTAAGTTTTAAATTTGATTTATAAAGATGCCATATTTTTTTCTTTTTCCTAATGCATCGCGCACAACAAAGAGAGAAATTCGATCAAATATCACTTGCTTTTCTTGTTTCAATGTAAATTATGATTGTATAGAAAAACTAGATCAAACGTACCCATATAACATACCCATCCAGCTTCTATCGTCAACATTGTTTCCCTCTTCCATACTCACCAAGTCATCTTTCTCAAATTCATAAACACCAATTATCTATATTGGCGAATACAGATAAAGCCATATCTTCTAGGCCAAGAAGTTTTCGGCTTTGTTGATGGCTCCAACTCTTGTCCCTCTCCACATGTTCTTGCTACCGATGGTACCTCTTGTTGCACGTCAAAATCCACGCAGCATCGGCTGACGATTTTTTTCCTTTTCTATTGCTTAGATTTCATTGGGAATCGTCACCTAGTATTTAATTGAAGGCTACTAGGAAACCCAGGTGCTGTTCTTGTCAGAGATTCACGAGTAAGGGACTGATTGTGGTTAGGGAAGGTATTAGCATCCCTAACGCACCCTACCTGAGGTAAGTTGCTTTGTGAACTTGATGTGTTAAAGAAGTTTTAAAAATTCTGTTCTTTCATCGAATTTTAGAAATAGAACTTACGTGTAAGTTTATAATTCTTTATCCGTGAGCGAATCAAAATATGAAATTCTTCTTTATTCTTGCAATTTTATCATTAAAAAAAAACATTCAAAAACAAAATACAAATCACACATTTCCTTATCACTATACTTTTCTTTTTTCTTTTTATATTTTTTTTCTTTTTTTTTTGTTGTTACATTAACACAACAAATTAAAAAAATCAAAACCAAATAAAAAATACATTAAACAATTTTAAAATTACAAAAATTAGCCCCAAAACAATTTGAAATTATAGGAATGGCCTTCTGCAAGCCAGAACAGTGTCGGCACATGAACCCACGGCAGTTGATTTTATTTCTTTCTTTCTGTTTAGATCTGTTTCGGTCTCTCTTTTTTTCAGTTATGGTTTGTTGTTCTTCCCTTCTTCTGGTGGCAGATCTGGCGGTTGTAATAGGGGTTGCGGCTGTGGTCCAAGCTTTGATGGTCTTCGCTTCTCTTGGTAGATCTGGCAGTGGTTGTGGAAGGAGCGTCGGAGGCCGGTCTGCAAAGGAGAGCTGGTGGATGAGGAAGGGAACTGCGTTTGTGGGCGTTGTCGTCCGTGACAACTAAAGCTGCGGTGGAGATGTGGGTGGTTGTCCGGTCAGAGGGCAAAGAAGAAATGGCGCCTACGGCTGAAGAGGGAGACCGTAGGTCCATGGGCGTTGCTTCTGGAGAAGGGCTGCTGCTCACTAGTTGAAGGATATGATGAAAAGAGTGGGGGTTGTTGCTGTGTTCGGCTGCCACTAGAGGAGAAAAGACTGTTGGGTGATGGCTAGTGAAGATGGAGACTGTGGGTCTGTGGCCGATTGCTGTGGTCGGGTCTGTTCGTTGACCTAGAGAGGGAGGCTGATGGGTCGGTTGAGAGAGGAGAGGAGTCTGGTGAGGGGGAAAGGAACATCTGGGATGGCGATGAGGGGGCTATCTTGTGGCTGAAAGGGAGGCTTGCGGCTGAGATAGGTGAAGGAGAAGAAACCGACGGGGTCCAAGCTGGGGGAAAGGAAAATGTGAGATGGTCGAGGAAGATGGAGAGGCAGCTGTGGTTGAAGAGAGTAAGGGCTGAGAAGGGAAAAGGGAGCCTTGTGCCTGGGAAGAAGAAGAAAAAAGTCAGAATGTAAGGGGGCGGCGGCTCCTTTCCTGGAGAATGTAGCTTTAGGTTTTTTTTTTAGGATTTTTTTTTTGTTCCCTCCTCAAATATTCAAAATTACCCCCCTCTCTATGGTGTGTATTAAAGGCAACTATTTATAAGCCAAATGTTGCTTAGGCTTCAAAATTGGTCCCTCAATTTTTTTTTATAAAATTTTGATTTTTCTTAATTTTTTATATTTTTTGAAAACGAGCAATATCAACGTCGACTCAATAAGAAAAATCAATGATTTTAAAAATAACACGTGAAAAGTCAAACGTGTTCTAAAAACCTTTGAAAATTTAAATTCTTTTTTAAACGACATTGAAAATGTTAAAAACGATGCAAATATATTAAAAACATATTTTTTTGGATTTTCATTGTTTTTTGCTATTTTTGAATTTTCTGAATGTTTTTTTTTTATGATAAAATTGCAAGAATAAAGAAGAATTTAATATTTTGATTTGCTCACAGATAAAGAATTATGAACTTACAGGTAAGTCGTATTTCTAAAATTCGATGAAAGAACAGAATTTTTAAAACTTCTTTAACACATCAAGTTCACAAAGCAGCTTATCTCAGGTAGGGTGCGTTAGGGGTGCTAATACCTTCCCTAACCACAACCAATCCCTTACCCGTGAATCTGTGACAAGACCAGCACCCGAGTTTCCTAGTAGTCTTCAATTAAATACTAGGTGGTAACTCCCAACAAAATACAAGCAATAAAAAAGGAAAACAAATCGCCAGCCGATGCCGTGCGGATTTTGGCGTGCGATAGAATGACGACTCCACTAGGGAAGGTATTGTTTTTGACATTATTGGACTAAGCTTTGTGTATTTGATGTGTTTATGTTTTTGAATTTTTGTCTTATTTTATTTTTGTTTTATCTATGCATTTTGTAGAATTATCTCATGCATCACATATTGTAATTTTTTAAAGCACACACAAGCTTCAGGTTAGGTGGGGAACTAATAGCTTACCTTATGACTGTTAGTCAAGGTTTAAGTTTATGTAAACCCCAACTCTTCGTTGAGTGCTTAGACTGGTAATAATTGGTACACGTGTCATCTCATTGCCTACCGGGCCCCTATATTGCCTTCAAGAAGATGATCACTAGGACAACGAGAGACCCTTTTTAGAGACCAAGTAATAAACCCACCTTTTGTCTCATTTAAAAAGATTAGAACCTGCCTTTAGGATGTGTGCTCCGTATACATTGTTTTGCATCTGAGCAAGCCCTTCTTGAAGCATCTTGAATTCAAGACTTGTGGGTCACATAATAATCGTCGCTCGGAAAATTTTCATTGTAGAGTTTATGCAAGAATCAAGATTCTTGTTTCATCATGCAAGAGTTGCGATCATATGTCACCCCTAGAAGGGCAAGTTCATCATATAGATTACATATTGTCCCCTGAACATTTTCAGAATGATATGTGATCGAAAATGCTTGGCAAAACACAAATATTGCAAGAAAAGCTGATTCAAGAATGGCAATGAATTGTGAATCATATTGTTATGGAATTTTGCATTTTGTTTTGGGATCACATCTCATCCTTCAACGAAACATATCTTGTTTTTGTCTCTTTGTTGTTTTGAAATCAATATATGTTTAGCATTTTATTCTAAAAAAATATTTTGATCAAATTCCAACATGTGATAAAGTTTAATCAATCCTAAAGATTAAAAGTGTTTTGATTACAGAAATGACTCGATGCTTGAATGACATGAGGTGACCAAACAATTTTGAACTCATACCTCCTGAAATTGAACCACATCATATAACTAAGTTTTAGCAGTATGCATAATGACATATAGTGGATTCGGTAGTTATGGACTCGTGAATCATTATTCTTACAAGTCTCAATCATTACACTAGATGAGGTCAAAATTTATCGGTTATAACCGACCTTGCTCGAAATGAGAAAAGGCCATCTTTGATATCCATTCACTTTCTAAAGATTATATCACTTGTAGTCCCATTTTGAGCTGCATAGAATATTCTTTTCATAAAAAAATCTTGACTAGGATCACACCCCACACTGGGGGCAGATGAGAGATATTTTGGAGACATTGATATAATTAATGGATAAAGAGAAAGGCTATGAAAAAAAAGATTGAAAAAAAAAAAAGTTGAAATTGCCTTCACTTAAAAGCAAGTCAAAGATAAAGGAAGAAGAATGCTTATCAAGTCTAAGAAGAGCAAAAGAAATTTCAATCAAGGAAAGACACAACAAAAGTCAATAGTAGAAGAAAGACTAAGCTATAAACGTGACTTTTGGTATCCATTATAAAACCTCTGATGTTATCAGATGATTGAGGTTGGTTATTCATCAAGGAACAGTGGATTTGTATTATGACTTATGTTAAGAGAAGTCTGATATTTGAGGTTAACAAGGTTATATGTTGTTTCCTCTACAAAGACAACAATAAAAAAAGAGTTGATGAATAATTGATGTTGATCCTAGGTCTTTGAAACCCTCAAACACCTTTTGAGCCTTTGAAATTCCTTTCTTTCATAACCATAAACCATAGCCTGTATTATGTGCTTTTAGAAGCCCTTTTTAATCAAGCAAACAATTTGAACCGATAAATGGTACTCTCAAAACTTGAAGAGCTTTTCCATAAGGGTTGTGACATCATAAATTAAGCTATTGGTTATTATGCATGCTGATAAAATAAGTGCTAAGAAGAGAAACAACCTTTCTTGATAAAGCTTAAGTTTTGACTTGAGCATCTTGTTTTTTTGAAATTCACAAAAAAAGATCACCTTATCACAAACCATCAAAAGATATACCTAAAATCAGAGTCTAAAATGGATACAAAGAACCTAGAAAAAAAAAGGTCATTTTAGTCTTACAACAGGTCAATTTCTTTTTTCAAAATACATGACAATCAAAGGACTGCATATTTCGAATACGTGTGTTGGATCTTCGATCAAAAAGCTTGATTTTCAAAAAAATCTTTTTTTAAAAAAAAAGGACATCTCTGGTTTCATTTCAACGAACTAGATTTTGAATAGACATGATCTTTGAAATATGAGAGTTGATTTCAAAAGAAAGGAAGATTATCAAACACAGAAGAACATTGATTAGGTATGCGAAATCCTGAAAAGAAAAAACATAAGGCAATGAAAGATGATTAAATGATGAGTCAGTGAACTAAAGACAATGATGTTCAAAGAAAGATAACCAATGAACGAGCACATTCAGATCATACTTAGGGCAATGTTGTTCAAAGATAGTCCATGATTTAGTGACCCCCAACAACAATCGAGAAAACAAAGATGTACTTGAAGGACAATCTCATATTGTCATCCTTTGAAACATGGCTATCGACAAATGTTATCACACAATTGCATTAATTGAATGTCAGAAAGGCACCCACCACCGAGACTGATTGTGGGATAATTTGTTCTGAAGCCCAAAGGCACACTTCATTGCATGAGTATGGGTGATAAAAGCAACATCATTGATGAGGCCGAGACATTTCTTTTCACAATCTGATTAGAAGAGCTGAGAGGAATCTATTGAGAAGAACATTGAGCATACAATCATGAGCCTTTGTATTACAAGCTATGAGATGCATGTCTGGATGATTGAATAGTTTCCAAGAAGACTGATGATAACATATACCTGAAGAGTATTGTTTCAACTGGGGGCAAGTCCATGACTGATTAGCACTCTATAATGAGGTTAAACACTAGAAAACCTCGTGACGGGTGGTGGCAAAACACGCATAACCAATCAAAGGACAATTCTTGAGAGAATCTAGGAGATGGATGATTTGTTCCACTCCTTCAGGATGAATCGAGCAACACCACACTTGGAAGCATAGTCAATCTTGAGAAAAACTAAGAGCAGTATTCATCGTGGATAGCCCAAGATGGGCACAACACTTACATCTGAGTGGAAGGCTAGCACACGAACGAGCTAGTACATTCAAAGAATAAAGAAAGCTTTGAATAACAAACAAAGGCACCCTGTGAGGATGGAACATCGAAGAGGGAGGACCTATATTTCAAATCAGGTAAGGATGCATGCATGTCATCTAACGTCAAAACATTGCATATATTCTTTATTTGTTGTAGGAAAAATCCTCAATATAGTCCAGCAAGATTGGGGACCAAAAAAAAAGAATCATTAAGTTGATGAACAACAAAGAATCATGGTTTTGACCTGGAAATCTGAAAGAAATAAGAAGATCAATGAAGAAGAGTCTTCAATTCAAACCCTATCATCTTGAAGAAGGAACATATTTTTTTGTTAAAAGAGATTGCCAAAAGGAATCTCAAGTTAACCACAACATAAAGATTTTAGCTTTGGTTGAAGGGAGTCGCCAGATGGAATTCCATGTTGACTGAGCTACACACAAGATTTTTGGTTCTGGTTAAAGGGGATTGGTGAAAGGAATCTCAGTTTATCCTAATCACACAGGATTATGGTTCTGGTTAAAGGAGATCGACGAAGGGATCTCAGTTTATCCTAACCATACAAGATTTTTTGTTCTGGTTAAAAGGGATTGGCGAAAGGAATCTCAGTTTAGCCTAACCACATAGGATTTTGGTTCTGTTTATAGGGGATCGGCGAAGGGATCTTAGTTTATCCTAACCATATAGGATTTTTGGTTCTGGTTAAAAGAGATTGGTGAAAGGAATCTCAATTTAGCCTAACCATATAGGATTTTGGTTCTGGTTAAAGGGGATCTGCGAAGGGGTCTCAGTTTATCCTAACCACACATGATTTTTGGTTATGGTTGAAGGAGATTGGCGAAAGGAATCTCAGTTTAGACTAACCACACATGATTATGGTTATGGTTAAAGGGGTACCACACAGGATTATGGTTCTGGTTAAAAGGGATCGGCGAAGGGATCTCAGTTTACCCTAACCACACAGGATTTTTGGTTCTAATTAAACGGGATTGGTGAAAGGAATCTCAGTTTAGCCTAACCACACATGATTATGGTTCTCGTTAAAGGGGATCGGTGAAGGGATTTCAATTTAGCCTAACCACACACAGACTTTGGTTCTGGTTAAAGGGGATTGGCGAAAGGAATCTTAGTTTATCCTAACCATATAGGATTATGGTTCTGGTTAAAAAGGATCGACGAAGGGATCACAGTTTATCCTAACCACACAGGATTTTTGGTTCTGGTTAAAGGGGATTGGCAAAAGGAATCTTAGTTTAGACTAACCACGCATGATTTTGGTTTTGGTTAAAGGGGATTGGCGAAAAGGAATCTCAGTTTATCCTAACCACACATGATTATGGTTCTTGTTAAAAGGGATCTCAGTTTAGCCTAACCACACACATGATTTTGGTTCTAGTTAAAGGGGATCGGTGAAGGGATCTCAGCTTAGCCTAACCACGCAGAATTTAGCTTTGGTTAAACGGAATCGCTAGATGGGATTTCAGGTTGACCGAGCTACACATCGATTTTGGTTCTTGGTAGATTGCCATATGGGATCTTAGGTAAACCCAATCAAAAGGGCAGGTTGCCCTTGAAAATAGATCAAAACAAGTATATGTGGGCAGGTTGCCCGTGAAAATAGACCAGTGTGAGTATGTGGGCTAGTCGCCCCTGAAAATAGACCGCTTTGAGTATATTATTCTCTAACACTTTCTAATTAAACAAGGATTCTAATAAACTAATCTATTACAAATCCTTTTTCATCAAGGATTTCTACATTAACTAGGATTTTTTCTTTGATTACTATTAAAACTCTTACAAACTCTAATTTCTATTTACCTAAACTCTAGTTGATATGGAGGCCTTGTAAAAGGCAATGAGAACACAACTTGTAATCATAAATATAATTTTCTTTTGCTGCTGACCAGAATTAATTTGCAGGAAGAGAAGAGAAAAATGGTTGCATCTGTATTTTTTTTTTTGAAAGATGTGTATATTATTTAAACGCCAAAGCCTAGCGGGAGTAGTACAGAAACTACACAATATCTTACTATGGCATCTGTATTTGGCGAGGATGGAAGTTGGGTACACTATTCTATCTCAATCGAGCTCATCATCATTTTGATTTATGGTAGTTTGTTGATCTAGTGCCTGCTCTGATGAATACCCATGTTTAGTGTAGTCAGTCGATGTCACTTAAAGCTATAGGTTTGGGACCTAAAATAAACTGCAATGTAAAACTGGGCATCGTGACAACTTCCCTTTTCTATGATATAAAGTTGGAATTATGAAAATTAAGTTTCATATTAAAGATTGGCTAAAAAATCATATTGGAATTGTTCCTATGCTCTGGCTTTTGTTGTCAATCTCATCAGTTAATTGTTTTATTAATCGTTTGGTTAACAATTGTGGTATTTTATGATATAAGATTGTCTCTTTATTAACACAATTTTTTTTAATGCTTATCTTATTTTTTTCTTTAGATTAATATAATTGTTCGAGAATTTGAGTTTTACAGGGGCGCTGAGTGGAATTGATTGGCACATTTGCAATTCAGATAGCTAAGCATCAAGGGCTTAGAGTGTTTGTGACTGCAGGTTCAGACTCCACTTTCATAAAAAGAAAGAAAGGGCATGGTTTCATTTTGAAGGCTGACTTCCACAAAGCTTTTGACTCAGTGTTATGGAAGTCTTGGATGAGGAGATCGATGGATCACACGGGTTTCGGCAGAAAATACGAGGATATATTATTCATAGGGGTGGCACGCACTATAACTGCTGTTCATAGGAGAATCCTGTGGGGTGGGGCTTTTGATGTTAGAAAAATAACTAAGGTATCTTCCACAAGGGTACTCTCTCTGCACAGGAGGAACCGGATAATAGCAGCCGGTCTCTTTATTCCGTGATCTTTGATTTCTCTCTTCTGTCGAATGGCAGACGCATTACGCTATTGTGCGTGAAAAAGCAAAGAGGTGGATTGGAAGCCCGTTAATGGGATATCTTGTAATATGATAGTTATGTTTTTTAAAGTATTTGTTATTTAAAAATATATTAAAATAATATATGTATTTTAAAAAATACTTTTAAAACATAAAAATAAAGATGCTAGTATCGGTAAAAATGCCTTACTCTTCAAATGATTATGACAGCTACATGGTTCATTCTATCGTTCCTTGATGGACATCACCAAAAGATATATATATCATGAAAAAATAGATTAATTACCTGGTAATTAAAAAAATTATGTAGTGAGAAGCTGAACAATTATAAATAAGTAAATGCAAAGTGATGTTAGGCTCAAACCTTAAGTGTTCACTCACTTCACTCATAAATTTTTTTATTAGTTGACATGTTTTGGATTTAAGTTTATTATAAAATATTTTTTTGACCTATAAATATGTTTTTTTACCCAATCTATTTATATATTTTCAGATTATGAATAAAGAGTTAATTTGAATAGTTTTTTTATTATTCATGAATAATTTATTTTCAAAGAAAAAACATCTAGTTTTTAAGGCAAACAACTATTAGGTTTTTTATTCTTTTTTTATAATGGGTAATTATGGCAAAAAAACCAAAATTAATTTTGGTAATCATCCAAATTAATTTTACATCAATTTTGGTTTCAAAAATATTATAAATAGAGGTTATATGGGAGATGTTCTGCACGAGTAACTCATTTGCGTTTTTGTCCACTGTTTTCTCAACTCCATTTTGCCTTTAGTTTTGTTTAGCTTTTCTATTATTGAGCTTAGGTTCTTGTCTTTTGTAGAGAGATTTGAATTATATTCCTTTGAGTTCGTGAACTTGGTTTTGATTGAATTCTGATAAGTTTATTTGTATCATTTTATTTGCGTTAATAAATAAATAATAAAATTTTAAAGATAAATAAATAGTTCATCTTCTAATTCTAAGATGTTCAACAAGTAAATACTTCAAATCTATAATTGATTTTAGATTAATTATAAAATTATTTGTTTATACAGGATATATAATATGTATGCTAGGATATTTAATTACTTTGCTGTATATAAGTTCGTGCAGTATACATATATTGTGATCACTAGTCTAATCTTTTTAAACAACACATGCATCGTTGATATATCTTGTATCAACTATTTGTATGGATGGATTTGGCACCTTCAAAAGTGGAGGCTTTCACTAGGCTTATGGCTTTATTGAAGTTGAACACTTGAACACCAGAAACTTTCACTATAACTGAGGTATTGTTAACATGGCTGCTGAGCTATGCTCTCTTTTACTAGAACATGCTTGTTTCTTTTTTTATCTCAACCAGCACTTCTCACTATCATTTTGTACTGTGCTCCTTCGTTAACATCTTGATAGAAAGTCACAATATCTCCACTTCCGAGGCCAGCACAGCGCGCAATGTCATGCCAACCTCTTGTAAAAGCAAGATTTCCTGATCTGGTAGAGCAGTGAATTGTGAATGGCTCTCCACCTGGTAATGTCGTAATTCCTGCAGCTGACTGAACAACAACCATGGTGGACAATTCTATTGTCCGGGCACCGTGGAAAGGTGGCAGGAGTTCTAGGTTAGAATCGGGTGGCAGCACCAATCCTCTCTCAATATCAATAGAGGTGAGTTGCTTTGTGAAGATTTCCATAGCTAATTAAAATGCTATGAAATAATCAGGTTAAAGAAGGTTTTCTTTATATGTAGTGACAGGCGTAGTAGGTATTTATAGAGAATTCCCATGATATGCTAGTCAATACTTTAAGTAAGAAAAATCTATATGGTTTGAACAAAAAAGATATATATGCTTAGATCAGTGATGGGTGGAAGGCTGCCAAATTCTGCTTTACTCAAGAGTGATGATCAGAATCTATGTAAAATTATATGCAAGGACAGTCCAAGGAGAAACAAGAGTACAGGGGCAAAACTTTCATTAGACCTGCCAAATTGTCTTTACATCTTACGAGGATTCTTATCTGTGTATTCGGATTTGCTGGTAAATCTGCTAAAGTTCTTGAATCAACTTTAAGTAGAGTTCTAAACAATTATAATTGTATTTGAAAGTTATTCTTATTTATTTTATTGCAAAGGTAGAAAGATTTGGATCGTAGAATATTTGTTTTCAAATCAATATTCCATTGAATAAAGTTTTGGGCCAAAGGGATGAAGTTTAATAATTAGTTGGTTCTTTTTTTACGAGTTTTTTATATTGATTGGACAATATAAAATTGGATAGAACTTGACAAATAATTGTCTTCTCTTGTGCTTGATATACTTTGGATTGAACTGGATAATTTACCTTATTTAAAATAAATGAGTTAAATTTTAAGACTATGATAATTATTTTTATTCTTATGTTGACCTATGTCGATGATAAACCTAGCTTGTAACTTGAACCTGGTCTCGGGTCAACCTTCAACCTTCAAGTTAAGTTTTAAAACTATGATAATAATCATTTTTATCCTTATGTTGACCCAGGTCAATAGCCAATCATAACCATGACTCGGGCCTGGTTGATCAGGCTCGGTCTCTAGTCGACCCTCAAGTCGGGTTTCAAAACTATGATGATAATTATTTTTATTCTAAGATTAACCTGAGTCATGGGTCAACACGACCCATGACCTAAGACTGGTATCATGTCGACCTCCGAGTTGAGTTTTAAAACTATAATAATATTCATTTTTATTCTTACATTGACCCGAGTCAATGGTCAACCCGACCTATGACCCGTGCTTGGCCACAAGTTGACCCCCGAGTCTGATTTTAAAATTATAATAATTATTATTTTTATTATTATGTTGACCGAAATCAACTAGACTAACTCTTGTATGGAGCTTTGGACAAGTTTGTCCAACCCTTTTTAGTGGGACCCTTTTTAGTGGGACTAAAATTTCTCTACTAGAACAGTCTTGGATAGGAAAAAATTTGTTTTTGTACAGCCCAAAGGTGCACCAAATTAACAACTTCACAAAAAAATTATTTTATCCTTGTACATCATACCAAAACTATTTTATAGACAAAGTTGTCATGCATATTTTATGAAAATTAGGTAATTTTTTAATTGTATGTCTTAAAATCATAAGTTATTAAGCATAAAACCTTCATTTCATTTGTAATAACTCAATTTTGTATTCTCCAAAATTTGCTTGAATGTTATTTTATTTCTATTTTTATTCAGAAAAATCCAAAAAATTAAGAAAAAGTTTAAAATTCAAAAATACATTTTTCTTGGGTCTACCACATTTTTCCATAAAAAACTGAGCTCACAGGGTCATTACAAGTCATCCCGTGTCGACTAGGTCAAAAAATAAGTTTCAAGCCATTTTGGGTCAAAATCGTTATTTTTTGGTCGAAATCAAGTCAACTGGGTCAATATGGGTCAAACCATGTCGATGGGGGTAAAAAATAAGTTTCAAGCCATTTTGGGTCAAAACTAAGTCTACCGGGTCAATACGGGTCAAACCATGTCGACTGGGATAAAAAATGAATTCCTGACCATTTTGGGTCAAAACCGTTATTTTTTATCAAAACCTTGTCCATCGGGTTGTTACTGGTTGAAAATATTTTTTCGGTGTTTGGAATTAATTTTTAGTAATTAAAATTAATTTTTAACAGTTGAAACGACTTTTTTCTAATATTGATTTGAGTTTTTAATTTTACCTATATATATATATATTTATTATTATATATAACAAAACAAAATTAATAATGCAGAAGGTTTTTGTTTGTCAACAAAGTTAGCCGATGCAAGTAAAATTTTTCTTCATGACGACTTGCCGTGTTTCCTGGACATACTGTGTATCCTCCTTAGCAAGTTTGTTAAAATCACGAGTTGACTCATAAAATCGTATGATTTTACAAGTCAACATGTATATAACAATTAAAATTAGGTTAAAAACTTAAAAATCAGCAAACTCGGTCAACTCGGACCGAGTTTATAAGTTTACCTAATGAATTGAAGAAGCAAGGTTTGGAGGATTTGACAATGATTTCCTCTAATAATTAATATCATTAAGCATCTCTTTCAATTTCCACATCCATTGCTATTGTTAATCGTTTTCTCTTTCTCTCTCTTTATTTTTAAATCTAAAATGTGTGGTTTAGTTTCAAGATCTATAAATGTAAAAATATCAATTAAAAAGGAAGTCTTTCAAAGTTTAAAAGCCAAAAACACAATTGAAGAATCCAAAAAAAAAAAAAATCAAATCACATGCAAATCACCCGGCCCGAATAGCTCCAACTCATCCCACACAACACCATAACATTTCAGCCACCACCATAGCACAACCCCATCCTCCACTCTTTCCTTTCCCGCGATCCTCTTCTTTGTCGCTACCAACTGAGGAGTGCTACAATACTTGCTGCAGCATATAGCAAGTACTATTTATAGTGTTAGAATGGGTAGCCAAATAAAGAGTAACAATGCTATTCTTTTGTTTTTTTTTCCACTTGCTATAGCTCAGGTGAAGTTGAAGCTATCCTTGCTGAAGCACAAGCAACAGACAAATGAAATGAATGGTTATTGTGCCAGAGTATATTAAAAAGAGTGGGCTTGCGGGGGGGAGTTGAGGTGAGTTTGTATTTGTATTTAAAATCTAATAAAAAAAATTATTTCTTAGATTAGTTATTTTTATATATTTTAGGTTTGTTAATTTTTAGTTAATAAAATTTTAGAGACATAATTGTATTGTATTTTAAAATTATTTAAATTATAAATAAATTTTTATTTAAATTATATATTTTAAAGTGTTTGAACTTCTGTATTATTTATTTTATTTTTATTTTAATTATATAATATTATTATTTATTATTTAATTAAAATTATCAATATATAATTAATTATATATTTTATTTATAATTTTACAATTAAAATTTACAATTTAAGTTTATATTATATATTTTATGTCGTGTTAATATTTCTAGCAATAAAATGCTAGAGATGAAAAAAAGAGAGAATAGAAGAAAAAAAGTGAATATAAATAGTAATACTATTTTTATTTTTTCTAGTTTTTTTTTGCAAGTGTAAGATATTAATTTAAAATAAAAATAATTTAAAAATATTAAAAATATCTTAATCGTTATATTTAATAATATTTATTTATGAGCACTTGATTGGATCTAATATACAATTTACACACTGAATTTAAACTCAAATTTATCTTAGCCCTTGAAAACATCTGTCTTTGATCTGCTCTTGCCATGTTACCGGGTGCACCAAGCATACAGTGTAGCTTATAACACCGAACTCAATCTGTCAATTAGAACCGTTAGATCAATCCGATCAAGCAAACTGCAGCCGTAGGATGAATTCAGAAGTGATCCGCGGTCCACAAGCTTTCGGTGCACTGGCTTAACATGCGCATGTCCGCACCATAGTAAGACTCAGAGATCCTCTCTTTCATCTCACTGGCGATTCCCTCTCTTTCTTCAGATCTCCCAACTCCGGGCCACATCAAGCCGTCGGACCACCACAAAAATGACTCATATCCTCCTCGCGAGGAAACCCCAGGTGGTTTTCATCGACTTAGTGTTACAGAGGAGAGACGAATGGTACCTATCTGGAAGGAATCTAGTGGTTGCTACGGGGTGGATAGGAGGGATAGTAGTGGATAGCGCTTACGGTGGGGAAGTTGATAAGAACATGAAGAAAACACAGATTGTTGCTTTCTGAATGAAAGGAGATTATAAGTTTATCATTTCAATGCTTGTCCTCTATTCTGTTACAAGGGCTAAAATTGAAACACGTATATATAAACACCTATCTTTCTACGGGGTTCTAGGAAACTAGAGAAGGAAAGCTAAAACGGTGCGTATACTGACGTATATTTATTTAAGAAAAATAAAACGGTATGTTTGACTATAATTGAAACGATGCGTATGGATATGCAACGGCTACTATGTTTTTGAATTTATAATATGAATTTCTTCTTCATCTTCTCCCATTTCTTCTTCAGCTGGTACCACTTAGCTGCTTTATGTTTCTGGAAAACAGCCGCGAATTCTTCTACCACCGAAATTTTAAATTATCGATTCTCTCTCATAAGCTATCAATGACTAATGAAACCATTGTCATCATAATCCTTTCCCTATATCTATCAGAATCTACCCTTGTTGGCTCAGAATATTACCGAAGAATTTCACCCCTCCAACAATAGCTGCGCGTGAACACACACGCCACCAAGGATATTTTCATAATTCCCTGAGAGTTTCAAGGGTATTTCAGTTTCATCTACACTTAATGAATATCCTATTAAATCAATTAAATATTTTAAAAATAGTTATTGTTCAGTATGGATTTAGATAAAACCTGAAATTACAAATTTGGATTCGAGTGGGCAATAGATCCTACTCTACTCATACCAAACCCTAAATTTATTAGTATATTATATATTTATGTCCATAAAATTTGATGAAATCTACTTTCCTACCATTATCTATATTAAATTTGTGTCTGGCAGTTCATACTTGAATGGATACTTGAAGCCAATTAAGATATCCAAAATTTATACCCACCTGATAACAACTTAGAAAGTATATCATTATTTTAATTTACCGGAGCTTTTAAATTTCTCATTAAAAAAAATAAATTACATTGTTATTTATGCCATATTTTTATTGATTTTTTTTATAAATTTGTTCTCAAAAGTGTTTGGACTAACAAGAAACTATACACACGTGACACGTGGGGAGAGGGTTTTAATCAAATTCTAGGAAGATATTTTTAAAACTATATAATCTAAGACATATAAGAATTTTAAAAAGAGATAGTTATTGTTAGTCACACCCGCCATTGCAGTAACTATTAAAAACTAAATTTGTGAAAGAAAAAATTTCTCATATTTTGTTTTTCGATGAGAAATGTCTTATTTAAGGAGTCGACATCTAATATTATGATTATTAAAAACTCTAACTGATTAATAGAGATTCTATTGTATGGGACTGATTACGCAAAATGAAAGATATTATCACTCCTCGAGCATCATACCTGAAGTAGACTGCATTGCTGGTTTTGTCTTAAATTACTAAAAGTTTATTGAATTATGTTACAGATGGTCTGCTTGTAATATTCATGACTCTGACGACAGTGAATATTCAAATACAAATACTTTCAACTCTAGTGTTAATAAATATTATGTAATACAAAAAAAAAGCATAGTATTCCTATTTCTAATGTTAGTAAATAAACCAATAAAATTTGAATCGAAAGCAAATCATACATATTTTTTTATAAAAAAAATAGGTATGTATCGCATACCATATTAACATTTCATATAAAATTCACAAATCAAATATATAAAGAAATCATTGAAGAAAAAAAAAAAAAAGCGAGAAACCCAAAAATAAATTTATCTATGAATTTGTTTGGAATTTTCTGATATCACAAAGGGACTTGTATGGCCAATTAAAACAAAGAGGAATAAAATAAAGGGAATTAACATAAGGTTGTGTTTTGCCAAACATATCTTGACCCAAAATAAATTGAGTTAGATGGGCATGAGATCTAGGCCCGGCCCAACCTGTTCATTGTGTTTTTTGGACCGAGTCTTGCATAATTATACAGGTTAGACTAGACCTAATAGCCCAGCCCGGTTATTAATCTAAACCAATAACCCGGCTGGCTGAGACAACCCACATGCATGAATTACTCACGCATGCTCTTTACTGTGCAAGGTAATTATAATTAACTTCGCACAGTGCCAAATGAATTGTTAATTCACGCTGCTCTCCACAGAGTGCGAAGGTAATTATAATTACCTTCGCACAGTGCCAAATGAATTGTTGCAAAGCGGGGAAGCTTACCTGGTAGCTGGAGATGCTCTTTCTGGCTGATCGGGTGACGCTAGAGACTGGTGGCTGGGCAACCTTCTCGATCTTCTCATCTTTCTTCTGGATCTCTTCTTTCTCCCTGGTCTCTTTTTTTTTTCTGGGTTCTCTCTCTCCGTTCTTGTTCTGTTTTTCGTTTGTCTGTGTTGTTCTCTCTGTTTTCGTTTCTGTCTTCCTGTTTTTTTCTCCTGTCTCCGTGTTCCGTTTCAGTGTCGTTCTGTGGTTCTCTGTTTGTCTCCCTGTTCGTTCTGTTCGCCTGTGTTATGTCCTCTCTGCGTTTGCTCCCCTGTTCTCCTTCGCGTCCCCCTTTTCGTCCTCCCCCTCTGTCGTGGCCTTTCTCTGGCTTTTATAAAGCCAGAGAATGCCATGCGTTCGTGCCTCAGTAATAGCATGCATGGTGGGGGCGAGAGGGATCGTGGGCAGCTGGCAGAGACGAACTGCTTCTCCTTCCTGCTCAGTCGGTTTTCCCCGAGTTATGTAGAAGGTGATGAACAGTTTGAATTGAAACTGCGTCGTTTTTACCTAAAATGGCTATTTTCAAATTGCCCCTTGAACTTCTAATATTTAGCAATTAGGCCCCTGTTCAAGGATAATCTCTCTTTCTTTTAATTTTTCCCCTGGATCAACTACAATCGGACCCCTGGAGTTTAGTGTCATTTACAAAACTGTCTTTGGTTTCTAAATTATTCAATTCAGTGTGTAATTGACTTTTCAACTTTTAATTCTTTCAAAATTACCCCTGAAAAAATCAATTAAACGTGCAATAGTGTCCCCACCATTTCACCTTGATCCCTAGACTTTAATTTCTTATAATTTTGCCCCGAATCAGCCCCAAACTTTGGTATTTCTTCAATTAAGCCCTTGATGAATTAAACTAATTTCAAATTCAATGAAGTCCCCAAACTTATCAATTCTTCAATTAAGCTCTTGATTTCATTAATTAAACTAATCCAAAGTTTATTTAAGTCCCCAAACTTATCAATTCTTTCAATTTCTATCAAAATTGACATTCAAATTTATATTTTCATCATTATTAGTTCTTAAACTTTCAATTTGTGTTGTCTTAATCCAATTCTCAAATTTTTTTCATTCATTCATTTTTATTATTTATTATTTATTTAGATCAAACAGTAACGATTCAGGTCTAAAACAATAACAGTTAGACTTTTACATGAATACTATATATATATATATAAGAACTGAGTTGTGCGGACACTTGCATGTTGAGATACTAACTCTGAAAATATACATGATATGTGTATGTATGTTATGATGAGGAAATGAACATGCATAGAAAGTAACATATGTGTAATGAATGAATATGGATTCTCTATAACATTTGACTGGAAGGGATCATGACCAAAAACTTCCTTGTGATTCAAAAGGAGCGACCAAAATTGAATCTTCTATTGGGGGAGGTCACGAGACAAGCGAAGCAAGTGTGTGATTTTCTCTTCTCATTGCACTTATGCAATTTAAAGTTATTTTGGTGAATACAATTACAACAAATGTCATGTTCAATGTAAATAAAGTCTAGCGTATTTCACCTTGTCTTTGATTTGGTTCTTCTTCTAACCATTGTCAGCTAACTCTTTCAGCTGTTTGTAATTCTTTTGGATTTGTTGTATATGTTTTCTCATGGAGTTTGTTCCCTTTTTGTAAATCCTGTATATGAACTTGCTGGTTCTCCAACCTTGTTATTTTTTTATATGCTTTATATACTTACATTTTGATAAATAAAAAAGTCTAGCGTATTTATAAAATTAGCTTTGGCTAATAGCACCCGTGATAGGATTGCTGGGAAATGAATTACAAGATTAGCTTCGGTTAATGGCATCCATGATAGGATTGCTGGGAGATGAATTACAAGATTAGCTTTGGTTAATGATGTCCACGTTAGGATGCCCGAGAATGATTGATAAGACTCGATTTATAAAGGGTATCCGTGTTGGAATGACCTGAGAGAAATTGATAAATATAATTGTCTAAAGGACTGTTATTGCAGGAGTAATGATGGCAGGGGCATCCGTTTCTCTGGTTTAGTGAGTGGAAGAAGACGAACGGTTCTCTTTGAAACGACACCGTTCGATTGTTAATGGCCATTTGCGTTTTAGTCCTTGGAAGTTTTGACATTTTCGTAAGCAAGCCCCTGGATAAACTTTATTTGGAACCCTGCATTTCAGCGCATTTTACAAAACAGTCCTTGGACTCTAATCTGTTGCAATTTTGCCCCAAATTAACCCCAAACTTTGGTATTTCTTCAATTAAGTCCCTGCTTTCATTAATTCAATTAATTCCAAGCTTAATTAAGTCTCAAAACTTATCAATTTTCCAATTAAAACCTTGATTGGATTAATTAAATTAATTTCAAGCTTTATTAAAGTCTCAAAACTTATCAATTCTCCAATTAAACCCTTGATTGGATTAATTAGATTAATTCCAAAGTTTAATTAAACCCCAAAACTTCCAATCATGTTGCCTTTAACCCAAATTTTAATTCATTCTTCATTTATTTTATTTTATTTTATTTTTCATCATTATCATCATTTTTTTAAAAATCCTTTTCAGTAAATAAAATAATAATAATAATAATTAAAATAAAATGGTAAAAAATTGAGTTATGACAAGCATAATGGAATTAATGCGATTATGCAGTATGCTTTTGTGTAGTACATTAGTTATCTTGTAATTAACCCTTTTGAAATGTTTAAGAATACTTATTATGTTTTAAATTCTCTCTTTACATGTTAGTAACCCTTTTTCTTTTAAATTTTATAATATGATTTGTGGGCTATGTTCATATTGAACTTATTCGTGTGTGTGTGTGTGTGTGTGTGTGTGTTTGATGATTGAAATAAGGTTCGAAAATATGGAACCTTGTGATGATGGGTTGATTGAGTAAATTGATAGTAGTCGATAACTTAGGATGTCCTAAATACAAATGAACTTTGCCAAAATTTTGAAAGAATTCTTTATATAAAAAAAATTACCCTCAAATTAAGAGCATATGTTAAGATTTTATATAAAAGCTAGTGCCAAAAAGACTTGGCTAACTAGAAAAAAGAAAAGTTATGTTGGTGTACATAAAAAGAGAGATGAAGGAATAAATGAAAGGAAAGCTCTATACCAAATTGAAAACTTAAATAGTGAGACTTAAAGATCTAGTTTGCCCTTGTAAGATGCCTTTGGGCCTATATAGATCTAAACATGTATAAAAAAAGTTCTTGTTTATAGACCTTAACCAAAGAGCTAATTTCTGAAGTATTTCTGTCTAGATCTTTGTTCTAAAACACCATAAAATGGTAAAATTAAATAAGACAATGATAAAATTGCTTGTTTTTGAAAATTCCCTATCTCTAAATGATCTCACTACTGCAAGACATGATCAATTGAATTTGGCATGCACCACTGGATCCTAAGCCAATCATAAATCTACTCCATAGTTTCCATGGCTCCAAACAATGTAGGAACAAATGACCGGAGGATTCTGTTTTATAGTCACAAAATGGACAAGTCATTTGTTGATGGGATATGATATGATTAGAGGCTAAGAACTCCCTGGTACATAATTTTCCATGCATCAATTGCCATAGAAAAGCTTGAATCTTAGGATATACTAGACCTTTTCATAGTAATGAAGAGATCGAAAACACACCTGGGAATAGTATCCTGCAAATGGTGATACATTCAAATTTAACTGTGTAATTACCTATTGTGTCAAAATTCCAACACATAAGACAACTTTTGAGCATATAGATGAAAGAATGTGTAGAGGTTGTAGTTCTGTAACTCTCAACTCTCTTTGCCACTGTAAGTTCAATCTTGGTGTCATAACTAGATTTTTTACCCTTTATTTCTTACTTTTTTAAAAGAAAATCCAAAAAATAGCAAAAACAACAAAAAATACAAACAATTTATTTTTGATGTATTTGTGTTGTTTTTGACATTTTCAGTATCTCTTCAAAATAATTTAAAATTCAAAAACCTACTTTTGATGTGTTTGAATTATAAGACACTCATTTCAAAGTCATTAATTTATTTTTATCATTGAGTCGTCGTTGACATTAATGCCCATTTCAAAAAAAATAATTGAATTATGCATGGCAAATTCCAAAGGTTAACTTAGAAACTAATCTCTAGTAGTACTACTTGAGGTATTTGGTTGTTGAGGAACAAAATTGTTTTTGAGAAGCAAACTATAAGCTTGTTTGATTGTTTCTCTACCGTCCTTCATCGAGTTGCTATTTAATTGCATACTCTGGATTCAAACTTTACTTATACAAGAAATGACCTCTTAAGATCTTCTAATGGCATCAAATTGTGGTGTAATAAGAAATCTTAGGTAGTCTCTTTATTTTTGTTGTAGCAAATTTCCCCCCCTAAGTCTGTTCCTTTTTTCTTCTTCTTCTTTTTTTTTGTCATGTCCCTGTATTTTGCTTTGGCTATTGGTTTTATGGCCTTTTCAATATACTCTCGATGATTATTCAAAAAAAAAAAAAGCAAATAAAATATTTAGAAAAGAAGACCAAAAGTAAAGAAAAAAAAAGAAAATCAGAGACCAAAGTGATTTTGGGTTGCTTGGTCACTAAGACCCCGTTTATTTGCTGGAAAGTAGTTTCTTTTTGGAAAGTGAATTCCAAAAAAGTGAATTATCTTTTGATGTTTGGTAGTATAATGAAAAATAAGTTGGAAAATACTTTTTAGTGTTTGGTTATGTCATGGAAAATGAGCTGAAAAATAACTTATTAATGTTTTATTTTTCTGAAGTTTATTAAAATAATGAGGAACAAATCTTACAAATTAAAAAGTTGAATGAGAATTAAATTAAAAAAAATATAATTTCATAAATTATCTCAAATAAAATAAATAATAAAAAAAATGAAAGATGAAGAAATTAAAATAATAATAATTAACATTTCATAAATTATTTCAAATAAAATAAGTAACAATCAAAAGAATGAGGATCAAATTTGATAGATAAAAAATTTTAATAAAAAAATGATAAGGAAAAAAAAAATAATAATTATAAAAATGAGGATCAAAGTTAATATAAAAATTAAATTTTAAGAGATGAAATTGAAAAATAAATATTTAAAACAAAATATATATAGCAATTAAAAGTTTGAGGACCAAATTTGATATAATCAGCAAATAATATGATATTTTTAAATTTTTCACAACTTCCAGAAAGTGTTTTTTGTCTAAATTTTTCAGGAAAAATTTAAAAAATAATTTTTTAAAAATTATTTTTCAGAAAATAAACATATTCTAAGTGTGCTTGGAAACCAATCAATTTTAAAGAAAAAAAAATTATTTTGCCTACAGAGATTCTGACACAAAAAGGGAGAGGGGAATTTTAGGGGAGCATTAGCCAATAAAGAGAATATGTCAGAGGCTCCCTTAACAATAAAAAAGCAAAGTAAATACTTAGAGTTTTCTACCCATCAGTCGCCGCTCAAAAGAACGAAAAAAAACTCTCCAGCATTACTCTCTAAACCGCCGAAGCTGCTGACCACCACACACCGACAACCTTTTTTCCCTCACTCAACAACCAGCCTCAACCACTGTGAGCAACTTCCTTTCCCAAACCCTCAACACCAGCAACAGTAACGAGTTCTTCCTCACGACAACGACTCTCTCTTCCTCTCGGCCAAAACAATCTCTACAGCAGCCCGACCATGCTCCATCAAAACACTCCAGCTTGTGACCAGTGATCTCCCTCTCAATAGAACAACCCAGTAACTAGACTCACCGCATCTTCGTCCACCAGTGACGACAACAACTGCCAATAAAGGAGAAACAAAACAGAGAGAGAGGAGTAAGAGCTGAAATTTGAAGTGGTTAGATCTATCTCCTTAGAACTCTGTTTGCCTCATCACTAATCAAAGTAGAAAGAGTAGTTAATGATCTACCAAATCCAGTGGGTCTCAGTCCGTTAAGATCACCAGAGGGTGACTGCAAGCATCGCCAGCCATGGACACGCGTGAGCTGCACAAACTGAAGCAACTTGGTTTCAAACACCTCTGAAGGTAAATTTGTAACCTCAAATTATTTTTTGAAGAAATGGCTATAATATTGTGAAAATTAAAACAATGTTTATCTTTATGTCTAAATTTTGGACTGTTTAAATATTATTTGATTTGAATTCATATATATTTTTTGTTTGATAATTTATGTTAAACTAAGAATTTATATTTTGAGTTATGATTGTTTTTGAAAATTAAATAATAGTGTGTGAATTATGTTTGGGTTTGTGTTAATTTATTAAAATTAGTATGAAATTTGAACAAAGTTTATAAAAATAAAATTCATGTTTTTATATCGCTTGGTTTTAAGGAGATGAACATAGTATATTTAATTATCAAATATACAACTCTTTGCATGTAAAACTCAACCATTTTAGCTTGTATCAACAAAGTTGAAAATGAGTTGCCATGGTCTAAAAATTAAAAGTGTGTACTTCGAAAAGTTATAAAATAATCTTACACAAACAAGATATAAACAACGGTATGACTATTGGCATGCCAAGAAAAAAGAAAAAAATGGAAATGAAGAGAAACAATTCCCTCATTTAATCTAAGACCAAAATATTAATATTGGTTTGGTCTTAACATGGGATTTAGTTACTTGATCATAATATTGGATATTTAATATTGTTAGAGAATTAAATAAATTGTATCTTGAAAGTCTTATCTAATAGTTTAAGTTATTAGATTGAGATGGATCTTTTACAAATATCAAAGTTGCATATTTAAATTAGAGAGAATATAGATAAAGAAATTCAAACTCATAACTATTTAGATACAATATCATATAATTATTTCAATTTAAAATTATAAATTTGAGTTAATTTTTTATCCTTGAGCATTTTCATATTGCTAGTTTGAGCAAACTAGAATATATGATAAGAAGCTTGAAGAATTTTGATTAGGGTTAGAGATTGAGATATTGAGTCGGAGGTATATACATGCTCGCCATATATATATATATATATATATATATATATATATATATATATATATATATATTGTACTTTTGTGGTCTTTGTTGCATTTGTCAGGTTAACTTCTATCATTTGATGCTTGATGACAACCGATCTTGAGCATGGCCGGCCTTTATTTTCTTCTAGATTGTCCAACTCTTTCAACCCAAATCGATCGATAAATAGGTGGTCAGATATTAGACTCTGAAAAGTTTGAACTTAATTGACTTGGATAGTTATCCCTGTAGACACCAAAGAGAAGGCAGAGTTTTGTTGATTATTGATAAACATATATGTACAGAATAATTGTTCTAATAAAATAAGTAATTAATGATCTTTGTTAGATTTTTTGCTCCCCTAACAGTTTATATTGCTAGGTTGAGTGATTCTTTAAAATGTTGTCAAAGGCTTTTGACATATTGATGAGATCATTTACTTTTTTGCCTAATTTATATTCCAACGAATTTTGGAGTGCCATGGTTCGATTTATTATTATTTAATTGGATTATACCGTGTGAGACAGATGTGAAGTCAACTATAATTATGCTTCACTTATAAGAACATAAAAACAACATCGTATTAATTTATATAGCATAATCCATCCGGATGTTAACTTTTTTCTCACAAATTTATTACAATGATTTTCAAAATGTTGAGTTGAGAATAATTAGGAGACTTAACCTTTGGTTTAGTTAATTCTTTTTTATTTATATGTGTAGGGCAATATATAATAGTTAAGGTAGAGAATACAATACTAGAGTAGTGCCTATAATATTTCCTATATAGTATACATTCTATAATATGCCCCCTCAATATAAGGATGGAGGATCGACCCGAAGCACTACAACATTTAACAGTTTTACTGACGGAATTTTTCCATCTGTGTAAGACATATATTCCGTCGGTAATTAATTTACCAACTAAATCACCAACGAAAATGCTCCATCGATGAATCTTTCATCGGGTAATTTTTTGTTCATCGGCAAATTCATTGGTAATAAAAAAATATTATTACTGACAGATTTACTGATGGACAGACGCGTAAAAAAAATATCTGCTTCATTTTGTTGGTATATCCCTCGAAAAATACCATCGGTAATTTTGTTGGTAATTATTTAAAAACATTTTTAAAAAATCCATTTTATAAAATTATAAAATAATTAAATTAACATAAATCAACACTCTATAATATATACTCAAAATGCTTGGAAAAAAGAAGAAGAAAATAAACTCTAAAAATATAGAAAAATCCTATAAATGAAGAAGCGATTGCTAAAAATTTATAAATCCTATAAATAAATCAATTACAAATTGATCTCATATGAAAAAAAGATCTCACAACAACATTCATACAATTATTAAGAACAAAAACAATTAAAAATAAAATAAAAAACAAATATAGTGAAAAAAATCATGAAAAAAGAAGAAAAAAAAGAAAAATCTTACTTTAATGTAGTTGCAAATGAAACCAAGGAGAGAAATTTTTTTTCATAAAGCATATTAATTAAAAAAAAACTAAGAGGATAAAAGAAAAAAGAAGAAGAAGATATACCCGAGCATGGAGAAGAAGAGAAAGAGATGAGGAGAGAAGAGAAGAGAAAGAAATAGATATTGATGTTTTTTACATATAGGGAAGAAAAAGAAAAAGAAGAAGAAGAAGAAGAATAATAATAAGAAATGAGTCTTTCTCTTGTAAAATAAAGGGATTCAGGCTCCATCGCATTCTTCAATGTGGATATCACCATCATCTTTATCTTCATTGACATTTGCTTGTCCGCTAAAGCTCAAAACATCATTCAACTCCTCTGCGTCAACATCAACAAGATTATCATCGAAAATATAAAAATTTGAATTTTCTTCTAAGTCAATCAAAGGACCAACTCGATATGGTTCAATCAACTCACTAACTTGAAAGACTTCATCTCGCACACGTGTGTCTTCATTCTCATCCTGAATAACCTCAAGACGACCCCTGGATTTTTTTTTTAAAATGGATAACCAATCAACCCTTGATCGGTCCTTTCTAAAGGAAGGGGTGTATGTGTAATAAACTTGTTGACATTATTTTGTGAAAACAAAGATATCATTTACGTTGCGAAGTCTAGCTTTTGAGTTGATTTCAATGAGACCATAATGAGGATCTACTCTGATTCCTCTGTCAATTGTGTGATATCAATAGCATTTGAATAAAAACATTTTATTATGCTTGCTATGATATTGCAATTCGACCACCTCTTCTAATTTACCATAGTAGTCAACTTCAAACTCATTACAAGTCGATCCTTTAACACAAACACTGTTGTTGTATGTCTTTATTTCATACTCATATTCTTTAGTATGAAACACATATCCATTGAAAAAATACCCATTGTAGCACTTAACTTTTCTTTTAGGGGCAGGCTTAGTGAAGACAATGAAATAACAACACTCCCTCCCATTTGATAAACCTTGTATATCAAGTACAACAATAATCAATAAACAAGAATTCTACAATATTGACGTACAGTTACCTTGCAAGAGATAATGAGTTTGTGATAGTACTTACATGTGTTCTGAACCACGTGGCAAATTGTTCATCTTGTAATTGAAAGATTTGGGATTCGATCAGCTGTGAGTTATTGGACAGTAAATATCGTCGATGTTGCCTACAAGGTTGTTCTAAATTATATGAGTTTATAATATTAGAATAAATAAATAATACAATTTTGACAAAGTTTAAGTGGTACATATACTTAATAAAAGATCTCAACTCATCACAGTCAAATAAAATATAATTATGTGCTTGTCTGAACTTTATTTCAGACAAATATCTTTCTCTTACGATATTTTTAGGTGTGGGTCATCTAGGATTGAAGAATATTGACAAGTTTCCACTTAAAGGCACTTCACCACCATCATCATGTCGTGGAACGCGATTGATTCTTGTTCTCAAATGAGGTTCGAAATAGTATGAGATAAATATTGAGATTTCCTCAACAATATAGGCCTCCCATATTGAAGCCTCAACATGCTCCTTGTTCTTAACCTTTTTCTTAAGATTGAACAAGTACTTCATTGAATTAAACAAAAATTTTCAATAAAAAAAAATGAAAATACTTTTATATATGAATTACATTGCAACTGTAATATCTAACCTCTCGAATGGATACATCAATCTATACTGGACTGGTCCTCCAACTTTTGCCTCATATCGTAAATGTATGGGTAGATGCTTCATCGAGTCAAAAAATGATGGAGGGAATATCATCTCAAGTTTGCATATTGTCTCGACGATATTCGTTGCAAGCCTTTCAATGTGATCAACATTCAATTTGCTGGAGCATATATCTCTAAAGAAATGATTGATCTTGGTGAGTGCATCCCATATCCCCTTTGGCAACAAATCATGAAAAGCTAATGGAATGAGTGTTTGCATAAACATGTGACTGTCATGACTCTTCATTCCATATAATCTGTATTTTTCCATATTAAACATCATTCCATATAATCTACATTCTTCCATATTAAACAACCTTGATATGTTCGAGGCATGTCTATCAGGAAAACGCAAACTCTTAAGCCATTTGTAATCTAGTAGTTGTGCATTTTTCTCTAACACGAAGCTTGCTTTGGGTTTTGTGACTCGTGACCCATCAAAAACCAACTTCATATTTTTACGGTTACTGAACAATGTCAAATCTAATTTAGCTTTGATGTTGTCCTTTGTCTCCCCCTTCACATCCATGACGGTGTTGAAAATGTTCTCAAACCTGTTCTTTTCTATGTGCATGACGTCAAGGTTATGATAGAGAAGATTGGTTTTCCAATAAGAAAGCTTCCAAAAAATACTTCGCTTTACCCAATTGTGGGTCAAACCAAAACTAGAAAACTTTTGTTTACCTGATTGAAAACCAAACACAATGTCATTGTACTCTTGATATAACATCATGCAATTCTTCACTAGAAAGACGCGGGGGTGCAACATCTTTTTCAACTCTACTAACAAAGAAATCCTTTTTGTTCTTTTTGTACCTGTGATTCATTGGAAAGAAATGACAGTGGTAGTAAAAAAAAAGTTTTACCTCCGTTTGTTAGCATGAATGCTTTGTTGTTTTCCATGCAGTATGGACATGCTAGTTTTTCCATGCGTGCTCTAATAAAAAAACCATTCTATAAGCTGAGAAATCATTGATAGTCCTCATCAAAGCCGCCCTCATAACAAAATTTAGTTTCCTTAATATATCATAAGTCAAAACTTCGAAGGATCATAACTGCGTCAACTCATCAATCAACGGTCGAAGACAAACATCTATATTTCGGCACGGACTACTCAGACCTGGTATAACCATAGATAAAAACATGAACTCCAGCTTCATACATATCCCTGGTGGTAAGTTATAAACCGTCAATATGATCGGCTAACAAGAATAGGGAGTAGCAAATGACTTGAATGGGTTGAATCCATCTGTACGTAACCCAAGACGCACGTTCCTTGATTCAGCTGAAAAGTGAGGATGCACACTGTTAAAGTGTTTCCATGCTTCGTCGTTAGAAGAATGCACCATTACTCTATCAATCGCATTATGTGATTGGTGCCATGTCATGTGTTCAGCAGTCCTTGGTGACATGAATAACCTCTACAATCTAGGTGTGATTGAGAAGTATTTAAGTTTTTTATATGCCACGAGAGTCTTTCCTCTGCCAGATCAGGGTTTGTAACGGGAATGCCCACATGTCATGCACTCGGTTAGCTCAGTATTTTCAAGGTAGTATAACATGCAGAAGTTAGGGCACATGTCAATTTTCTGGTATCCTAAACTGAGGGGTTTCATCATGGACTTAGCAACATAAAAGTTCTCTTTCAGTTTGTTCCCTTCAGATAAAATGCTTCTCGCCCATTCAATAATTTTGTCATAACCGGCCTCACTCGTTATGCCTCACTCAACCTGTGATCTGACTTGATGGTGAACACCTGTGCTACGACCAATAATTTATTATGGTTCGTGCAACCATCACATAATGGTTCATCAAAATCTTTCAACTTATCAAAAAACCTTGCTACATTTGCATTAGGTTCTTCTTCTACGATTGGATATCGACTGACATTACTTTGATTCATTCTCATTGCATCCATAACCATATTCCTATAAGGATACTATTGTCATTTAGAACTCCATGCACGTTGCTAGCATTAGAAGTTGACCCAATCACCCTTTTTACCATGCTCTCATTAGGAATAAATAGTTCTCCGTGTGCATACCAACACAAGTAATTCTCCATGAACCCTTTGGTTAGAAGATGCATCGTTACAACATCTGGTTGCAGAAACTTTTTATTTTTACACTTCCTGCATGACCAACTAACACCACCTTCAGTAAAATTCTCCAGAATAGATATTACGAAATTAATAAAACCCTGAACCCCATTATAACAATCCATCCTCCGCAATCCTTGGGGTGAGTCTCGATACATCCATAAACGATCATCCATGACTTTTATCGATCCTCTATAAAATTATGATAACAATATGTATTAATTAACTATGTTAAGTAAATAAATTTACAAAAATATTGGTTTGCCTTGACATTATCGAACAAATTAAAAAAGGACTTCTCTTAAATATTCATTAACACTTATCAACGTCCATACAAATTTATACATATATAAATTTGCAGAAATTACAACTCCGCAATAGAATTGATAAAAATTAAAACGGACCTATTAAACAAGCTATTATTTATTTCATCACAACACATCTAATTCGATAATTCAATAAAGTTTTAACAATTTACAAACAAATACAATTTGACAAAATCCAAACAAACCATAACAACTACAAAATTATTCATTTATATTACAAGTTTCTTTAACAAATAACAATAAAACATGTACATACACTAATAAATACATATACTAAAAAAATACAATTAAAAATTATAAAATTGACATTTAAATGTTAAAATTAAAAAGGATAGATTTACTTACAAAAAATGATAAAATCCACAATAAAATCAAAGCATGAATGTTGTGACCACATACAAAAGTATAAAAAATATGACTTTTGTTGAGAGAGGGGGATATTTTTAGGGGGGTGGTTGTTTCCAGTTTGGGAGGAGAGAGTTGGGATGGGGAAGAAGAAGGAGAAATAGGAGAGGACAGGGTCGACAGCGTAGGGATATATTAGCTTTTACCGATGGACTCCCCGACAACCACATTCTGTTAGTATAACCGTTGGTAATACGTTGGTAATTCTAATGGTGAATGAGTCATGTCACTGTACAGAGATCTCAGTTTGAATTCCTTGGTTATTTTGTTGGTAAAATCACTTGCAAAAAAACCATGTCATCAAACAACTTTTCTTTTTCAAAAATCTATATATTTGTTTGAAATTTGGTTGGTAGATGAAATTACTCCGTCGGTACATACTGACCGAATTGCTGACGGATTATAAGCTGGCGGTAATGATTACCGATAGCAACATTCTGTCGGTATAGACCGACACAAGTACAGATAGAATTGACGCCGTCAATAATTATTACCAACAAAATCATTTTATTGGTAATGCTGTTGATGTTAGCTGAATTTCTAGTAGTGTCTATATATATGTGTAGGACAATATAAAATAGTTAAAAATAAAGAATACAACACTCTTTTGTAAAGAATACAACACTAAAAGAGTGCCTAGAATATTTCCAACATAGTATATATTCTATAATATATTGTAAAATACTTTTCATATTCGCTTGCAATAATTTCTTATCCAATGGCGCAATTTCTACATAAATCTCAAACAGTGCCCTCTTTTAGTAGCAAGCGCTTTAATTATGTCTTCTTGTCAGGGTCTTATGCTGATTAGGGTTAAGTTGCCGATATGTCATCCATCTGTATTACATTGGCAAAAGCATAATTATAGTTGACATCACAACTGTCTCACACGGTATAATCCAATTAAATAATAAATCGAACCATAAGTTGTTGGAATATAAACTAGCCCTGCATATATTCATCTCCATTACAGGTCTGCCACGAAACATTTAAAAAAAAAGTTAAAGAAAAGTAGCGAAATGGCCCCACATAATCTAGGCCTGGTTAAGCCGCAACCTGCATGGGAAATATTTTGGAGAATCAGACATGCACCTGGATAGTTATCAACTCAGGATAGTAATAAAATATGTTATAAAATATGTCTCAGGATAGTTATCTATGTACCTGGATCAGGCTTGGATTATGGTTTAGAAGAACCAACCCAAGATAATTTAAAATAATATTATTTTATATTATAATTTGTTTATTAAAAGTTAAAATGGTATTATTTTTTAATTTTTATATGTAAAATCACAATTCACTCAGGTTTTTATCAAGTGAATCAATTTATGGATTAACTTCTTAAATTAATTGGATTTAAGTACATAATTCTTACGAAACTCAGCTAAGATCGGTTATTATTTCAAAAACATGGCTCCCATACTGAACTTGGGTAAGTGGCAACATGTTATTTAATTATCCTATTACAGGATTGGTAATTAGCCAATTTTTCAACTCTCGGGTTATTAACCCACTTACCTCTCCATTTTAACTTTTTTTTTTTTAAAAAAATAGCCATAAGGTGATATGCCAAACATAACTTGACTTAGAGATTTATCAACTCTTTTTTTTTTCTCCCTTTAAACAATAAGTTGATATTGAATTATTCTCTATCCATATTTATATTGATAGAGAGATCTGTTAGAGAATTAAAGAAATTCCTTGCAAACAGTATGATTTAGTGATGTTTTAAGTAATACTAACCTAACAGTAGTTTTAATGATTAAAACATAATTCTTATATATCTATATATTCTTCCAAAATCACTGATAAATTCTCTTGGGGAAAATCTTGTATATATAGAGTTTTGGAAATGACTTTTAAATTCAAGAAGCAGAGGGGATTAGTTATTCCTAGAGCAGACAAAGCACGAGCAAAAATGGCAAATCATTAGGTGATCATGGAAGACTAATAGGAACACACAAGTGATCATTATACATATAAAAAAAACGAACTAAACATTCTTCAACTGACATTGCGACGTGGCCCAACTAATTAAAGGAAGAAGAACAATTATATATATCGACTCCTGGATATGGATAGTTTTTCTCGACTGCTTATACCGTACAGAAACAAGACACGAAGATAGCAGGAGACATAACAAAGAAGAAACAAAAGGACGCGCACTCGGAATTTCATGTATGGAAGACACTCTTCCGTCACATTTCTTTTTTACTTCAACCAACATTTCTCACTCTCATTTTGTACTGTGCTCCCCCGTTTAACTCCCGGTAGAAAGTCACAATATCTCCACTTTTGAGGCCAGCATCGCGAGCAATGTCATGCCAACCTCTTGTAAATACAAGCTTTCCTGATCTGGTGGAGCAGTGAATTGTCACCGGGTCCAGTAAACGGGTGCCGGCAGATGACTCAACTATGGTGGACAATTCTCGGTGTTCTAGACTAGAATCGCGTGGCAGCACCAATCCCCTCTCAAGATCAATAGAGTTGAGTTGCTTTGTGAAGATTTCCATGGCAATATAATGAGAATTATTGCTATGAAATAATTAGGTTAAAGAAGGTTTTGTGTGTTTGTAGTGAAAGACCTCGAAGTTATTTATAGAGAAATCAGTGATGTTATGATAAGCCAGCTAGCTTGTTGCGAAATGTCTTGGTTTCACTCTCTTTTTATTATTAATAGTTGAGAATAATTAGGAGGCTTAACCTAATGGTTAGCTAACCCTTTCTATATATATATATATAGGGCAATATACAATAATAATGATGGAGGTTACCACACAAGAGTATGTCTATAATATTTCCTATATAAGTACATTCTATAATATGCTCCCTCAAGCTGAGGGTGGAGGATCAACTCGAAGCTCCTCCACCCTCAGCTTGAAACGAAAAGCAGTAAACAAAGAAGTAGGATGTGGCTTAGTGAAGACATCGCCAAGTTGATCCTGAGAGGAAATAAAACGAATCTGAATCTCCTTCTTTGCAACTCTATCTCGGACAAAATGATAATCGACCTCAACATGTTTTGTGCGAGCATGAAAAACAAGATTCACAGACAAATAAGTGGCACCAAGGTTGTCACACCAGGTAATAGGAGCAGAAACAGATGGAATCTGGAGATATGTTAATAAGTACTGAAGCTAGATAACCTCAGCCGTGCCATCGGCTAAGGCTTTGTACTCAACTTCAGTAGAAGAGCGAGCTACTATGCGTTGCTTACCGAATTTCCACGAAATCGGCGTCTGACCAAAAAACACAAGGTAACCACCCGTAGATTTTTTGTCCTCAACACTGCCTGCCCAATCTGCATATGTAAAACCATGTAAGGCAAAAGAAGAACTACGAGTAATATGTAAGCCATGTGATGTCATACCCCGAAGATAACACAAGATGCGTTTCACGGCAGCCCAATGAGAATCTGTAGGAGCATGCATAAACTGACAGACTCTGTTAACAACAAAGCAAATATCCAGGCGCGTAAAACTGAGATATTGAAGAGCACCTATAATTTGATGAAAGCGGGTAGCATCAGAAAACAATGGATCGGGCAGAATGGTAGCTTTGGATGTAGAGATAGGAGTATCAACAGGTTTGCAAGATAACATACCAACTCGAGTGAGATGTCAAGTATATATTTATGCTGGCAGAGCATAAGACCCAAACTAGTAGACTGAACCTCAATAACCAAAAAATAATGAACAGAACCCAAGTCGCGAAGCTTAAATTCTTAGCTTAGTAACTGAATGAGGCGTTGGAGCAGAAGAGAGTTACTACTCGTAAGCATAATATCATCAACATAGACTAGAAGATAACAAATATCAGTATCAATAGAGAATATAAACAATGAGGTATCCACCTTAGAGGCACGAAAACCAATAGATAACAAGAAATCATTCAGACGAGTGTACCAAGCCCGCGGAGCCTGTTTTAAACCATATAGAGATTTATGCAATCGGCACACATGAGAGGGAAAAATAGAATAAACAAAACCTGGAGGTTGTTTCATGTAGACCTCTTCGTCAAGAACACCATTGAGGAAGGCATTATGGATGTCAAGCTGATGAATTTTCCAACCACACGAAATTACAATAGAGAAGACTAATCTGATGGTCACCTGTTTGATGATAGGACTAAAGGTTTCAGAGTAATCAATACCTTCTTGCTGAGTGAAACCTCTAGCAACCAAACGCGCCTTATACCTCTCGATGCTACCATCAGATCTGCATTTAATCTTGTACACCCATCGACTACCAACAACATTCATAGAGGGGTGAAACGACACTAAGGTCCAAGTTTTGTTTGTGCGTAAGGCCTGAATTTCCTCACACATAGCACTATGCCACGCCTCATATTTGTTAGCATCATTAAAAACAAGTGGCTCATGAGAGGGAGGAGAAACTACCCGGCTAAAGGAGACAGTAGAGGCTGCGATAGTGGTGGTCGACAACGATGTCTTGGGCTGTCTTGGACAAAGGACCATGGGATTTTGACGAGTAGCTTGGCATGGAGAAGTGTGACTTGTACCTGGAAGGTGCTGAAGAGGATATGAGGAGAGGTCTACACAGAGTTGCAGACTAGTTGGAGATGCAGTGGAGGGACTAGTCGGCACTGTAGACATTGGTGAGGCTGCGGCAGAACTGGGATGATTTGCTGCAGAGCCGGGCCGCTCTACTGCAGCAGACCTGAGAACATGCACATCCAGTGATGGAGAACTTGTTCCTGCACAATGATCATTGGAAAGACAAGCATATAGTGACAGTTAGTGTGTGATGGGGATGAAGGGGTGGCAAAATCAATGGGCAAAGGGGTAGGCTGGTGGGGTGCAGCAGAGGGTTGAATTGGGTTGTGGTTGGGACCGATTTGGTAAGTTGGAGGCTGAAAATATGGAGGAGGGTTCAAGGATGGAAGAAAGGTAGGTTGAGTGGGAGGTACCGGTGAGGATGTTACCTGTTTAGACTTCGCAAAAGAAAAGACATTTTCATGAAAACGAACATGACGGGAAACATAAATACGATGAGATTCTAAATCAAGACAACGATAACCAAGATGGGATGAGCTATAGCCTAAAAAAAACAAGGAGAAGACCGAAAATCTAATTTATGAACATGATATGGACACTAAAAAGGGAAACAAAGACACTCAAAAGTACGGAGGAAGTTATAATCAGGAGTGCGACGAAACAGACACTCAAACGGAGATGTATTTTGGAGAACAAGAGTAGGCATGTGATTAATAAGGTATACCGATGATTCAAAAGCATAGTTTCAAAATCGCAATGGGGCACTACATTGGCCTAAAAGGGTTAGGCCAGTTTCGACAATATGCCGATGACGACGTTTAACAGTGCTAATTTGTTCATGAGTATGAGGACAAATTAACCGATGATGAATACCAAGGTCTAAAAAAATTTATTTAATTTACAATATTCACCACCCCAATCAGTTTGAACAGATTTAATTTTAAGTGAAAACTGACGCTCAACAAGTGTTTGAAAAGTGGAAAAAACATCAGATTTCACAACAAGTGGATAATACCATATATGTTTGGTATGCGCATCGAAAAAAATCACAAAATAGTGGAAGCCATCAAAAGAAAGCATAGGAGCAGGATCCTAAACATCACTAAAAATTAAATCAAGTGGGGCAGAGGTTTTGTGACCTATAGGTCGCAATGACAAATGGGATGACTGCTTAAAGGACAAGATTGACACTAGGTAAGAGAACGTCTAAAAGTACATATGATTTTATTTCCAAAAACTAACAAATTTAAAATGCGAGAGGTTGGATGACCCAAATGATGATGCCACAGCTCGGCATTCGTGGAGATGCAAGGAGACCAAAAAGCTAGAGGAACTGACGTGGCAGAAGACTCGGAGAGGACATAAAGACCATCATGACTCTGACCTAAAAGGAGAACTTCCTTGGTGATGAGATCCTTGACATAAAACATAGAAGCATGAAATTCAAAATAAACATGATTATCACGGAAGAATTTTTAAACAGATAACAACGGTTTTGTAATATGAGGCATATGGAGAAAATTAGATAATGTAAAGATGTGTTTTGGAGAATGTAATGTAGTATGTCCAATATGGGATATGTCAAGGCCTTTACTGTCACCAACATGCAAATAATCATTATCAAGATAGGGTGTAGAATCGGTTAGAGATCCAAGATCAGGTGTGACGTGTTGATTTGCGTTGGTGTTGGGGAACCAAGTCACAACAGAAACATTCCTAACAGCAAGGTGAGCAGAGGGCTGCTGCGAAGCTGGGAACAATGAGGAGCTATGTGACCGAAACTAGAACACAATTGGCAGCGTACATGCTGTTGTCCAGACCACTGCCCAGCTCTGGAGTTGCACCTGGGCTGCTGCCAATGGTTTGGCTGCCAATTTGCACAGATTGGCCCCTGTTCTAGGGAGTGTAACGGTTGTTGTTGGGACACCAATTACCTCTAAAGCGACCTCTGTTACGGCTGAAGTTGGGGTTGTGACAAGACATAGCATGGTAAGCAGAAAGCTATGGTGTTGGCAGCAGTGGTGGTTGTTACAGCAGAGAAGAAGACAGTAGAGAGGGAGCGACAACCATGGAATGGAAGGAGTTCTTATGCAGAAATTCATGGGTAAGAAGGTGGCTATGAAGATCAACATATGACAGTGACTCTACCTTGGTTATGAGACTCATTACCAAGTCTTTGAACTCGCCATGAAGACCATGAAACACATATAGATTAAAGTCTTCAAGAGACATTGGGCGACCAGCAGCAGCCAATTCGTCGAATAACGATTTTGCTTGCTGCATATATATACTAACCGATGAGTCACCTTGATGAAGGTGTTAAAAGGAGCCATGGAGTTGCATGATGCGAGAATTAGACGGAGAAGCAAGCGCTTTCTCAAGAGTGCACCAAACACAAAGCGAGGTAGAACAATCTACCATGAGATGCAACACATCCACGAAGAGAGAGGAGAGTAAAGCACTCAAAATAAGTTGATCATGTTGCTTCCAACGAAGAAAAAAAGGGCTGATGGTAGATGAAGAACCGGCAGAACTATCAAAAATATGAGATGGAGGACATGACACTGAGCCGTCAACGAAGTGAAAAACATCTTGACTAAGGAGATATGGCTTCATCTGCATTCGTCAATAGAGATAATTTGTGTTCGTAAGTTTCAACAAAACAACTTGGTGGGTGTTTGATAAAGAAACGATAGCTGAAGTGTGTGTTCCCATAAGAGGCAAAGGAATGGCAGAGACTTGTAAAGAAGAATCAGAGACATGCTCTGCAAGTGGAGGCTGCTATTAGGGAGAAAAAATACCACCACCAGCAGCTTGGGGATAGCTGGCCGGCTGTGCTGCACCACCGGTGGAGAGAGAGAAGCTGGTGGCAGTTGTAGAATCCATAGAGGAAAAATAGAGAAAGGGCTGGCTGCAAAGGAAGGGAGGGAGAAAGGAGTTTTGATGGCAGAAAGCTCTAATACCAAGTTGAGAATAATTAGGAGGCTTAACCTAATGGTTAGCCAACCCTTTCCATATATATATGTAGGGGAATACACAATAGTAATGGTGGAGGTTACCACAAAAAAGTATGTCTACAATATTTCCTATATACAATATTTCCTATATAAGTACATTCTATAATATTAATTGACATATAAACTTATTCGACACATAATTGTTCTTGAAACAATTTAATTCTCTGAATTCCAATGTTTTGTTGGTCAATGCTTTCAGGAAGAAAAATCTCTATAGTTTGAACAAGCAAGATCTTATCAACAATTATCTCACGTTTTTCTGATAGAGATGGTAGTGACCATCTCCAAGATTTGACCATTTTCAGTAAGTGATAGAGCATTCATTAATTACTACTCTAATTTGGCTACGAAAGGTTATGTTCTTACAGAAACTTGGTTAGCCAACCCTTTCTATATATATATGTGTAGGGCAATATACAATAGTAATGGTGGAGGTTACCACACAAGAGTATGACTACAATATTTCTTATATAGGTACATTCTATAATATGCCCCTCAAACTAAGGGTGAAAGATTAACCTGAAGCTTGAAATGAAAAGCAGTAAATGAAGCATAGCAAGTGGCTTAATAAAGATATCTGCAAGTTGATCTCAAGAGGAAATAAAACGAATCTGAATACCCTTCTTCACAACTCTATCTTGGACAAAAGGATAATCAACATGTTTTGTATGAGCATGAAAAACAAGATTCGCAGACAAATAAGTGGCACCAAGGTTGTCACACCAGATGATAAGAGCAGAAGCAGACGAAATTTGGAGATCTATTAATAAATACTGAAGCCAAATAACCTTAGCAGTGCCATCGGCTAAGGCTTTGTACTCAAATTCAGTAGAAGAGCGAGCAACTGTACGTTGCTTACCTGATTTCCACAAAATTAGCGTCTGACCAAAGAACACAAGATAACCACCCATAGATTTTCTATCATCAACACTGCCTGCTCAATCAGCATCTGTAAAACCATGTAAGGCAAAGGAAGAACTGCAAATAATATGTAGGCCATGTGATGTCATACCCCTAAGATAACGCAATATGAGTTTAATGGCAGCCCAATGATTATCTGTAGGAGCATGCATAAACTGATAGACTTTGTTAACAACAAAGCAAATATCTGGGGACGTAAAGGTGAGATATTGAAAAGCACCCACAATTTGACGAAAGCATGTAGCATCAGAAAACAAGGGATTTGGCAAAACGATAGCTTTGGATGTAGAGATATGAGTATCAACAAGTTTGCAAGATAACATACCAGCTCGAGTGAGGATGTTAAGTGTATATTTATGCTGTCTGAGCATAAGACCCATACCAGTAGGCTAAACCTCAATACTCAAAAAATAATGAATAGAACCCAAGTTGCGGAGCTTAAATTCTGAGCTTAGTAGCTGTATGAGGCGTTGGAGCAGAAGAGAGTTGCTACCCGTAAGAAGAATATCATCAACGTAGACCAGAAGATAACAAATATCAGTGCCAACAAAGAAGATAAACAATGAGGTATCCACCTTAGAGGCATGAAAACCAATAAATAATAGGAAATCATTTAGACGAGTGTACCAAGCCCGCCAAGCCTGTTTCAAACCATATAGAGACTTATGCAAGCGACACACATGAGAGGGGAGAACAGAATCAACAAAACCTGGAGGTTGTTTCATGTAGACCTCTTCATCAAGAACACCATTGAGGAAGGCATTATGGATATCAAGCTAATGAATTTTCCAATCACACGGAACGACAATGGTAAAGATTAATCTAATGGTCGCCTGTTTGATAATAGGACTAAAGGTTTTAGAGTAATCAATACCTTTTTGCTGAGTGAAACCTCTAGTAACTAGATGTGCCTTATACCTTTCGACGTTGCCATCAGATTTGCGTTTAATCTTATACACCCACCGACTACCAACAACATTCATTGAAGGGTGAAACGGCACTAAAGTCCAAGTTTTGTTCACACGTAAGGGCTAAATTTCCTCACACATAGCTCTATACCACGCCTCATACCTGTTAGCATCATTAAAAACAAGTGGCTTATGAATGGGAGGAGAAACTAGATAGCTGAATGAGGCAGTAGAGGTTGTGGTAGTTGCGGTGAACAATGCTGTCTTGGGCTGTCTAGGACAAAAGACCATGTGATGTTGACAAGCAGTTGGACATGGAGAAGAGGAGCCTGTACCTGGAAGGTGTTGAAGAGGATACGAGGAGAGGTCTTCACAGAGTTGCAGACCAGCCGGAGAATCATTGGAGGGATTGGTCTGCACTGCAAACACAGGTGAAGCTACGGTAGAACTGGGTTGTTCTGCTGCAATAAACCTGAGAGCATGTACATCTGATGATGGAGAACCTGTTCCTGCATAATGATCATTGGAAAGACAAGCATATGGTGACATTATGGCAGTGTTGGACAGCGATGAAGGGGTGCCAGAATCTGTGGGCAAATGGGTGGTCTGTTGTGGCCGGTTTGGGAAGTAGTAGGCTAAAAAAATGGAGGAGGGTTCAAGGATGGAAGATGTGTAGGTTGTGTGGAGGGTACTGGTAAGTGTGTTACCTGTTCGGAATTCACAAAAGGAAAGACATTTTCATGAAAAAAAACATGACAAAAGACATAAATATGATGAGATTCTAAATCAAGACAAAAATAACCAAGATGGGATGAGCTATATCCTAAGAACACATATGGAGAAGACTGAAAATCTAATTTTTGAGCATGATATGGACGCAAAAAGGGGAAAAAAAGACACCCAAAAGTACATAGAAAATTATAATAAGGAGTACGACGAAATAGACACTCAAATGGAGATTTATTTTGGAGAACAAGAGTAGGCATGCGATTAATAAGATATGCTGATGATTCAAAAGCATAGTTCCAAAATCGTAATGGTGCACTACACTGGCCTAAAAGGGTTAGGCCAGTTTCGATAATATATCGATGACGACGTTCAAGTCGTAGCAGAAACATTCCCAACAGCAAGGTGAGCAGAGGGCAGCTAGGTGCTGCTACGAAATTAGGGACAACGAGGATCTGTGTGACCGAAACTGGAGCACAATTGGCAGCGGACATGCTACTGTCCAGACCACTGCCCAGCCCCTGAGTTGCGCCTAGTCTGCTGCTCTGGTGAGTGTAGCGGTTGCTGTTGGGACGCCAATTACCTCGAGAGCGACCCTTGCTGCTACTGAATTTTAAGCTGTGATGAGACATGGCAAGATGAGCAAAAGGTTGTGGTGTTGGCAGCAGTGGTGGCTGCTGCGGCAGAGAAGAAGACAGTAGAGAGGGAGCGGCATCCATGGAATGAAAGGAGTTCTTGTGCAGAAATTCATGGGTAAGAAGGTGGCTGTGAAGATCAGCATATGACAGTGGTTCTACCTTGGTTATGAGATTCGTCACCAAGTCTTTGAACTCACCATGAAGGCCACAAAACATATAGAGATTGAAGTCTTTAAGAGACATAGGGCGACCAGCAGCAGCCAATTTGTCAAATAGCGATTTGGCTTGTTGCATGTATATACTAACCGATGAATCTCCTTGTCGAAGGTCTTGAAAGGAGCCATAGAGTTGTATGATGCGAGAATTAGACGGAGAGGCAAGCGCTTTCTTAAGAGTGCACCAAACACAATATGAGGTAGAAAAATCTACCACGAGAAGCAACACATCCACGAAAAGAGAGGAGAGTAAAGCACTTAAAATAAGTTGATCCCATTGCTTCCAATGAAGAAAAGAAGGGCTAATAGCAGAGGAAGAACCAACAGAACTCTAAAAAACATGAGATGGAGGACACGACACTGAGCCGTCAACGAAGTGAAAAACACCTTGACCAAGGAGATAGGGCTTCATCTGCATTCGCCAATAGAGATAATTTGTGTTTGTAAGTTTCAACGAAACAACTTGGCGGATGTTTAATAAAGAAATGATAATTGGAGTGTGTGTTCCCATAAGGGGCAAAGGAACGACAAAAACTTGTGAGGAGGAATCAGAGACATGCTCTGCAAGTGGAGGCTGTTGTTGGGGAGGAAAGACACCACCGACAACAGCTTCTAGATGGCTGGTTGGCTGTGCTGCACCACTGGTGGTAAGGGAAAAGTCGGCAGCAGCAGTAGAATCCATTTAGGAAAAGCAGAGAGGAGGTCGGCTGCAATGGGGGAGAGGGAGAAAAGAGTTCTGACGGCAGAAGGCTCTGATACTAAGTTGAGAATAATTAGGAGGCTTAACCTATTGGTTAGCCAACCCTTACTATATAGATTTGTAGGGCAATATACAATAGTAATGGTAGAGGTTACCATACAAAAGTATGACTACAATATTTCCTATATACAATATTTCATATATAGGTACATTCTATAATAATAAGTATTTTGAATCAGTCATTTGCTTCCAGCTATATATCCACCGACCATTTAGACATAAATTGCGAAATGGTCCACTGTGAACCAGCAATTCAACTATTTATTGGTTTCTTAACACTTTATTTTGATAAAAATGATATGAATTTTCAATTAAACTATATTCATTTATGCTAGCTCTTTCCTGCATGCTATGACATCATCTAGACATAAAATGCTAAACCAAAATAGCAATGCTATGACAGCTCTTTTCTCCATATAAAAAGATTTTGAACTGTAGCGAATAAACGTGAAAAGATTTTGAGCGGTAGCGCACTACCTAGCATCTTGTTGAAAGAAAACCAAAAAAATATATAGCAGTGATAAGAGAATACAGGGGCGCTCAGAAATAATCAAAGATTGGTTGAGGATATTTTAAAAAAACAAAAATTAAAATTTGATATTGATTGATGATGGCTCAATTAGCCAAGAAAATATAGTTTCTGAGACTTGCAGAACACATTGGCAAGGAGTTGATAAGCTGTAAAATCTATGGCGAACCACGCGGCTATATCCTGCTGATCCCTTTCCAAATACCATTGCTATATTGTTGTGTTGTCAAGCCTGATATCTCCCTGGCAAATCCCAACCCCGTCTTTTGGTAGTTGTAAATTGCAGAGCACAACCACATCACTCAAGCTTGTCGCAGGCGCCATTTGATTTGCAAAGTCACTGGATTCAGGGAAGAGCCCCGAAACCCTAATCGGGCTATCACAGAAGGTCCCCGGCCTGCATGCACAATGCACAATCATGTTGTCTTCCATCAGACAAGATTTCTAGTTGGATTCTAAATTATATTGGGAATGTTCTTATGCTCTGGCTTTTGTTGTAAATCTCATCAGTTAATTTTTTTATTAATTGTGTGGTTAACAATTGTGGTATTTTATGATATAAGATTGTCTCTTTATTAACACAAATTTTTTTATGCTTACGTTATTCTTGAGCTAATGGCTTTTGGAATTTCAGGTTCATATATAGGGGCTCGAGTGGAAATGGTACATTTGCAATTCAGATAGCTAAGCATCAAGGGCTTAAAGTGTTGTGTCAGCAGGAGCAGGTTCAGCCTCCACTTCGCATCCAGCTTCATTGGTTTTCTATGAAGTCATGCTATGCTAAGTGGCATATACTTTATTTCTTGATCATCAAGGAGTGAGGAAAAGCTAGCTTTTTGTGAGGATCTTAGAGCTGATGTATGCATCAATTACAAGATTGAGGACTTTGTGGCAAAAGGGAGGGAAGAAACGGGTGGGAAAAGTATGTTCTTTACAACTGTAAATGTAATAGGGTTTGTGCTTATAAATGTATCAATAGCACTGCCATACTTTAATTTTTAATAGCATTTTGTCTCTTAATGAAAACCCAATTAATAGTTATTAACTACTAGATTTTTCTTTCGTATTTCAAGAATGATCTGGATTCATACTGGAAAAATTATTGCCTACAGCATCCAGGGAGATTTAGATTAGTAAAGAAGTTGAGTTTGCTGGCAAAAAAGATACAAAACATAGAACCATGGGGTATTTGGTAACCAAGGTAAGAAATTAAAGGAATTGGAGGGTAAAATTAAGCAGTTAAAAGATTTGATGGAGTACCAGCACATGAATGAAGCCGAGAGAGCAGAGTTATCGTCTCTAAAATCTAAACAATGACTAGTTAGCAAGCATGTTAAATCGATCTGGAGGTAAAATATTGGTGTAGACTAGGTGATCGAAACATGAAGTTCTTTCGTATAACAGAAAATTTCAAGAAATCTCGTAACTGTATTGTGAAGATCTTCTGGGGGTAAAGAGGGAGGCAAGAAAATATGCAATGTTAGCTGGTCAACTGTTTCTCTACTAAAAAATGCTAGTGGTCTTGGGATCGGATCTCTAAGGGATAAAAACAAAGCTCTAGTATTCAAATGGCTATGGAGGTTTGATTCGAAAGAGTCAAGCATGTGGAAGGATGTGATTAAAAGCATATACAACACTAAATGCTCCAAAATTATTCCACAATATCCTATTTCAGGAACTGGAAGTACATGGTCTCGTATTGTTAGTCATTGTGTTACCGATAATAGGATGCAAGACATTGTGAATCATCAATCTATGGTGCTAGCTGGTAATGGTAAGAGGATTAAATTTTGGCTTGATGATTGGATAACTACTGGTAGCTTGGCAGAACAACTTCTTGCCCTATTCCGGTTATCCAATGATAAAGAAGCAAGCCTTGATAAGATGGGGATGTGGGATGGTCATGCTTGGTTCTGGTTATTCTCCTGGATTAGACCTTTGCGAGGAAGAAATTATAGTCTTCTAGACCAAATGACTGTTATTTTTTCGACAGTGCATCTAAACAAAGATGCAAAGGATAGATTAGTTTAGAAAGCCAACTCTACGGGTACATTCTAGGTTCTTGGTCAAATCTCTATGTGGGCTCTTAAGTCTTAATCCCTCTATGGACACTAGCTTCTCATTTACTAGGATCTGGAGAGGAATTGTCCCTCCTAAAGTAGAAGTATTATGCTGAATGACTATTATTAAAAAAATCAACACTCGTAGTATGTTGGTCAGAAGAGGTATATTGGACATCTCAACTGTTGCTTGTCCCATTTGTTTAGCTGAGAAAGAATCGGTTGATCATATCCTTCTGCATTGTCACAAACATTGGATAGTTTGGTCTAGAATTATCAATTGGTGGGGCTTAGCGTGGTGTTGCCCAAAGAACTTGGCAACCCTTTTCTCTCAATGGGAATCTTTGGTTTATGGAAAATTTTAGAAAAAAGCTTGGTTGATGCTGTTCTTTTCAGTGACATGGTCTTTTTGGCTTCAACATAATGATGTGATATTCAAGCAGACAACCCCGAACTATGAATTCTTCCTTATTATTAATCGTCTCTGCTTTTGGATAAAGGCTAGAGAACTTGATTGTTCTTATTCAGCTTCAGATTTAATAAGATCAACAGAAGGGCTGTTACGATGGACTAATACTAAAACACTAAGGGTAGTTGTTTTGTGGTCTCCCTCTATGGCTAATAGCTTCAAATGGAATATGGATGGTTCCTCTCTTGGGAAGCCAAGCCCCTCAAGTATAGGTGGAGTCTTGTGAAATCATAATGGAATTCTTCTTGGTATTTTTTCCTTGTTAGTTGGGATTTTAAACTCCAATGTAGCTGAGCTAAGAGCGGTTGTCAAAGCTATTGAACTATCAGCCTCTAATTGCCGCCTGTACCATAAACATATTATTATTAAATCTAACTTTGCCAATGTCATTAGATGGATGAATAACCCTCATAATAGGCCTTAGCTACATCATAATCTTTTCTCCTCTGTTCAGAGATTAGCTTCATGCTTTGGGTCACTCACATTCACTCATTCTCTTCGTGAGGGTAATTACATGGCAGAACAAGGAGTGTTCAGAAACGCTCTACTTTTTTGTTTGATATGCGGGTCTTCTATTTCTTTAATTTGTGGTTGCGGATCTTGGGGAAACTAGATTGTTTCTTAGGCAGGGTTCGGGCTCATGTTGTATTATGATGGCAAGATGCAGGATCCTGTTTGGTGTGTGCCAATGATTGGTAGAATGCTCTAGTTCTCTAAAGGAGGCGAATCATCAAGATCTTCATAGGCAATTTGAGCTTGTCAGATCTTTGTCCTGTGTGCAAATTCTTTGAAGTATAATCTAATGTTATAAGTGTTTCCTGGAATTTAAAAAGCTCCAATTCAGACAATTTTCTAGCCTTCAGGGTCTAATTTAGTGTGCTATTTTGATAAGATTTCTAGTACAAGCAGTTCATGCTCGTCCTACTGAGTAATTTTCCAGCTTCTTCCTTTAAGGATTTTTAGCAGGTTTCTGTGTTTATTGCCTGGTGCTACTGGATCTGTTAAAAGGCTTTCGTGCTATTATAGTGGTCATTCTTGTGTTTGAGTAATCAGTCTTGTGTCCTATAGATTGGCTGTTCTGGTTTTTCTGTTTTAGTGTGGTGGCGATCCTGTTCCTCAGCTTGTTAAGGTGCTAAAGGATGATTTCTTGAGAGGCCATGGCTAGCCCCAGCAAGTGATATCAAATTGTGTTTTGGTTAATAAGAGGAAATATGGAAAGAATTTGTTTTAATTCAAACCTGGAACAAGGTGGAAGTTTGCTTGGCAATTCAATTTGGTGTGGCATCAAATCTGCATCTTTTGGCTATTATTTTGTTATTTTAGTTTTTTGGTTTTTTGGTTTTGTTGATCATTTCATTTGATAGATCTGTTAAACTCGAGTTGTAAGCAAACTTTCACTACAACATTTAACAGTTTTACCAATGAAATTTTTCCGTCGGCGTAAGACACATATTCCACTACCAGAAAACCGGCGAAAACCGACAGAAGTTTTTCATCGGTAATTCTTACCGATGGAAATGATTTCGTCTCCAACTCTATCGGTATATACCAACGGAATACTGATATGGTCAGTATATATCGACGGAATTAGTTTGTCGGTATATATCGACCGTATCGCCGACGACCTATACAGTTTGTTTGGAAAGTTGCAATGGTGTGGTGACGTGGATTTTTTTTCAGATGAGTTTACCAATGGAATGACCAAGGGATTCAAACCAAGATAGCCGTATAGTGACGTGGCACTTTCACCGGCGGAATCACCGACATAACCTGTCCATCGGTGATTCCATCGGTAAAAGCCATTATATACCCACTTTGCCGACACTTCTTCCTCTGTTTCTCCTTCTTCTTCCCCTTTTTCTTTCCCATCCCACCCCCCCTCCAAAACTGTAGCCAACCACCCATCCCAATCTCCACTCTTCTCAACACAAGCACTCAAGTTTCTTATACTTTTGTACGTGGTCACAATTAATATCCGTTCTTATGGATTTTATCATTTTTATAAGTAAATCTATCCTTTTTAGTTTTAACATTTAAATGTGAATTTTATTGTTTTTTTAGTATATGTATTTTGTTAATGTATGTACTTGTTTGATTGTTATTTGTCAAAGAAACTTGTAGTATGAATGTATAATTTTGTAGTTGTTATAGTTTGTTTTAGATTTTGTCAAATTATATTTGTTTGTAAATTGTTAAATTTTTGTTTGAATTACACTGAATTAAATGTGTTGTGATGAAATAAATAATAGCTTGTTTAACGGGTCTGTTTTAATTGTTATCAATTCTATTGCAAAGTTGTGATTTCCGTAAATTTATTTATGTATAAATTTGTATGTATAAACGTTGATAGTTGATAATTGATAATGAATATTTAACATAAGAGTTTTTTTAGTTTGTTGGATCGATAATGTCGGGGAAAACCAATATTTTTTGATATGTTTTATAGAGGTTCAATAGAAGTCATGGATGTATCGGGACTCACCCTAAGGATTGTGGAGGATGGATTATTGTAACGGTGTTCAGGGTTTTATTAATTTCACAACATCTATTTCGAGGAATTTTACTAATGGCGGTATTAGGTGTCCATGCAGGAAGTGTAAGAATTTAAAGTTTATGCATCAAGATGTTGTAACGATGCATCTTCTAACCAAAAGATTCATAGAGGATTACTTATGTTGGTATGCGAATGAAGAACTATTTGTTCCTGATGAGAGCATGGAAGAACAGGTGGTTGGGTCAATTTCTAGTGCTAGCAACATGCATGAGGTTAGAAATGAGAACAGTAATCCTTACAGGAATATGGTTATGGATGTAATAAGAATGAGTGAAGGTAATGTCAAGGAATGTCCAATCATAGAAGAAGAACCTAATGTAGTTGCAGCAAGGTTTTTTGATCTGTTGAAAGATTATGTCGAACCATTATGGGATGGTTGCACGAACCATAGTAAATTACCAGCCGTAGCATAGGTGTTCACCATCAAGTCAGATCACGGGTTGAGTGAGGCCGGTTATGACAAGATTATCGAATGGGCGAGAAGCATTTTACCTGAAGGGAACAGGCTGAAAGAGAACTTTTATACCGCTAAGTTCATGATGAAACCCCTTGGTTTAGGATACCAGAAAATTGACATATGCCCTAACTTTTGCATGTTATACTACCTTGAAAATGCTGAGCTGACCGAGTGCATGACATGCGGGCATTCTCATTACAAACCCAGAACTGGTAGAGGGAAGACTCTCGTGGCATATAAAAAACTTAGATACTTCTCAATCACACCTAGACTGCAGAGGTTATTCATGTCACCAAGGACTGCTGAGCACATGACATGACACCAATCACATCATGCGGTTGATGGAGTGATGGTGCATCCTTCTGACGGTGAAGCCTGGAAACACTTTAACAGTGTGCATCCTCACTTTTCAGCTGAATTAAGAAACATGGATCTTGGGTTGTGTACAAACAGATTCAACCCATTCGGGTCATTTGTTGCTCCTTATTCTTGTTGACCGGTCATACTGACGGTTTATAACTTGCCACCGGGGATGTTTATGAGGTCGAAGTTCATGTTTTTATCTATGGTCATACCAGGTCCGAGCAGTCCGGGGCAAAATATAGATGTTTGTCTTTGTTCATTGATTGATGAATTGATGCAGATGTGGTCTTCTAGAGCTTTGACTTATGACATCTCGAGGAAACATAATTTTGTTATGCGAGTGGCTTTGATGTGGACTATCAATGATTTCCCAGCTTATGGAATGATTTCTGGTTAGAGCATGCATGGAAAGCTAGCATGTCCATACTATATGGAGAACAACAAGGCATTCACGCTAACAAACGGGGGTAAAGCTTCTTTTTTTTACTGTCATTATCATTTCTTGCCGCCGAATCACAAGTACAGAAAGAACAAAAATGATTTCTTTGTTGGCAGAGTTGAAAAGGATGTTGCAACCCCGCGTCTTTCCAGTGAAGAATTGTTTGATGTTGTATTAGAGTACGGTGACATTGTGTTTGGTCTCTAATCAAGTAAGCAGAACTTTCCTGGTTTTGGTTTGACCTATTATTGGGTGAAGCGAAGTATCTTTTGGGAGCTTCTTTATTGGAAAACCAATCTTCTCCGCTATAACCTTGGCATCATGCACATTAAAAAGAATGTGTTTGAGAACATTTTCAACACCGTTATGGATGTGAAGGGAGGGGAAGACAAAGGACAACATTAAGGCTAGATTGGATGTAGCGGTGTTCTATAACCGTAAAAAATATGGAGTTGGTTTATGATGGGTCACGGGTCGCAAAACCAAGAGCAAATTTCATGTTAGAGAAAAATGCACAATTACTAGTCTATAAATGGCTTAAGAGTTTGCGTTTCCCCGATGGACACGCCTCAAACATATCAAGGCTGGTTAATACGAAGGAATGCAAATTATATGGAATGAAGAGTCATAACTGCCATGTGTTTATGCAAACACTCATCCAATTAGCTTTTCGTGATTTTTTGCCCAAGGGGATATGGGATGCACTAACGGAGATCAGTCATTTCTTCAGAGATATATGCCCTAGCAAGTTAAATGTTGATCACATTGAAAGGCTTGAAACGAATATCGTTGTGACAATATGCAAACTTGAGATGATATTCCCTTCATCATTTTTTGACTCAATGGAGCATCTACGCGTACATTTACCGTTTGAGGTAAAAGTTGGAGAACCGGTGCAGTACAGATGGATGTATCCATTCGAGAGGTTAGATATTACAGGAGCTATGTAATTCATAATTAAATGTTTTTTTTATTATTTTAATTGATAATTTTTTATTATATATATATATATGCAGGTACTTGTTCAATCTAAAAAAAAAAGGTTAAGAACAAGGCGCATGTTGAGGCGTCAATATGTGAGACCTATATTGTTTAGGAGATCTCAACATTTGTCTCATACTATATCGAACCTCATTTGAGAACGAGGATCAATCGTGTTCCACGGCATGATGATGGTGGTGAAGTGCCTTCAAGTGGGAACTTGTCAATATTCTCCAATCCTGGACGACCCACACCTAAAAATGCCATGAGGGGAAGATATTTGTCTGAAATAGAGTTCAGACAAGAACACAATTATGTCCTATTTAACTGTGATGAGCTGAGACCTTTATTAAGTAAGTAGATGTTCGACTTAAACTTTGTCAAGAGTGTACTATTTATGTTTTGTGATACCATAAACTCATACAATTTAGAGCAACCTTGTAGGCAATATCGACGATACTTAGTGTCCAATAATGCACAGCTGACCGAATCCCAGATCTTTCAATTACAAGATGAACAATTTTCCATATGGTTTAGAATACATGAAAGTCCTATCACAAACTCATTATCTCTTGCAATGTAATTAATTGTACGTCAATATTACATAATATCCGTTTATTGATTATTGTTTTATTTAATTTACAAGGTTTATCAAATGGGAGGTAGTGCTGCTATTTCACTGTCTTTACTAAGCCTGGGCCATGAAAGAAAAGTCAAGTGCTATAACGGGTATTTTGTCAATGGATATGTCTTTCATACTGAAAAATACGGCATGGAAGAAAGACATACAACAACGGTGTTTATATTAAGGGATCAACTTTTAGTGAGTTCAAAGTTGACTACTATGGTAGATTAGAAGAGGTCATCGAACTGCAATATCATAGCGAGCAAAATAGAGTGTTTTTATTCAAATGTTATTGGTATGACACAACTGACAGAGCAATCAGAGTAGATCCTCATTATGGTCTCATTAAAATCAACTCAAAAGCTAGACACCGCAACGTAAACGACGTCTTTGTTTTAGCAAAGCAATGCCAACAAGTTTATTACACATACACCCTTTCATTTAGAAAGGACCGATCAAGAGTTGATTGGTTATCCATTTTAAAAACAAAACCTAAGGGTCATGTTGAGGTTGTTCAGGATGAGAACGAAGACACAAATGTGATAGATGAAGTCTTTCAAGCTAGTGAGTTGGTTGAACCATACCGAATTGCTCCTTCGATTAACTTAGAAGAAAATTTGAATTTTCATGTTTTCAACGATAGTCTTCTTGATGTTGACGCAGAGGAGTTAAATACTTTCATGTTAACCACATTGAAGAGTGCAATGAAGCTGATGATAACAATTCAATTGAGGATGAAGATGAAAATTTTGACTAACTAAACATGTTGTAAAGCCTTATTTTTATAATGTAATATTTTGGAACATGAAATATTTATTCTTCGTTAATTGCCAGCTCTTGTTATTGTGTTGTGTGTGTTGTAAGTTTGCAATTTAAGATTTTGTGAAGGGGATAGATAAAAAATTGACTCATATTGACGGTTTCACCGACGAAATATAACCCGCTGGTATTTCACAAAGAGTTGAAAAAAATTACGGGATTGTGCCACAATCACCGACGAAGTCACCGACGGCTTCACCGACGTACATCACATCCCGAAGTGCACACCCCAAAGCGCACACATGTGAGATGCATGGACGGTCGGCATAATTACCGATCGATTTTCAAATGGATCGAAAAGTCTGGTGGGATGTTTGAACTTTTTTTGTGCAAATATCAATTAATTACTGACGGAATTTAATGCCAGCGACAACAATAAATGTCTGTCGGTAATACCGTCGGAAAAATTGATATATAAAACCCCCCCTCCCCCTATTTCGTTCATTTTTTCTCTCGTCTCTTCATCTCTATTTCTCTTCTCCTCTCCGTTTCTATTTAGTTTTTGGAAGACATTTTATTGTTTTGGTGGTAGTTTTAAACATATTAAAAGGTATGTACGCTTTTTTCTTTATCTTTTTATTTTTTTATTTTAATTATGATTATTTTTTTTGGTGTTCATTGTTTTGTGTATTGTTTGTAGTTAAAATCTTAAAATCAACACACTATTAAGGTAAGCATTTTTTTATTCCTAAATTTATTTTGAATTGATGTAGTGTTTTTTAGCTTTGTGTATTGTTTGTTTTGTGTTTAGGTTGTTTTGTATAGTGTTTTTTAGTTTTTTTCATTTTATTTATTAATTTATAATATTATTGTTTGTATTGCCATAATTGTTATTGTTGAATTTATGTTTTAAATGTTAATTAATATATAGAATTAAATTTAATTAGTTTATCTTAATTTAGGATATTATTGTTTGGATTGCTATAATTGTTATTGTTGAATTTATGTTTTAAATGTTAATTGAAATATAGAATTAAATTTAATTAGTTTATCTTAATTTTAGGATATTATTGTTTGTTATGTTATTTATTATTTTTTTAAATTTTAATTGTTATTTATAAATTTGTATTGATTTTAGTTGAAAATATATAGATGTTGAATTTCTATAGATGTTAGGTTGTATAGAGTTGATTTTGCAATATTTGTAGGTATGAAAACTGTGGGTAGTCTTCAGTATAGGGGAGATGTTGCCGAATTTTTTTTTAATAATTAAAGTTAATTATGTAATTATTCGTATAAATTTGTGTAGATGCGTAGAATGAAATCTACATCACATCGTCAGCAGACAGTTGCAGCTAGTTCTTCTAGCAGTAAGGAGGACGTATCCTTAGGTGCTAATCACGCAAGGAATCTGCGCCAACTTGTGATGCTGCCTCTTCTAGCGTGGTTTCACAACGTAGAAGCGGTATGCCTTCACAGCGGGGTCAATTCACTCACAAGTACCAGGCACAATGGAAGGATGACCTCTCAATGCAAGTTTGTTTAGGTTTTAGTTTTTTTATACTTATAACATAATTTATGAACAATGAATTAATATTATTAATTTTATTTAATTTCAGGTTCACAAGCATTTAGGTTGCAAGGGCTATAACATAGGCGTTTAAATCGTCGATGGAGATTCCATTGTCTAATGGAGTCAGGTTTCCAGACATCCTGAGTGGAAACCTAATATTGATGCATGGTTTAAGCGATTTCAGGTCAGTGTTAACTTTTAATTTCCAGCTTATTTTTAATAAATTATTTTTATAATTTTATATCTTGTACTATTTTTATTTTATATGAATTATTTATATACATAGAACAAATTTGAGTGGGATAGGGCGAACAACAATGTTGTGAGGAGGGTATGGGAGAATCACGCGGCAACTAGGTAACATCGAAAATAATATTTATTTTTGTTTTATAATTTTATGTTCTAAATTCTAATTTGTTACTATGGAAGTAGGTTGCATGATTTTTGGTATGACACCAAAAAAAAATCAAAATGCGAGGGATAACAGTCTTGAAGGATGGAATGAGGTGGCAGTTTGGCGGGAATTCAAACCGCCATTCATATCGGGGGAAATATGGATGACATATATTGAGCACGTGACCTTAGAGCGGTTGTCACGGTGCCAACAACTGGAACTGACAAATTCACGGTTCAGTGACTACGCACACTAGCAGATATGTCCCATTCAGCGCACATGCAAAGCGGATGGTAAGATTAATTTTAATGAAATATATCATTAATTAATTTGTCATTCCTTATAATATATTTAACTTGCAACCTATTTTTTCCTTACAGGATGTGTCTCTTGGACGTGAGCCGAGTCCAATGGAGCTATTTGTAGAGACGCATATGCGGAGTCAAGACCGTCAAAAAGGGGTGCAGTAGTTCCTGGACAACCGTGCTCAGCACTTCGTGGTATGTTCGTTCATTCATTTTATTTTGTAAGTTATTATTTTCTTGAATTGAATATGATGATTTTAAAAAAAAAATCAGGAGACCTACAATAGCCAGTTGAGGGAGAGATATGGGGACAATCTTTCGACCCATCCAGATTTCGATCTAGATTTATGGATGGAGGTGGGATCGTCTGGTGGACTCGAAAAAAATCGGGTCTACGGGCTCTCCAACACTACGGTCGAAAACTTGCGTTCGACCCGTAGTGTCTTAACTGTTGGGAGCTCTCCATCTGTATCGAGCACCCAGTCTAAGGAGTTCGTTACCTTGAAACAACAATATCAATGACTCTCAACGAATTATGATGAGCTCCATCAAATAGTCATGGAGATGAGATCAAAGATGGGTGATGATACATGTGTAGCTCCTTTTTGTCTGTACGGTCCCGAGAATAATCAGCCTCCTCCTCCTCCTCCTCCAGCTTCGCTGCTATTCTAGTTTAATTTTGTTTTTTAAACACATTAAATTTGTAATGAATATTTGGATGAATATTATTTAACATTATTTTTCAATTTTTAATGTTTAATCCAATTTTATTTGTTTATTAACCTTTTTTACTATTAATAAATTATTTTTTATATATTTTAAATAAATATCGACGACTTTACCGACGAATAAGTTCCGTCAGTATTTCACAGAGAGTTGCCAAACAATTACCACACATGCCATAATTACGGACGGAAATATTCCTTCGGTACTTACCGTTGAAACTTCAGACGGATGTAGTCCGTCAGTAATGTTCTCGTGGAAAAAAAATTTTTTGCCACGCATATCCGTCTATAAGACAGTCAGTGGGTGGTTTTTTTATTTGCGACAGAATTAGCGACGGAAAGGGGAATTACCGATGCTTAGTAAACTGACGGACTAAAGCCATCGGTGAGACCATTGGTAATAATTTTACCGACGGAGTTCATGCCTTACACCAACGGAATTATTCCTTCGGTAAAACTGTTTAATGGTGTAGTGTTCCATCGGTAATTACTTTACCAACGAAATCACCGATGGAAATGCTCTGTCGGTGAATCTTTCATCGGTAATTTTTTGTCCGTTGGTAATAAAAAATATTATTACCAGCAGATTTACTGACGGAATAGATGCGTAAAAAAAATTATCCACTTCATTCCGTTGGTATATCCCTCGAAAAATATCATTGGTAATTATTTAAAAACATTTTAAAAAATTCCATTTTATAAAATTATAAAATAATTAAATTAATATAAATCAACACTCTATAATATATAATCAAAATGCTTGGAAAAAAGAATAAGAAAATCAACTCAAACAAATTTGCAACAAATAAATAAAATGAAAAAAATAAATTCAACTAAAAAAACTCATATGAAAAAAATGAAGTTGCAATTGCTAAAAATTTAAAAATCTTATAAATAAATCAACTAAAAATTTATCCCATATGAAGAAAACAAATCTCACAACAACATTTATACAATTATTAAGAACAAAAACAATTAAAAATAAAATAAAAACAAATATAGTGAAAAAATCATAAAAAAATAAGAAAAAAGAAAAATCTTACTTTAATGTAGTTGCAAGTGAAGCTAAGGAGAGAAAACAATTTTCGTAAAGCATATTAATTAAAAAAAACTAAGAGGATAAAAGAAGAAAGAAGAAGAAGACATACCTGAGCATGGAGGAAAAAAGAAGGAGATGAGGACAGATGAGAAGAGAAAGAAATAGATATTTATGTTTTTTACATATAGTGAAAAAGAAGAAGAAGTAGTAGTAGTAGAAGAAGAATAAGAAATGAGTTTGTCTCTTTAAAAATAAGGGGATTCAGGCTTTTTATTGGGACACGTTAGCGACGGTTTTACCGACAGATAATTAAATATTAATATTTTTTAATTATTCCGTCTGTAATATTTAATTTAAATTTTCAATTTCATAAAAAGTTTTCAGAAACTGCCAACAATCACCGATAATTTTTCAATCCGTCGATGATTTCGTCTGTAATATTTAAATGAAAATTTTAAATTAATTAAATTTTTTTAGAAAATCACCAAATAACACCGACGACTTTTAAATCCATCAGTGATTTTGTCTATAAAGAACAACAATTAACGGTGCAATTAGAAAGTGAACAGTTCTGGAGCTCTTTAGAAAATAGCGATGGAAAATTCCATCGGTGATTCCCTTTGTAATTGACATGATGAACAGTGTTCACAGTTTACCAACCAATTTACCGATGGAATAAATTTTGTTGGTAATTCCGTTGGTAAAAATAGCACATCATCATTTTTTTTCTTTGTTTTATTTTTTTTCCCACTGTAATTCCCTCAGTATATACCAAGGGAATATTGTCATCGGTAAAATTCCTTGAAAATTTACCGACAAAAATATTTTTTCGGTATTTCCGTTTGTATTTATCAATTTTCTGGTAGTGTTTTCTATTTCTTCCACGCCAGATCTTGGTGTCTTATAATGCCATATTCTACTTCTCAAAAAAAAAAAGATCAAGTAGGATGGGATCTCTTATACCTCACCATAAGATAAAAAAAAATGTAGTTGTTGGGTATTTCTCTAAGATATTCAGAAAAAATGAAACTCAAAGGGCAAGCATAAGGGCCACGAGTTTTAAATCTTTATCATCTGGTTAATGTATTTGGTTGAAACATGAGGCAAGTTTGGAGAAGGTCAAACAAGTAGTATGGGAATGTGTTGGATCGACAACATGTAGTCTTAGTTTGGAAATTATACAGATGATCCAAAAACAAAACATCTATCAGTATGGATTGTATAAGATTACTGCTAAGCTATTATCATCCATACTAAAGAAGGTCATGCAGGGTGTTGCCAATGAAAGAAAAAAGAGCATGGTTTCTTTTTGAAGGCTGACTTCCATAAAGCTTTTGACTCATGCTTATCACACGTCCCCACGCAGCGTCTGTTGGTGATTTTCGTTATATTTGCTTGATTTGGGAGTCGCCACCTAGTATTCAATTCAGGGTTACTAGGAAACCCGTGTGTACTGGTTGTTGTTAGAGATTCGAGGATAAGAGACTGGTTGTGGCTAGGGAAGGTATTAGCACCCCTAGTGCACCCTACTTGAGGTAAGCTGCTTTGTGATTTAATATGATTTTAAAAAATAAAATATTAGCCAAATTCTAAAGCTTTAATAAATCAGTTATTAAATCCCAGAATATATGTAGAAACATGTTCTTACATTTTCATGGAAAATACAACATGATTTCATTTATCCTTCAGATACTTGACCATATAGAAATTAAAACATTAAATTCATTTTTTTATTTTATAATTCTATAACATACATAAAAAAAATACAAACACACACACATATCCATTCTCATTCCCCTTTTCACTTTCCTCGCCGGCGGTGATCTGCAACAAAACAAAACACAAGCGGTTGTTTTTATTTATTTTTTTCTTCTTAGATTTGTCGAGTCTTTTTCTCCGTTTTTCGTTCTTTCCTTCTTCAGGTGGTGGACAGCTCTGAGGTCAGGGCGGCTGTGGCTTGTGGTCGGCGGTTCTGTGTATTCTGTCGTGCTTTGGGCTGCTGGATCTAGAGCCAAGCTTTGTTGCACGCGCAACCGACAGACCACACATGGGGATGGCTGGATTGGCGACTTCTCTCCTTCTACTTCATTTCTACACCGACGTTGTCGTCCACCGTCGCCATGGTTGGGAGATCGGTGCCCCTTTAAGTTTTGGTTTTCTCCTCCCTACCTTTTATTGGTTGTCTTTCGGGTGGTTTTGTGGAGGCCAGGAGAGCAGGGAGGCTGAGTTGTGGTGGGGCTGTTCGGGTGGCTGGGTCAGCGGAAAGAGAGGAAGGAGTTGTGGTTGGCCAGGAGAGGGCTATTGGGTCTGGAAATGGTGATGAGTAAGAGAGAATGGCATTGGGGAAGAGAGTGGAGCTGGGGAAGAGGGAAGGTGAGTGGTGGAGATGGAATGGCCAAGAGGTTTTTTTTTTTAAGGAAGGGGGGGCCTTTTACAGAGAAGATGGGAATGAGGGTTGTGTGTTGAAAGTTGAAGATGAGAGGAAAGGAGGGGTGGCCGGCTTGTCTTTGGCAAAGGGGAAGTGAGCGGCGGCTTATCTCTCTGATAGAGATGGGAAAGATTTCTAGGGTTTGACCCATAAAAACCCTAGAAAATTTTTATTTTTTATTTTTTTATTTTAAAAAAGCAATATCAACGTCAACTTAACAAAGAAAATCAGTTATTGTAAAATTTACACGTTAAAAGTTGAACATGTTCAAAATTTGAAAATTTAAATTCTTCTAAGATGGCGTTGAAAATGCTAAAAACAATGCAAATATATCAAAAATACATTTTCTAGGCTTTTCGTTGTTTTTTTTTTTGCTATTTAAGTTTTTTTTCTGAAAAATTATCAAAAACATGGGTCAAAAATTGAGTAGCAACAATGCTCACAACTTGTAGTTCTCATCAATGGATCCCCTAGCAAAGAGTTTGGAGTAGAAAGAGGTTTGAGGAAGGAGATCCTCATCTTTGCCTTTTTTTTTGTTTGATATAGCAGTAGAGGGTTTCTTAGTGCTGTTCCAGAGAGCAAAGCCAACAAGTTATTTCAGCAATCAGTCATGGAGTCTATCTTAATAAGCCACTTACAGAGTTAGAGAAACAATCTTTTGTAGTATAATAATATAATGTTTGGAGAGGATTAATGTTCTTAGTGTCAAATAATCATCTCAATCCAAAAGGTTAAGTTGTAGGTGAGGTCTTAGGATATGATTTATATTATTCTTTAACACACCCCTTCAAGTGAAAGCCCTTTGAGCTTGAAACTTGCACATGCCTACATTACCTTGTGATTCATTTTTATTAAATAAATGGGGGTAATGAGATTCGAACACGTGACCATTTGGTCATTAAAGCTCTAATATCATGTCAAAGAAACATCTCAACCCAAAAGTTTAAACTGTTAAATAAGATCTCCAGATATGATTTATATTATTCTCTAACACTTAGAAGAAAATGAATAGGCTCCAAATGACTATCCCACTCTAATTCATGTCAAACACATTTTAAGATGGTTTGAATTAGCTCCATGGATGATGAGGATCAACTTCCATAAAAGCTCCTTGTTTGAGATAAATATATATGATACCTACACAACTTGTTTGCCCAATTCCATCTTTTGTAGATGGGATTCCTTGACATACCTTTAGAAGAAAATCCTGAAAGATTGTCAACTTGAAAGCCCGTGATTTCAAGGATGCGTGGAAGATTGAAAAGTTAAAAAGGAAAATGCTAAGCTTGGCTTAATTAAAATAATATTTTTTTTTAAAAAATTATATTAGTATATTAAAACAATTTGAAAATATAAAAAAAATAATTTAAATTAAAAATAAATAAATAAAAATTTAATTTTTTAAAAAAATATTTTTAAAACACAAAAATAAACATTTTCTAAAAGTATTTTAAATTTCCAACCATTATTTTATATGTTTTTCTTTCTTGCAAAACTATTTTCTAAAACTATTTTAAATTGTGCCTAAAGGGGTGGCACGCACTATAACTGCTGTTCATAGGAGAATCCTGTGGTGTAGTGCTTTTGATGTTAGAAAAATAACCAAGGTACCTTCCTCAAAGGTACTCTCTGTGCACAAGAGGAACCGGATTATAGCAGACGGTCTGTTTATTCTGTGATCTTTGATTTCTCTCTTCTGTCGAATGGCAGACGCATTACGCTATTGTGCGTGAAAAAGTAATATGATTAGCTATAAAAAGCTAGGGAGAAAAAAAGAGAGAGAATAGAAGAGAAGAAGGGATTACGAACAGTAATACTATTCATATTTTTTCTAGTTTTTCTTCCTCGGAGTAAGATATTAATTTTTTTAAAAAAATTAAAAATATCAAAAATATCCTAATAGCTAGATCTAATAATATTTATTTCGGAGCACTTGATTGGATCTAATATAATATTGTTTGCTACAATGAATTTAAACCCAAATCTATCTCAGCCATTAAAAACATTTGTTTTTGATTCTGTCTTGCCACGTTATCGAGTGCACCAAGCATACAGTGTAGCTTATAACACTGAACTCAATATTTGTCAATCTTGCCAAAGAATTTCATCCCTCCAACAATGGTCGCGGGTAAGCACACGCGCCACCAGGGTTATTTTTGTAATTTCCCGAGAATTTCAGGGGTATTTCAATTTTTTCCCTATACAGTGATACTCAGGTGATTTTGGGGTTTCCTAGGGGTATTTCATTTGTTTTTTTATACAAGTATTTGTAAAAAATTTATGTATTTTGTAAAATACTTGAAATAAATAATAAAGAAGAATATTGACGCGGTCCAACATCCATTTTATCCCGTCATCGTGCACGGGTCCAAATACCATTTCACAAATATGGGTTATGTCCAATTTTAAAAATACCAACATAATCTTTCTTTTCAGGAATGAACGTTATTCATCAACACATCGATGTCCAAAGTTTAAAACAAATATGAATTATGTCCATTATTTCCTATTGCAATTTGGACGTATTTCTCATTTTTAGGGTTAAAAATCAACACTTTAGACAAGTATCTTATTTTTAGGGATCAATGTCATTTTTTTTTACATGTCTCCTATTTTTAGAGACCGACGTTAACTGTCTTTAAAAAACAAATTACACATAAGCTCAAAATATTATAGCATTTGAATAAAATAAAAAAATACAAGTAAGGGTAACCTTTCTCTTGAAAGGATGTTTAAAGGGTGGTGTCTACCTTCCCTTAATCATAACTAACACAGTACCTGAATTTTTAGAACCAGTGTCTAATTTAAGATTTCTAGTTTCCTCAAATTACTAGATAACGACTCTAATAAAATCATCATTTCGCTTGATTAATTCTTTTTATTAATAAAAAATGAAGCTGTCGCGTAACTTCTTGTATCGACACCATTGGTACTTTGTTTTATCTATCCCAATTTGAAATAAAACAAAATAGTATTTTGATTTATGCATTTTCTTTGTATCTTTATATATTAGTTTTATTGGAATTTATGAATGAATATAAGGACTATTTTTATGATAGAAAATGATTTTCTTATAATATTTTAAAAAAACAATTAAATGAAAAAAAAATAGACCTAAAAGGTAAAATAACATAAAACAAAGTTTCATTTTTTGAATAAAAAAAAGATATGCACGCAACTTTTGTCATGTGAGTGGCACATGGAGATGGGTTGCTCGAGCCAATACCACTAGCATGGTAGTTTGATCCACATGAATATCCTATTAAATCAATTAAATATTTAAAAAATAGTTATTGTTCAGTATAGATTTAGATAAAACCTGAAATTACAAATTTGGAATATTCGAGTGGGCAATAGATACTACTCTACTTAACTCATACCAAACCCTAAATTTATTAATATATTATATATTTATGTCCATAAAATTTGATGAAATCTACTTTCCTACCATTATCTATATTAATTTTGTGTCTGGCAGTTCATACCTAAATGGATACTTGAAGCCAGTTAAATCGGGTGAAGATATCCAAAATCTATACCCACCTGATAACAAATTATATATAGATTTAAGTGCTTTCTTTTAGATAAACTTAGAAAGTATATCATTATTTTAATTTACTGAAGCTTTTAAATTTCTCATTAAAAAAAATAATTTAGCTTCTTATTTATGCCATATTTTTATTGAATTTTTTTTATAGATTTGTTCTCAAAAGCGTTTAGATTAATAAGAAACTACTACACACAGATGGGGAGAGGGTTTTAATCAAATTCCAGGAAGATATTTTTTAAAAAATATCTAATCTATGACATATAAGAATTAAAAAAAAAAAGAAGATAGTGTCGTGACTTTTATAAATTAAATTGGTGAAAGAACATATTTTTAGCGTTTTGTTCTTAGATAAGAAAGATTTTATTTAAGAAGTCGATATCTAATATTATAATTACTAGAAATCCTAATTAGTCAATAAAGATTCTATAATATGAGACTGATTATATAAAAAAGAAGATATTATTACTCTTTAAGCATCCTACCTAAGATAAATTGTATTGTTGGTTTTGTCTTAAATTACTAAGAGCTTGTTGGATTATGTTACAGATGGTCTACTTGAACATTCCTGACTCTAACACTAGTGCATATTCAAATACAAATACTTGCAACTTTAATGTTAGTAAATATTACGTAACACAAAAAAAAAACATGGAATTCCTGCCTCTAATGCTAGTCAATAAACCAGTAAAATTTGAATCAAAAGCAAAGCATAAATATTTTTTTGTTATTTCTTTAGAAAAAAAAAAAGATAGTTATGCTAGTCAATATTCTAGGTTCACATTTCATAGTAAAAATTCACAAATCAAATATATAGTGAAATCATCGAGAAAAAGAAAAAGAAAAGCTAGGAACCCACAAATAAATTCAAAAGGATCCATTATTTTTTAAAAAAAATTCTAATATCATAAAGGAACTTATTTGGTCAAATATCAAAACAAAGCTAAATAAAATAAAGGAAATTGTTATAAGGGTTGGCCCAAAATAAATTGGGCCAGATAAGCCTGAGGTCCAATCGCAGTCTGCCCGGCCTGTTCTCTATTTTTTTACCACAATTGCACAGGCTGGGCTAGATCCAGCAGCCAGTGACCCGGCTAGCTGAGGCAGCTCGCATGCGTTAATTAATCACGCATACTATGCATAGTGCGAAGGTAATTAATTACCTTCGCACAGTGCCAAATGAATTGTTAATTCACGCATGATATGCAGAGTGCAAATTACCTTAGCACAGCGCCAAATGAATTGTTGCAAAGCGGGGAAGCTTACCTGGTAGCTTGAGACGAAGACGTGATGCTCTGTCTGGCTGATCGGGTGACGCTAGAGACTGGTGGCTGGGCAGCCTTCTCGACCTTCTCTTCTTTCTTCTGGATTTCATCTTTCTCCCTGGTCTCTTTTTTTTTCTGGGTTCTCTCTCTCCGTTCATGTTCTGTTTTTCGTTTGTCTGTGTTGTTCTCTCTGTTTTCGTTTCTGTCTTCCTGTTTTCTTTCTCCTGTCTTCGTGTTTCGTTTCAGTGTCGTTCTGTGGTTCTCTGTTTGTCTCCCTGTTCGTTCTGTTCCCCCGTGTTATGTCCTCTCTGCGTTTGCTCCCCTGTTCTCCGTCGCGCCACCCTCTGTCGTGGCCTTTCTCTGGCTTTTATAAAGCCAGAGAATGCCATGCGTTCGTGCCTCAGTAATGGCATGCATGCAGGGGCGGAACTAGGGATATTTATTAGGGGGATCAAAATTAATATAATAAAATATAATATTTATTTTAATTTATTGTACATGAGTTGTAAAATAAAACATGCATAATTTAGTTTTATTCAAATAACTTACTACAAACATATAATGATCTTTATATAAGGTAAAATATTTAGAGCAATATCAAATTGAGTAAAAGCAATAAAGTTAATTTCATCTTCATAATGTATCCATCACTTTAATGTTGTTGGTCTTTATACCTATCAAATATAAACATACAAAGTATATAAGAAATATCAGCTAAAGCGAAGCATTATTTATGTTTGATAAACTTTGAAATAAAACAGAAAATAATAAAGAATCAATTCTTCTTAGTTTGTTCATCGTTCAGCCTAAAATCAAAACATATATCGTAAGAAAAAATTGATAATTTTGGTGGCTCTGCTAAAAATAAAACATAAAAAAAGATCCAAGTATAATCAAAACAAACCAATAAAATATATCTAATTAATTAGAAAAAAAATCACTATAACAAGAATTCAAAAAACAATTGGTAGAACTAGCAGATTTGAGGGAAAAAAAAAAGCAAAAATTGTAGAATTATAAAAAAACCTCATCAAATTATTAACAAACATCTCAAAACAAAATAAAAATAGATTTTAAATTTAAATTACCTTATTTTATTTGATGAAAGATAAATTAATTGATAACTCCACTTTAATTTTTTTTGTTAAAAATTTTTACTTACAATTAGTATTTTTATTTTCTGTTTAATTGGCTGCAGCCTATAAAATTTATATTTAGAATAAATTGATGGCTCTATTTTTTAATTTTCAAAGTAATGCGTTTATTTTTATTTTCCCATGTAGTTCAAGAGTGAATTAGAAAATAAAAAATAAAGTGATAATTAATTACTGTAATAAGACCCACCAATATGACACCTCCTCTTTAAAAATTAAAATGTTTTGAGGGGGGGCCCGGGCCCTGCTTGCCCCCCCTCAGTTCCGCCCCTGCATGCATGGTGGGGGCGAGAGGGATCGTGGGCAGCTGGCAGAGACGAACCGCTTCTCCTTCCTGCTCAGTCGGTTTACCTCGTGTTATGTAGAAGGTGATTAACAGTTTGAATTGAAACGGCGTCGTTTTCACCTGAAATGGCTATTTTCAAATTGCCCCTTGAACTTCTGATACTTAGCAATTAGAACCTGTTCAAGGAAAATCTCTTTTTTTTTAATAGACCCCTAGATTTTAACATAATTTACAAAACTATCTTTGATTTCTGAATTATTCAATTCAGTTTTTAATTGACTTTTAACCTTTTAATTATTTAAAAACTATTATTGAAAAAATCAATTAAACTTACTATAGTATCTATAAAACAAAAAAATAAATCAAATAAAAGTAGTTTTAGTTCTCCTAAAAAAAAAAAAAGTTGTTTCTAACTTTAGAAAACATCATATTTATGGTCTATCAGTGTAAAAAGTGAAATTTGTGTATCTAGCATAATGCACCGGATGTCATAGAAACTATAAAGTTAAATGTGCTTGAGATAGAGTTGGCTGGCTAAAAAAATCTTGAACGTAGCTGCTGACCATAAATGACATATAGGAGTGTATTCACGACATAAAAAAAAAGTGAAAAATATAAGAAGTGAAAGTCTTTCTAACTTGTTCTTATAACTATTATTATAATATAACTAATATATATATAGGGAAAGTATGGTAGTTTTTCTCACATGTTATTATGAATTACTATAATATTTTTTTTTGTTGAATTGTTTTTTGTTTTTTTAATTTTTTTTGGTTTTTTTGGTTTTTTTATTTTTCCAAAATTATCTGTCGATTTTATTTTTTTAATATTGAGCTGGTTAAAAATTTAGCTTTGTAATATTTTTTTTTAAAACATTATGAATTACTATAGTGTTTCTCCACATAGTTTTTTTTTGTTATGATTTTTTTCAAAATTATTTGTTGATTTTATTTTTTAATATTGAGTTGGTTGAGAATTACAGTTGTGGCTTTTCTCGCAAAACATTGTGGATTGCTACAGTGTTTCCCACATGGTTTTTTTATGATTTTTTTTAAAATTATCTTTGTCGATTTTATTTTTTTTAATATTGAGTTGGTTGAAAATTACAATTACAATAAATTTAAATCATGTGGGGAAAGCACTATAGCTTTCCTCACAAAACATTGTGAATTGTTATAGTGTTTCCCCACATAGTTTTTTTTAATGAATTTTTCTAAACTTGTCTTCGTCGATTTTATTTTTTTAATATTGAGCTGGTTGAAAATTACAATTACAAGTAAGGTTAAATCATGTGGGAAAGCATTGTAACTTTCCTTACAAAACACTATGGATTGCTACAGTATTTCCAACATGGTTTTTTTTTTATTTCACTTTGTTTTCCAATGGGAAAACTTCTCGTAGAGAAAGTGTTTCTAATATATTTGGTGTTAATTAGAGCAGGTGGTCATAGTAGTTGTATCCATTCATCTGAAGGAGGTTCCTCGATCAATCTTCTCGATTAAAGAAGAAAAACAATGTCTTAGCAATGTGTCACTCGTTCTTTTAATTAAAATCCAAATGACATGTCACCTGGCCGAAACCCTAAAAATCAAGGTTTTAATTAAGGTTTTAAGAAATTTTATTCTAGTCCCTATACTTCGAGTTTTAGTACATGCATCCTCATTTAGCTAGAAAACTTTTTAATTCATGCAATCACATCCCTGATAATATTAATTGGAATCCTCTGATTTGTGCATCATTTATTTATAGGTCCTTAGTTTCAGATTGTGTAAGTTAACTCTTATTTGACCATTAAATTTTCAATTTGTCTTAATTCAACCCTTGATTCAGTCGATTTTAGTCCCTAATACACGTCTTTTTCACATTGGTTCTTGATTTTGAATCTTTTCAATTAAGCTCCTAATCGATATTCAAAATTTTTATTTTCTTCACAATTAAGTCCCTGAATTAACCAATTAACTTATTAAAATTCAAAATTGTTCTTAGAACTTGCAATTTAACCCAAATTAGGCTTTTAAACTTAGTTTTCTCTCAATTAAGTCAATGAAACCTATTAAAAATTTAATTCAATTCTTGAACTTAATTTGTTCATTCAATTTTGGCTAAATTGACTTTCAATCTTAATTTTGCTTCTGATTATGCCCCTGATTAAATCAATTAAGCTCATAAAAAAATTAATTAAGTCCCTGAACTTAATTATTTTGCAAGTTTGACCCAATCTTCAACATCTTTCTTCCATTTGGTCCAAAAATCTCATTGTTTCCTTCAATTAGGCTCTTCATTGATGCAATTAAGTTTCTAACCTCTGCTATTTGGTCTAATTTAGTTTTCCAACTTTCAATTTGTGCGATCAAGTCCTTCAACCTATTTTTGTTATTTTCATTTTTTTGTCCACTTGTGACCTTCATATATATATATATATATATATATATATATATATATATATATATATATATAGTTTTGAATTTATGATTTTTTTATTCTTTGAATATTGACTTTTTAGATTATGACAATAGTATCAAACTTTTTAATTTCAAGAGTTCATTTGAGCGCACAAACCCACCATGGTTGCTTTGTCTCAACAAAGTTGACAATATATAATGAAAGAGTTAAGATGGTCCAAAAATCAACAACGCATTCTTCAACTCGTCTAAAATATTCTGCACATGAAGAAGATACAAATAGACAACCGTACTACCACATGCTTGCCAAGGAAAAAAAAAGGGTAGAAAAGTAGACCTAGTTAAGCCGCAACATGCATGGGATTTAATTCTCCCATTAATTAATATTTGATTTAATATTGAAATAATTTGAAGAATCAAACATGCCATGCAAATAGATACAACGACGGATTGAGTGCTAATTAATGGAATCCTTCTAAAATTTAACACCATCATACTAGTTGAAATATTTGAGTTTATTAAAAAATAAAACTTAAAATTTTTGGATAAAACTTTAATTATTAAATTTTATAATTTTATATGATGTCAAAGCTTCTCTGATTAAACTATTACTAATTAAAATCTCATTATGCTTATTTTCTCTAATTAAATTAATAAAAGTTGAGAATAATTAGGAGACTTAACCTATTGGTACTTTTTCTATATATATATATATATGTGGCAATATACAATAGTAATGGTGGAGATTACAATATAAGAGTATGCCTATAATATTTTCTATGTAGGTACATTCTATAATATGTCCCCTCAAGTTGAGGGTGGAGGATCGACCTGAAACTGGAATTGAAAAGCAGTAAACGGAGCAATAGGAGGAGACTTAGTAAAAATATTTGCAAGTTAATTGTGAAAGGAGATAAAGTGAATTTGAATCTCTTTCTTCGCAACCTCGTCTTGTATAAAATTATAGTCAACCTCAACATGTTTAGTACGAGTATGAAAGATAAGATTTGCAGATAAATAAGTAGTGCTTAGATTATCACACCAGATAGTAGGAGCAGAGGCAGAATGAATTTGCAGATCTCTCAATAGATATTAAAGCCAGATAACCTCGGCAGTGCCATCTGCTAAGGCTTTATACTCAACCTCGGTGGATGAGCGAGCAAATGTGCGTTGCTTGTTTGATTTCCATGAAACCGGCGTCTGACCAAAGAAGACAAGATAACCACTCATAGACTTGCGATCATCAATACTACTTGCCCAATCTGCATCTGTAAAACTATGTCAAGCAGAGGAGGAACTACGAGTGATATGTAAGTCATAGGTGGTCATACCTCGTAGATAACGTAGAATGTGTTTAATGACACCCTAATGAGAATATGTAGGAGAATGCATAAACTGATAGACTCTGTTAACAACAAAGTAAATATTTAGTCTCGTAAAGGTGAGATATTGAAGAGCACCCATAATTTGACGAAACTATGTAGAATTAGAAAACAAAGGATTTGGCAGTATGATGACTTTGAAAGTAGAGATAGAAGTATCAATCGGTTTGCAGGAAGTCATACCAGCTCAAGTGAGGATGTCAAGAATATACTTATGTTGTCATAACAGCAAATCCATAGTAGTGGGCTGAACCTCAATGCCCAAAAAATAATGAACGACGCCTAAGTCACGAAGCTTGAACTCTGAACTAAGTAACTGTATTAGACATTGAAGCATAGTAGAGTTGCTACATGTAAGCAGAATGTCATCAACATACACCAGAAGATAAAATATATTAGCACCATCAGATAAGATAAATAAGGAAGTGTCAACCTTGGAAGCATGAAAGCCAATAGAAAGCAGAAAATCACTTAGACTAGTGTACTATGCTCGTGGGGCATGTTTTAAACCATATAAAGACTTATGCAACCGACACACATGAGAAGGAAGAGTGGAGTAAAAAAAAACCTGGAGGTTGTTTCATGTAAACCTCTTCAACAAGAACATAATTGAGGAAGGCATTATGAATATCAAGTTGATGAATCTTCTAATTATGTGAGACCGCAATGGAGAAGACTAATATGACGGTCACTTGCTTAACAACTAGACTGAAGGTTTCATAGTAATCAATGCTTTCTTGCTGAGTAAAGCCTCTAGCAACCAAACGTGTCTTATATTGCTCAATACTGACATCTTGTACACCCACCGACTATCAACAACATTCATCGAAGGATGAAAAGGAACCAAGGACCAGGTGTTATTAGAGCATAAGGCTTGAATTTCATCGCACATAGCACCATGCTACGCCTCATACCTATCAACATCAGAGAATGCAATGGACTCAGAGGTAGGAGAGGTCATGACCCAACAGATAGGTGCAGTAGAGGAGGCTACAAACGCTGTTAGAAGGGCAATTTTCAGCAGTCGTCGGCGAAGAACCATTGGATGTGAATGAGTGCAGACCGAGAGGGAGAAAAATCTAAAGTGGGAAGCTACTGAAAATGATAAGAAGAGAGATCAATAAAGAGTTGCAGACTTGCAGGAGAATTTGATGAAGGACCTAAGCTTGCAACAACAGATGTAGGAGAGCCTGTTGTAGAATCGGTGTTGGCTGCAATAACAAACCTGAAAAGTTGCAATTCTGAAGGAGGAGAACTTGTTCCTGTATACTGATCATCAGAGAAACATGTAGATGGTGACTTAAGGGCAGGGATGGGTGACGGTGGTATGGTGGCAAACAAGGTTGGGGAAGGGGGGTTGTTTGTGTGGAGTTGAAGGTGCGGCATAACTGCTAGTAGTGGTGATTGGCGGGACATCTAGATGAAAAACTAGGGGGTAATCAAGGTTGGCAAGTGTGTAGGATGGGAAGAAGTGGTTGTGGGTTGAGCTATTTGTTCAGGTTTTGCAAATAGAAACACACTTTCATGAAAACGAACATGATGAGAGACATATATACGTTGAGAAGTTAAATCAAGACAACGATAACCAAGATGAGATGAACTATACCCTAAGAACACACATAGAGATGAACAAAAATCCAACTTATGAGCATGGTATGGATGCAAAAAAGGAAAACAAAGACACCTAAATATATGTAGAAAATCATTATCAGGAGTACGACAAAATAGACATTCAAAAAGAGACTGATTTTGAAGGACAAGAGTAGGCATGCGATTGATGAGATATACTGATGATTCAAATGCATAATTCCAAAATCGTAACAGAGCACTACCTTGTCCTATGAGGGTAAGACCTGTTTCAACAATATGACGATGGCAACGCTCAACGCTACCATTTTACTCATGTGTATGAGGACAAATTAACCTGTGCTGAATATCAATAGTTTGAAAGAAACTGTTTAACTTACGATATTCACCACTCCAATCAGTTTGAACAGATTTACTTTTTCAGGAAAACCTCTGTTACAGCTGAAATTAGGGATGTGCTGATGCTGGGTAAGATTAGCAGAGTGCAGAAAAGATGGTGTGGGCAGCAGAGGTGGATTTGCAGCCATGGATGGAAGGGAAGTCTTATACAGACACTCATGAGTAAAAAGATGGCTATGAAGGTTAGTGGTTGACAACGGTTCTGCCTTGGTCACGAGACTAGTTACCAAGTCTTTAAACTCACCATGAAGACCACGAAATATATAGAGGTTGAAGTCTTCAAGAGAAAAGGGTCGACCAACAGCAGCCAATTCATCAAATAATGACTTGGCGTGCTGCATATATTGAGCAACTGAGGCATCACCTTGCTAAAGATCTTGAAAAGAGCCATGAAGTTGCATGCTATGAGAATTCGACGGAGAAGCGAGCGCCTTCTCAAGAGTGTGCCGAACACAAGAAGAAGTATGACATTCTACCACAAGGTGCAGTACATCCATGGAGAGAGAGGAGAGTAATGTGCTTAAAATAAGCTGATCCTGTTGCTTCCAACAAAGAAAGAAGGGGTTGATTGTCGAAGAAGAACCATCAAAACTATCAGAAATATGAGAGGGAAGACACAACATTGAGCCATTGACAAAGCAAAAAACACCTTGACCAAAAAGATATGGCTTCATCTGCATTCATCAATAAGGATAATTGGTGTTTGTAAGCTTCAATGAAACTACTTGTTGAGTGTTGGAAAATGTAACGATAGAAGGAGTGGATGTCCCATGATGTGAAGAGGGACGACAGAAACATGGGAGAAGAAACCATGGTGATGCTCTGCAAGTGAGGGCTGTTGCTGGTGTGAAAAAGAACCATCTGCAACAACTTCTAATTGGTTGGTCGGCTGGACTGTACTGCTAGTGTGGTGGGGGGCAGCAACAACTATAAAGTCTATAGGGAGAAGGAAGAGAGAGTTCTGATTGCAGAAAACTATGATACCAAGTTGAGAATAATTAGGAGGCTTAACCTATTGGTTAACCAATATTTTCAATAGATATATGTAGTGCAATATACAATAGTAATGATGAAGATTACAACATAAGAGTATGCCTATAATATTTCATATATAAGTACATTCTATAATAATAAAAATGAACAAATTAATTATGAGTTTTTACAAATTTTAAGTTCAAAGAACTATATATTATGTTAGGCGATTCTTCACTAAGATATTGTAATCACATCATCATCATCGAGATTTTATATAAAAGCTAGTGCCAAAAAGACTTGGCTAACTAGAAAAAGAAAAGTTATGTTTGTATACATAAAAAGAGAGAAGAAGGAATAAAAAAAAGAAAGCTCTATACCAAATTGAAAAACTTAAATAGTGAGACTTTTAAAAATCTAGTTTGTCCATTAGAAGATGCCTTTGGGGCCCCTGTATAGATCCAGACCTGTATAAAAAAAATTCTTGTTTATAAACCTTAACCAAAGAGCTAAATTCTAAAGTATAAGATGAAAAACACTATTTCGTTTTGGATATTTGTTCTAAAACACCATGTAATTTCTAGTCACCAAGATCCCTCAAATAATTAAATAAGACAACGATAAAATTGCTTGTTTTTGAAAATTCCCTATCACTAAATGATCCCACCACTACAAGACATGATCAATTGAATTTGGCATGCACAACTGGATCCTAAGCCAATCATAAATCTACTCCATAGTTTCCATGGCTCCAAACAATGTAGGATCAAATGACTGTAGGATTCTATTTTATAGTCACAATATGGACAAGTCATTTGTTGATGAGATATGATATGTTTATAGGCTAAGAACTCCCTCGTACATAATTTTTCATGCATCAATTGCCAAAGAAAAGCTTCAATCTTAGGATATACTAGACCTTTCCATAGTAATTAAGAGGTCGAAGAAACACTTGGGAATAGTATCTTGCAAATTGTTGTAACCCATTTTTGGGTCCCCACAAAATATATATATATATATATAGCCAAAGGAGGTTAGAAAAATAACAGGAGGCAGAAGCGCTCAGAAAATGGTCGGAAAATTGGTCAATGAGGTTAAAAATACAAAGATTGGATTTTTGACAGTATATTCTTGAAGGAGGAGAGCCCTGTTGAGAAGGAAAATTTGAAATTTGAGGAGAAAAGCCCAAATTTGGATGTTTATGGACTTAATTGGATTTTGAAATGAATTTATAGGGGATTTGATTGCCAGAAAAATTGATTTTTAAGTCAATTTGGGCTTTAATTAGAAGAAATTTAAGTTTTGGGGCCAAAATATATTTTTTAGGAATTTATTAGGTCAAATCAGGGGCTTAATTGCATAAATATTGAAGTTTAAGGGCCAATTGGGGACTTAATTGAGAAAATCCGGAACCAGGGACCAAATTGGAAGAGGCGCGTAAATAGGGGGGCTGTATTGGATTGATTCAGGGGCCTAATTGAAGAAATTGAAAGTTTGTTGATCAATTGAGGGTCAAATTGCATAAATCAGAGACCAAGGACTGAAGTGAAACACGCGGCCAACTATGGGGGCGGAGACCGAAATTGGCAGGGACGCAATTGAAATGAACAAAAGATGATTGAGGGCTGATTTGAACATTGGCGCGTTCTAGCGCCACATTTAAATGAAACGACGCGTTTTATCCAAAACGACGCCGTTTCATACATTTTAGTTTAAAAAAAAAGGGGGATGAACGGTGCCGTTTTTAACGGCACTGTTCCCCCTTCTTCTTCCCCCCGAACATGCAGCGGGGAAGAAGGAAAAAGAAGCATTGTTTAATTTTTGTTGGTCCCTCTAGCCCACCGACCAACCCGAGGCCCCACGCCGTTAGACCACCGACCGAAGAAACTGGCCGACCACCCGCCGTGCTGCCGAAACCGAGGGAGGCACGCCTGGACAGCTGCGCCCCTGACCAGCCGCCGCGTGACCCACTCCCCATGCTCCACAGTGAAAAGCCACACCCACTTAGCTCTATAAATAGAACCCAAGAACACTGAACCAGGGGAGAAGAAAAAAGAGAAAAAAGAAAAAAAGAAAGGAGGAGAGACCCGAAAGAAGGGAGAAACCGAGAGAAGGAGAAGAAACAAAAAACAGGGGGAAGAAGACCCGAAAGAGAGAGAACGGAGAGAAGAGAGAGAAAGGGAAGGAAAAAAAAAAGAACCTAAGAGACAAAAGAAAAAGCAATCGAAAACAAAGAGAAAGGGAGGAACGGAGAGAACGAACCGAATGATTGGAAACAGCCGCAGCGCCGCCTGGAGCTGCCGTCCATGAGCCACGACACCGCCACCGGCCTCCACCGCAGCACCTCCAGCGAAGTCGACAGACCAGCAAGCCACCGCCTCCCCCGCGCCAGGTAACTCTTCTTCACCCTCACTCTTGTGTATTTTTTTTTCCTTCTCTGCATACAGAACGCTATTCGTTCTGCATGCAGGGGTGGGGGGAAAATAATTCCCCACGCCTGTTTTGGTTTCTGGGCCAGGCGGATCCTGGCCCAGCCCTGCCTTCTGGGCCGGGCCTGGCCCAGAAGGGAATATTAGGTTTTTGGGCCGAAATCTGCCCAATCCATTTTGGGCCGAGATCGGCCCAACACCTTTGGGGCTGGGCCCGGCCCAGTTCGTTGGGCCGGCCCAGCCCAACCCAATTTATATATTATATATTATGTATATTATATTGTTGTTTGTATTATTTATATATAGATGTATATATATATAAAAAAAAAATTTCTAAAATATCTTTAAAATATTGTTGATTTTTCCTGCATATTTTTATCAAAGTGGATTAATATTTGATTGTATTTTTATACCGTAAGGATACAAGCCCAGTATTAAAATACTCGATTTGCGTCAAAACATAAAAAAAAATACATAATTAAAAAAGGTTTTGTTTTAAAACACGGCCTAGTCTCTCAAATATATATATATATATATATATATATATATATATTATAACATTGTATTTTCACAGAACAAAAGAAATTTCAAAAAACAATATATGTATTAGCATGCATTTTGGCTTTAATAACCAGTTTATTCAAGCCATGAGAACAAGGCCAATATTTCAAAAATTCTAAAAAAATCTTTTTGTCTTATTTTATTATATGGGATTAGGAATTTATACGTAAAACATATTCTTGATATTAAAAATATGTTTTTTTTACATAGACGTTAGAACGGTTAGGTTTTACCCGATAAGATAAGGATTTCCTTATTGAGGAGGACTTTTCTTGAACCATCAATGGATCAACAACTAGAAATACAATAACACCTTAGCTTTTTATCAGACAATCAAACAATGCAGCTTACCTTAGGTAAGGCGTATTTGGGGTGCTGATACCTTCCCTTTACGCAACCAGTCCCCGTGCTCGATCTCTGAGACCAGTTAGGGTTCCTAGTGACCAAAATACTAGGTGGCGACTCCCATTCCATTTTTTCACTGCTAAGAGACAAAGAATTCCCTGTCTCCCTATATTTACCAGATATATAAACCCCCCCATATACATTGAGGGTGGACGATCACCGCGACGTCGCTCACCCGCGACAGAATGGCGACTCCACTGGGGACCTTGTGGACTAAGCTTTGTTTTTGTCTGATTTGTTTTTGTTTTCGTGTGTTTGTTGTTAAATATAGAATTGTCTCATACGTATATGCTTTAAATATTTTACATATATTTTACACATATTGTTCATGCATTATATAGAACTGTCTCATGCATCACATTACTTTGATTATTGAGAGCACACGAACTTTAAGTTAAGTGGGGGCCTAGTAGCTTACCTTATGACTGTTAGTCAAGGTTTAAGTTTGTGTAAACCCCAACTCTTCGCTGAGTGCTTAGACTGGCAATAGTTGGTACATGTGCCATCTCATTGCCTACAAGCCCCCATATTGCCTCCACGAGGGCAATCACTGGGACACCAAGAGACCCTTTTTAGAGACTGAATAGCCAACCTACCCTCGTCAAGCATAAAAGATTTTAGAACCGACTATAGGGTGTATGCTCCACAAAGTACATTTTGCATAAAACAACCTAAACCATAAAACATTTGGTTTTCAGGTCTTTTGAAACGATAAGATGGCATCATTACCAAATTTTCTACTGTGGAATATGGGCAGAATTCTGAATTGTCACAACTATCAGAGGGAGATTGCTCTAGATATGATGCAAGGAAGCTTCCAGTAGTCAAAGACCTGAATTGCGTAGTATATAAGATGAAGAGAATATTGGGCCATAGTCAGAACATTGATGAGGCGGCATTTTTCGGGAAGTATGGGCGATTGTTGGAAATTGCAAAGATAAAAGTATTGAACCCAGCAATCAAAGCATTGATTAACTTTTGGGATCCCGATTACAGATGCTTTTCCTTTGGAAATGTGGATTTGTGTCCCACTATAGAGGAGTATGGAATGTTGATGGAGTTTCCCAAACACCTGCACCGGGTTTATTTTCCTTTGAGAAATGACAAGGTGATTCCTGAGTTGTCAAAATTATTGAAGATTCCACATCTGAGCAGATTTTTAGAGAAGAATGGCAGCGGTTTAAAGTGGAAATTTCTGGAAGTTGAATTAGAAAGGAAAAAAGAGCAATACGTCTCAATGCTAGAAAGAGACAGGTTAATTGCTCTGGGGATCTATGGTCTCGTGTTATTTCCAAGCTTAAAAGGGGTTATAAGTCTAGAAGCTGCTGCTGCATTCATGGAATATGAAAATACTCATGTCAATCCTACAACTGCCATATTAGCTGAGACCTTGCTGACCCTCAACCATTTTAGAAAGACGGGGAAAGGCGCAGTAAGATGTTGTACTCAGTTATTATACATCTGGATGGTAAGCCATGCTGAAACCAAGAAGCCGATCTTTAATAATTTTTGGTGGTTTAACCAAAAACCCTTGAAGATAGTGGAGGAAGAAGAATGGGGAATCCTGGGTGATCAAGGTTGGATGAAAAAACTACAAGAGTTACCTAGTAGCAGCTTTAGTTGGAAGGCCCCTTGGGTTAAATCAGTTGATGTCATAGTAAGTTGTGGACAAAAATGCTGGGTACCTTTAATTGGGATCATAGGTTATGTCAGCTATGCTCCGGCTCTGGTGATAAGACAATTAGGTGGCATACAACACATCCCAAGAACTGTGGGATTGGCTGAATTTTTTGGGTTTTTTAAGGATCAATCCGCGAGAGAAGTTCTTGAAACCATCAAACAAGATTGGTGCCATTTGACTGTAATTCAAAAGGAGTCGGAAAGTTTGAGAGACCCTAGCTCAAGTGAAGGATATGAAAGGTGGAGGAATTTGACCCCGATTACTGCTCCGAAAAAGCCATGTCTTGAAGATGGGCCTTCACGAATTGAAGGAGGGTCATTGAAAAGAAAAAAGGTCAGTAATGAGGAAGACCTTATGGAGCAATTAGAAAGGCTCCAAATAGAATTGGGAAAGAGTAAAGGAGATAAAGCAGCATGAGAAATGATGATGATTGAGGGAGATAAAAGCAGAGTGTTTCTAAACGAACAGCTCGAATCCAGAGATGCGAAAATAGGGATGTTGGAGTTGCAATTGAGCAAAGGAAAGGCCGTAATAGAAGAGTCCGAGAAAGAAAAAGGAAGACTGATTTTGGATTGGATGCAAAGCAGCTCTGAATTGGAAGCGTTGAAAGCCGACTTCAACGGCTATCAAGAGAATGTCGAGGACAAATTCTTGCATGTTCAAGCAGAGTTGTTGGACCGAATTGAGAAGTATGATGAGTTAAACAAGAAATATATGATGAGAGAAAGTCTAGCTGAATTGCAAGAGTTCGAAAGAAAGGGGAATGAAGAGGAGGTTTTGAAGGTAGATTTGGCAGCCAACAAAATTGAAATTAGAACGCTGAAGGTGAAGTTTGACAAAGAACGAGAAAAAGTGAAACAGTTGACAAAAAAGTTGGAAGTTTCAGAAAAACATAAAGAACAGATCGACACCAACAACAATACCTTGAATCGGAACAACATGTTGCTTATAGAGAAGATGGCCAAAGTAGATGAGCAAATGGATGAAGCTGCCATTCACGCACGGATTATTAGAGCCAATGCTCGAAGGGTGGGAAGGGACATCTTTCGTTATCGACAAAGCTTGGCTGATACAGATGCCTTCTTAGAGAAAATTGAGAATCGAGGCCTCGCTTTCCTACCAGTGGCTAGAGATATGGATGAAGAAGAAGATTGATGTATTTTTCTTTTTATTATTTTGTACCCTCTTTTCAAGAGATGTATTAGCCAATATTAATGAAAAGGGGCTTTGACCCATCTTTTGTAAAAATATATATATATATATATATATATATATATATATATATATATATATATATATATATATAAGCCTACCAAAGCAGCAACTTGAGCAGCACTACTCCTGATAAGGAATGCGACAACAAGAGTCCATGCCCATTACACAAGAGGAATGTTGGCCATCGATCATTTTTTTGAAAAAAAAAAAAAAACAAACTCATATTACATATGCATTCATACATTGTTTCTTTATCATACATTCATTTACATTTTTCCATGCATCCCAGATCGTGAAACATAGGTCCCACATCCAAAATCCACAACACCCGGTCTAGAGCGAGAATGGAGAATGAAGAGAGAGCTCACTTAGAGTCACATTATCAGATCGAGTTGGAGTCCGTAAAAAATGAAGTTTCTCGGCTAACCGACTTACTGGAGCAGCTTCTAAGAGCTAAGAATGGGGAGGGAACATCAGGACAACAGCTTGAAGGAGCGCCAGCAGCTCACATCCCTCAAGCATCTCAAAACCAGGGGGCAAACTCGGCCAATGAACAACATTTTATGCCTATCACCCCTATCCAACCAACTCACGCTCCAATCACTATGGACTTAACAATGGAGGGAGTCCCGGATAATAGGTCTCCCAGTTTGATAGACCAAGACAAGCTATTTGCTCTGGAAGAAAGATTAAGGACAGTTGAGGGTAATGACTGGTTTGACCCTATGCGAGCAGCCGAAGTATGTTTGGTACCAAACATCATGGTACCAAAAGATTTTCGGATACCAGAATTCATTAAGTATACCGGTTTGGAATGCCCAAACACTCACCTTCGATCCTACTGCAACAAAATGGCGGAAGTAATCCGTGATGATAAATTGCTAATCTATTTCTTTCAAGATAGCCTAGCAGGATCCGCTTTAAGCTGGTACATGAGGTTAGACAGCATCAGGATCAAGAGCTGGAGAGATTTGGTGGAGGCTTTCTTTAAACAGTACAAGTTTAACCTGGAAATTGCTCCAGATCGGACAAGTCTAATGGCAATGGAGAAGAGGAGCCAAGAGTCAGTAAGGGCCTATGCACAAAGGTGGAGGGATGAGGCAATGCATGTCCAACCCTCTTTGATAGAAACAGAGATGGTGAGCTTGTTTGCTAATACCTTCAAGGCACCTTATTATGAGCACCTAATGGGTAGTTCCTCTCAACATTTCTATGATGCGGTACGCATAGCTGAAAGGATAGAGCAAGGGATTAAAGCCAGGCGTATAGCGGTGCCGGTGGAAAAGAAGGGTTTTATTGGAAGAAAGAGAGAAGGCGATATTAACAACTTGGAAGGCGGGTATAAGGGCAAGAAAGTAGATTCCCACAATCCACAAGTACCTACTTCTCAATTCTCACACATGAACTTTAACCAACCTTTTTCCCCTAATCGAACAAATAACCAGTCAAACAACCAAAATCACTACCAAAGACCCTATATAAGATACACTTCAGAACAACTACCGCCACTACCCATGCCTTTGAAGGACATGTACACCAAACTATTGAGCATTGGGCACATCGCTCCTATCCCTACACTACCATTACAACCACCATTCCTAATTTGGTACAAGCCAGAGTTGACTTGTGAGTACCATGCGGGTAATCCCGGGCATGGGATTGAAACCTGTTACGCTTTCAAGAAAAGATTGTTGGAGCTTATTAAGATAAGATGGGTATCCTTTGAAGACAAGCCCAATATTAATTCAAACCCGTTGCCTAAACATGCCTCAAGTAGTAATGGAATAGGCATGATAGAAGTTGGAAATCAATGCAAGGTGTTGAAGGTGTCTATGGAAAAGATGTACGACATGTTAGTACGATCAGGATTTCTAGAGGCAAATGTGGAAAACCATCCGGCGGGAGGTGGTTATTGTGAGTTCCATGGAAGAGATGGACACTATATTGAGGATTGCATCGAGTTTTGTGAAATGATTGCAAAAATGTTAAAAATGGGGCAATTGAGAATTGAACCCATGAAGAGCAGGGGTGAGGTGAGTATGATGGAAGGTCAGGATGAGATGGCAGGAGTATGCAGGATCCAACAAACAGCTAATGGGCTCCCAAGGCTAATATTGGTTAAATCATCCTACACAAAAGGGAATCACAACGCCATGCCTTATAATTATGGTTATGCCTCCAACGTTCGAGCTCCTTTTCCTTTGTTCCAGACTAAGATAAGTGGTTTGACCAGGAGTGGTCGTTGCTTTACGCCTGAGGAGTTGAGGAAGGAAAAGGGTAAAGAAGTGGTAGATCTGGACAAAGCACTAGAAGTTAATAAGCTGGTAACGGAAGAGGAGTCAAATGAATTCTTGAAATTGATCAAGCATAGCGAATATTGCATAGTGGATCAACTAAAGAAGACTCCAGCTAGGATCTCCCTTATGTCTTTGATACTTAGCTCTGAGCCGCATCGAAACGCCTTGCAAAAGGTATTGAATGAGGCATATGTACCCCAAGATATTGAACATAAAACCATGGAGCATCTAGTGGGGAGGATCCATGCAACTAATTACCTGTACTTCACGGCTGATGAGCTTGATGCTGAAGGTACCAGACATAACAAGCCTTTATACATTACAGTTAGGTGTAAGGACTGCCTCATAGGAAAAGTACTCATTGATAATGGCTCGGCCCTTAACATGTTGCCAAAGCACATTCTGGAAGAAATGTCGATCGATGAATCCCATATAAAGTCGAGTACTATGATGGCCAGAGCGTATGATGGCTCACCTAGGCCAATAATTGGGACTTTAGAAGTGGAGCTATATGCGGGACCACAAATGTTCCTAGTGACACTTCAGGTTATGGATATCCACCCTTCGTATAGTATGTTGCTAGGAAGACCTTGGATTCATGCAGCGGGGGCAGTAGCTTCGTCATTGCACCAATGCCTGAAGTATATCATGAATGAGATGTTGGTAACTGTCAAGGCCGAGGAGACAGTATCCATTATAAAGAATATGGCTGTGCCTTTTATCGAAGTAGATGATTGCAAGGATAACAATATCCATGTCTTTGAGATTGTGAACACTGATTGGGTGTCGGAGAACACAGTGCTAAGAAGGCCAAGGATCTTAGAAGCAACAAGGATGGCAAGTCTATGCTTCTTGGACCGCGGGATCCCATTTCAGTATAACCTTATTATCAGGATACCAAGAGGGGTTAATCCAGCAAGGATGAGAAGTGCTGCTCAAAGATTTGGGTTAGGGTATCAACCTAACCAAGAGGATTATCGGTGGGCTGCTGGTCGGAGAAGGGCAAGAAGGATGGCTAGAATTAAAGGAAGAGAGCCTGAGGAAGAAAAGCTAGAAATCCCTCCCCTTAGCGTGTCATTCCCAAAAGCCACGTACATAATGCAACATGATAAAGGAGCCGAAAGCCTTGGTCAAGAACTGTCAAACATGGGCATAAATACCTTGGGGGAAAACAAGGTGGAAGAAGAGGACATGAAGACGGTAGCAAAAAAAAGGGAGATGAAGCACTCCCACAACTAACGGTCTACACCATAGAAGAAGTCTTCGCCAAGACCTTTGTGCGCAAGTTGGCTCCAGACGAGAAGTTTCAGAACTGGGTGACCCAAGAAGCTCTAGTGGTTTTCAAAATGTAAACCAACTTTGTTTGCCTTAACATGCTTTTGTCATTGCTTATGTTTGTTTTTATTCCTCTAGTTGACAATCAAGGCTCATGATGTCAGCTAGATTTTATGTTTGTCATGGAGCCCACCTTTTCTTTAAATAAATTGTGAGATCATGCATTTTTCACAAATTGCCTTTTTTTTTATGCATTTACACCAAACACTTCCCGCTTTCAGGAATCCTGAAAGCGGATCTCCTACAACATCACATACATTCAGTATCAAGAATAAATGGCCAAACTTGAACGAACATGTGATAACTATGGAAGAAGAAGAGTGGGATGAAAGCAATATCAGTGAATTCACCAGGCTAGTAGAACAACAGGAACAGACTTGGAAACCTGCCGCAGAGGAACTCGAAACCATCAATGTAGGCAGTGATCAGTTCAAGAAGGAGTTGAAAATAGGTACCCTAATTACTTCTGGACTAAGGACAAAAATGATCGCCCTATTACAGGAATATGCAGATGTCTTTGCTTGGTCTTATGAAGATATGCCCGGTTTGGACACAAATATTGTAGTACACAAGATACCGTTGGAAGAAGGCTGTAAACCAGTCAAACAGAAGCTGAGGAGGGCCTACCCGAATATCTGGATCAAGGTTAAGGTAGAACTCGAGAAGCAATGGGATGCCGGCTTTCTAGAAGTAGTTAGATATCCACAATGGGTATCTAACATTGTTGTGGTGCCTAAGAAGGAGGGGAAGATTAGAGTGTGCGTGGATTTTTGGAATTTGAATAAAGCTAGTCCCAAGGATGATTTTCCTCTACCACACATAGATTTTTTAGTGGACAACGCTGCCCGGAGTTCCACATATTCCTTTATGGATGGTTTTTCAGGATACAACCAGATAAAAATGGCTCCGGAGGATAAGGCGAAAACAACTTTTGTCACACCTTGGGGGATGTTCTGCTACAAGTTCATGCCATTTGGATTAAAGAATGCAGGAGCAATCTATCAAAGAGCAATGGTGACTTTGTTCCACGACATGATGCACAAGGAAATTGAGGTGTATGTAGACGACATGATTTCCAAGTCTAAAAGGGGAGAGGATCATGTTGAAGTTTTGAGGAAGTTGTTTAAGAGGTTGAGGAAGTATGAATTAAGGCTCAATCCTGCAAAATGTTCATTCGGAGTTAAATCGGGCAAGCTGTTAGGATTTGTGGTAAGTGATAGAGGTATAGAGGTGGATCCCGATAAAGTAAGGGCCATCCAAGCTATGTCGTCCCCTAAGACGGAGAAAGAAGTAAGAGGATTCTTGGGAAGGTTAAACTACATTGCTCGGTTTATAGCTCAGCTAACAACGACATGTGAACCTATTTTCCGACTACTAAGGAAAAAGAATCCTGGAACCTGGAATGAGGAGTGTGAGGAGGCATTCAATAAAATCAAGAATTATTTACAAAAACCACCTTTACTGGTTCCTCCGATATCAGGAAAACCTCTAGTATTATATCTAACAATGACTGAAGCAGCCATGGGATGTGTATTGGGTCAGCATGATAAAACCGGAAGGAAGGAAAGAGCTATTTATTACTTAAGTAAAAAATTCACTGAATGTGAGTCTAGATACACAGAGATAGAAAGGCTTTGTTGTGCGTTGGTGTGGGCGGCAAAGAGGTTGCGACATTATATGTTATACTATACCACTTGGTTGATTTCAAAAGTGGATCCTCTGAGGTATATTTGTAACAAGCCCTTTCTCTCAAGTCGAATTGCAAGGTGGCAAGTTTTATTAGCAGAATATGACATAGTATATATGACAAGGAAAGCCGTAAAAGGAAGTGCAATCGCGGACCATCTGGCAGATAATGCTGTCGAAGATTACGAACCTTTGGATTTTGACTTCCCCGATGAAGATATATTGTCAATAAAGAAAGAAGAAGAGAAGACAGATTGGTGGACGATGTTTTTTGACGGTGCAGTGAATGTATATGGTAACGGGGCCGGTGCGGTAATAATCTCTCCTGATAAGAAACAGTATCCAGTTTCGGTTAAACTACATTTCGAATGCACCAACAATACAGCTGAGTATGAAGCTTGTATCCTCGGTTTAGAAGCGGCATTAAAGTTGTAGATAAAGAAGTTAGATGTATATGGAGATTCAATGTTGATTTTCTGTCAGGTTAAAGGGGAATGGCAGACCAAAGAGGAAAAGTTGAGGCCGTACCAGGAATACCTATCCACGCTAGCAAAGGAATTTGAAGAAATTAGATTCACCCATCTAGGAAGGGAGGGGAACCATTTTGCGGATGCTTTGGCCACACTAGCTGCTATGACTACCATTGATCTCAAGTGCAAGGTACAACCGGTACACATTGACATTAGAAATGACCCAGCTCACTGTTGCTTAGTTGAAGGAGAGATAGACGGACAGCCTTGGTATTATGATATCAAGAACCTTGTGCAAAATTATGAATATCCGGTGGGAGCTTCCAAAACGGATAAGAAAACCTTGAGAAGGTTGGCTATAGACTTCTATTTAGATGGAGAGATTTTGTACAAAAGATCATTTGATGGAACCCTGCTAAGGTGTTTGAATGAGGCAGATGCTAGAAAGGCATTACGGGAGGTCCATGAGGGGATTTGCTCAACCCATGCTAGCGGGCATATGATAGCGAGGAAAATCCAAAGGGCTGGTTATTTTTGGATGACACTAGAGAAAGACTGTATCGACTATGTCAGGAAATGTCATAAATGTCAAGTTTACAGTGACAAGGTCAATATGCCACCAGCTCCTCTATTTAATCTAATATCCCCTTGGCCGTTTGCAATGTGGGGAATCGACGTGATCAGACCTGTTAACCCAAAAGCTAGCAATGGTCATAGATTCATCCTCGTAGCTATTGACTACTTCACAAAGTGGGTGGAAGCTAGTTCATATGCCCACGTAACACAGAACATAGTGAAGAGGTTTATAGAGAAGGACTTGATTTGTCGATATGGTCCTCCAGAAAAGATAGTGATAGATAATGCACAGAATTTCAATGGCAAAATGATAGTGGAGCTGTGTACTAAATGGAAAATCAAGCATTCAAATTCTTCACCATACCGACCAAATATGAATGGCGCAGTAGAAGCCGCCAACAAGAACATCAAGAAGATTATTCAGAAAATGGTAGTCACATATAAAGATTGGCATGAGATGTTGTCATTCGCTCTTCATGCATACCGCACTACAGTCAGGACCTCGACAGGGACTACCCCATATTCTCTGGTGTACGGTATGGAAGCAGTGATGCCTTTGGAAGTAGAAATCCCGTCGTTAAGAGTGTTGATGGACTCCGGATTAGAAGAGGCCGAGTGGGCCAAAGTGAGGCACGAGCAACTGAACTGATAAGTGAAAAAAGGATGGCTGCAATATGTCATCACCAACTTTACCAGAAACGAATGGCCAAGGCATATGATAAGAAGGTTAGACCGCGGTTGTTTCGAGAAGGGGATCTAGTATTGAAGAAAACATTGTCGTTACTCGGAGATGATCAAAGCAAATGGGCACCAAATTACGAGGGTCCTTATTTAGTAACGAAGGCATTCTCAGGAGGAGCACTGAAGTTAGCCAGAATGGATGGAGAAGACCTAGCTCGACCTGTGAATTCTGACTCTGTAAAAAGATATTATACTTGATGTAGGCTCCTAAATCAATAAAGCAAAGTTTGGCCATTGACTTCTTTCTCTTTTGCATTGATCTCACAACAATCCTTTTTGCATTAATCCCAACAGTGCATGTCTTGTTGTTATCGCACCTAAAAAGTTTAGCATCGGCTGAACGAATTTCTTCTCTATACAAAAGCCTAGACTAGAATCACACCCCTTCACTGGGGGCAATAAGAGATGTTTTCATGAAAAGTTTTACTTGTTTAAAATGTACGGAAGCCTATAGATTTGAAAACCAAGCTAAAGCATTTGACAAAAGCATGACAAAGAGGCAATGACAAGTCATACATTTTGGGAAAAGGACTACTTGAAGAAAATCAGAGACAACACGAGAGATGAATCCAGCATACGACTTCAAAAGCAAGCTCAAGCAAGAGAGAGCTTCATGAACTAGAAGAGGATGATGGGGCCTATGTTTCAAAACCAGGTATGAATACATGCATGGCATCTAATCATAAATCATTGCATATATGTTTTTGGATCGTTACAGGAGGAGACCTTAGTGCATTCCAAACAAGATTATGGATGAAGAAAGAATCATTGAGTTGATTCTAGAACAACGAGAAGAGAAGATAATAATTTTCAAACCCTGCCATCAGGAAGAACGACATCGAGCAATCGGTAAAAGGGAATCGCCAGATGGGATTCCAGGTTGACCGATTTACAAAATAGATTTTTTGGTTTTGATTAAAAGAGATCGCCAGAAGGAATCTCGTGTTTCGCTATTGGGAGGTCGCTAGATGGGACCTCATATTTTTTTTGAATAAAAGGAATCGCCAGATGGGATTTCAAGTTGAAGGAGATCGCCAGAAGGGATCTTGTATTTCGCTATTTGGAGGTCGCCAGATGGGACCTCATATTTCGTTTGAATAAAAGGAATCGCCAGATGGGATTTCAAATTGATTAAAAGAGATCGCCATAAGGGATCTCGTGTTTCGCTATTCGGAGGTCGCCAGATGGGACCTCGTATTACATGTTGAATAAAAGGAATCGCCAGATGGGATTCCAAGTTGATTAAAGGAGATCGCCAGAAGGGATCTCGTATTTCGATATTCATCAAAGGAGGTCGCCATATGGGACCTCATATTTCATGTTGGTTACAAGGAATCGCCAGATGGGATTCCAAGTTGATTAAAGGAGATCGCCAGAAGGGATCTCGTGTTTCGCTATTTGGAGGTCGCTAGATGGGACCTCATATTACATGTTGGTTAAAAGGAATCGCCAGATGGGATTCCAAGTTGAATAAAGGAGATCGCCAGAAGGGATCTCGCATTTCGCTATTTGGAGGTCGCAAGATGGGACATCGTATTTCATGTTGGTTAAAAAAACAGAGAGAGGAATCGCCAGAATGGGATTCCAAGTTGATTAAAGGAGATCACCAGAAGGGATCTCGTATTTCGATATTGGTCAAAGGAGGTCGCTAGAAGGGACCTCATATTTCATTTTTGTTGAAAGGGAATCGCCAGATGGGATTCCAAGTTGAGTAAGCAACAATTATAGATTTTGGTTTAGAGAGATCGCCAGAAGAGATCTCAAGATGATAAATTTTGATCATAGTTTTTTTGGGGTTGAGGAGGATTGCTGTAAAAGACAAGTTTCAGATCAATCAAGCTTCAACCAGATCAGTTTCGGGAGTTCCGTTTTGGGTTTATCTTTATAAAACTTACTGCGCGAAACCCTTGCTCCGTAAGCATTATAAAGAGGGGGCATCTGTTGTAACCCATTTTTGGGTACCCACAATATATATATATATATATATATATATATATATATATATATATATATATATATATATAGCCAAAGGAGGTTAGAAAAATAACAGGAGGCAGAAGCGCTCAGAAAATGGTCGGAAAATTGGTCAATGAGGTTAAAAATACAAAGATTGGATTTTTGACAGTATATTCTTGAAGGAGGAGAGCCCTGTTGAGAAGGAAAATTTGAAATTTGAGGAGAAAAGCCCAAATTTGGATGTTTATGGACTTAATTGGATTTTGAAATGAATTTATAGGGGATTTGATTGCCAGAAAAATTGATTTTTAAGTCAATTTGGGCTTTAATTAGAAGAAATTTAAGTTTTGGGGCCAAAATATATTTTTTAGGAATTTATTAGGTCAAATCAGGGGCTTAATTGCATAAATATTGAAGTTTAAGGGCCAATTGGGGACTTAATTGAGAAAATCCGGAACCAGGGACCAAATTGGAAGAGGCGTGTAAATAGGGAGGCTGTATTGGATTGATTCAGGGGCCTAATTGAAGAAATTGAAAGTTTGTTGATCAATTGAGGGTCAAATTGCATAAATCAGAGACCAAGGACTGAAGTGAAACACGCGGCCAACTATGGGGGCGGAGACCGAAATTGGCAGGGACGCAATTGAAATTAACAAAAGATGATTGATGGTTGATTTGAACATTGGCGCGTTCTGGCGCCACATTTAAATGAAACGACGTGTTTTATCCAAAACGATGTCGTTTCATACATTTTAGTTAAAAAAAAAAAAGGACTGAACGGTGCTGTTTTGAACGGTGCTGTTCCCCCTTCTTCTTCCCCCCGAACATGCAGCGGGGAAGAAGGAAAAAGAAGCATTGTTTAATTTTTGTTGGTCCCTCTAGCCCACCGACCAACCCAAGGCCCCACGCCGTTGGACCACCGACCGAAGACACTGGCCGACCACCCGCCGTGCTGCCGAAACCGAGGGAGGTACGCCTGGACAGCTGCGCCCCCGACCAGCCGCCGCGTGACCCGCTCCCCATGCTCCACAGTGAAAAGCCACACCCACTTGGCTCTATAAATAGAACCCAAGAACACTGAACCAGGGGAGAAGAAAAAAGAGAAAAAAGAAAAAAAAGAAAGGAGGAGAGACCCGAAAGAAGGGAGAAACCGAGAGAAGGAGAAGAAACAAAAAACAGGGGGAAGAAGACCCGAAAGAGAGAGAACGGAGAGAAGAGAGAGAAAGGGAAGGAAAAAAAAAGAACCTAAGAGACAAAAGAAAAAGCAATCGAAAACAAAGAGAAAGGGAGGAACGGAGAGAACGAACCGAACGATTGGAAACAGCCGCAGCGCCGCCTGGAGACGCCGTCCGTGAGCCACGACACCGCCACCGGCCTCCACCGCAGCACCGCCAACGAAGCCGACAGACCAGCAAGCCACCGCCTCCCCCGCGCCAGGTAACTCTTTTTCACCCTCACTCTTGTGTATTTTTTTTTTCCTTCTCTGCATGCAGAACGAATAGCGTTCTGCATGCAGGGGTGGGGGGAAAATAATTCCCCCCACCTGTTTTGGTTGCTGAGCCAGGCGGATCCTGGCCCAGCCCTGCCTTCTGGGCCGGGCCTGGCCCAGAAGGGAATATTAGGTTTTTGGGCCGAAATCGGCCCAATCCATTTTGGGCCGAGATCGGCCCAACACCTTTGGGGCTGAGTCAGGCCCAGTTCGTTGGGCCGGCCCAGCCCAGCCCAATTTATATATTATATATTATGTATATTATATTGTTGTTTGTATTATTTATATATAGATGTATATATATATAAAAAAAAAATTTCTAAAATATCTTTAAAATATTGTTGATTTTTCCTGCATATTTTTATCAAAGTGGATTAATATTTGGTTGTATTTTTATACCGTAAGGATACAAGCCCAGTATTAAAATACCCGATTTGCGTCAAAACATAAAAAAAAAATACATAATTAAAAAAGGTTTTGTTTTAAAACACGGCCTAGTCTCTCAAATATATATATATATATATATATATATATATATATATAAATAATATAACATCGTATTTTCACACAACAAAGGAAATTTTAAAAAACAATATATGTATTAGCATGCATTTTGGCTTTAAGAACCAGTTTATTCAAGCCATGAGAACTAGGCCAATATTTCAAAAATTCTAAAAAAATCTTTTTGTCTTATTTTAGTATATGGGATTACGAATTTATACGTAAAACATATTCTTGATATTAAAAATATGTTTTTTTTACATAGACGTTAGAACGGTTAGGTTTTACCCGATAAGATAAGGACTTCCTTATTGAGGAGGACTTTTCTTGAACCATCAATGGATCAACAACTAGAAATACAATAACACCTTAGCTTTTTATCAGACAATCAAACAATGCAGCTTACCTTAGGTAAGGTGTATTTGAGGTGCTGATACCTTCCCTTTACGCAACCAGTCCCCGTGCCCGATCTCTGAGACCAGTTAGGGTTCCTAGTGACCAAAATACTAGGTGGCGACTCCCATTCCATTTTTTCACTGCTAAGAGACAAAGAATTCCCTGTCTCCCTATATTTACCAGATATATATACCCCTCCATATACATTGAGGGTGGACGATCGCCGCGACGTCGCTCACCCGCGACACAAATGGTGATACATTCAAATTTAACTGTGTAATCACCTATTGTGTCAAAATTCCAACGTCGTCTATTTGTTTGATCATACAATAAGACAACTTTTGAGCATATAGATGAAAGAATGTGTAGAGGTTATAGTTTTGTACCTCTCAACTCTCTTTGCCACTATAAGTTCAATATTGGTGTTATAACCAGATTTATTACCCTTTATTTCTTACCCTTTTTTTAAATCCAAATAATAGCAAAAACAACAAAAAATACAAACAATTTATTTTTGATGTACTTGTGTTATTTTTGGCATTTTCAGCGTCTCTTTAAAATAATTTAAAATTAAAAATTCCACTTTTGACGTGTTTGGCTTATAACACACTCATTTCAAAGTCATTAATTTATTTTTATCATTGAGTCGTTGTTGATATTACCCTTTTCAAAAAAATAAGATAAAAAAACAAAAAAATTGAATTATGCAAGGCAAATTCCAAAGGTTAGCTTGGAGACTAATCTCGAGTAGTACTACTTGAGGTATTTGGCTGTTGAGGAACAAAATTATTTTTGAGGAGAGAACTATAAGCTTGTTTGATTATTTCTTTACCATCCTTTATCGAGTTGCTATTTAGTTGCATACTCTATATTCAAACTTTTACTAAGATCTTATGATGACATCAAATTATAGTATAATAATAAATCTTAGGCAGTCTCTTTGTTTTTGTTGTAGCAGATTTCCCCCCCTAAGTCTGTTCCTTTTTTCTTCTTTCTTTTTTGTCATGTCCCTGTATTTTGCTTCGGCTATTCATTTTTTGGCCTTTTCAATATACTCTCGATAATTATTTAAAAAAATATTTGGATTAGAAAACCAAAAGTAAAGAAAAAAGAAAATGATCGACTAAAGTGATTTTGGGTTGCTTGATCACTAACTTTGCTTAGAAACCAAGCAGTTTAAAAAAAAAAAACAAATTATTTTACCTATAAATAGTGAGGGATCCTCTCACAGAGAGGGGAGAATTTTAAGGTAGCATTAGCAAAAAAAAAAAAGAGAATCAGTTAGGGGCTCCCTTAAAAATAAAAAAGCCAATTAAAGACTTAGAATGTGTTTGGTAGTGTGGTAGCGGCTGCTTTTCAAATAACTTTTTGTGTCGAAATACATGCCAATGATTTTTTTTATTTTTTAAAAATTATTTTTGATATCAGCACATCAAAACGACCCAAAGCATATAAACCATATTAAATTTTAACAAAAAAATTAAATTTTTTAAAAATATACTTTGCACCGCATTCCCAAACACATTCTTAAAGTTTTCTACCAATCAGTCGCCACTCAAAAGAACAAAAAAAAAAACTCTCCAGCATTACTTTTCTCGAGCATTACTTTTTAAGCCGCCCACCACCACACACCGACAACTTTTTTTCCCTTGCTCAACAAGAAGCCTCAACCACCGTGAGTAACTTCCTTTCTCAAACCCTCAACACCAGCAACAATAACGAGATCGAACTCATGACAACGACTTTCTTTTCCTCTAGGCCAAAACAATCTCTACAGCAGCCCGACCATGCTCCATCAAAACACTCCAGCCTTTGACCAATGATCTCCCTCTCAATTGAACAACCCAGCAACTAGACTCACCGCATCTTCGTCCACCAGCGATGACAACAACTGCCAATAAAGGAGAAACAAAACAGAGAGAGAGGAGTAAGAGCTGAAATTTTGAAGTGGTTAGATCTCTCTCTTTAGAACTCTGTTTGCCTCAGCACCAATCAAAGTAGAAAGAGTAGTTAATAATCTACCAGATCCAATGGGTCTCAGTCAGTTAAGATCACCGGAGGGTGACTGCAAGCACCGCCAGCTACGGACACGCGTGAGCTGCACTCGCTAAAACAATTATGCTCAGATCTAGTGACCTCCATTTGGTTTCAAACACATCTGAAGATAAATTTATAACCTCAAATTATTTTTTGAACACATTATTATAATGTTGTTAAAATTGAAACAATGTTTATTATTATGTATAAATTTTGGATTGTTTAAATATTATTTTATTTGAATTCATATATATTTTTGGTCTGATAATTTATATTTAAATGAGAGTTTAGTTTTTGAGTTGTGATTTTTTTTTGAAAATTAAATATTAATGTGTAAATTATGTTTGGGTTTGTGTTAATTTATTAAAATTAACATAAAATTTAAATAAAGTTCATGAAAATAAAATTTATATGGATTTTTTTTGTGTCACTCAATTGGTTTTGAGTAGATAAACGAAGTTTATTTAATTATCAAAGATACAACTCTTTTTATATCAAACTCAATAATTTTAGCTTGTCTCAACAAGGTTGAAAATAAGTTGCCATAGTTTAAAAACTAAGAGTGTGTTCTTTCAAAGTTCTAAAATAATCTTAATACAAACAAGATATAAACAACGGTATGACTATTAGCATGCCAACAAAAAAGAAATAAAAATGGAAATGAAGAGAAAAGTATCCCTCATTTAATCTAAGACCAAAATATTAATAGTGGTCTTTATTGCATTTGTGAGGTTAATTTCTATCATTTGATGCTTGACGACAATCGATCCTGAGCATGGTTGGCCTTTATCACTACACCATTAAACAGTTTTATTGACGGATTAAATCCGTCGGTGTAAGGCACGAAATCAGTCAGTAACATTTTTCCCGACGGAATCCTTCCATCAGAATACTGATTGTTGGTAATACCCCATTTCATCACTGATTCTGTCAAAAAAAAAACCAACCACCGACAATCTTACAGACGACAAAGCACGACAAAAAATAATTCTCGCGAGAACATTACCGACGAAATCATTCCATCTGTATTTTCAAGGTAATCACCAACGGAATATCCGTCGGTGATTGTGGCATGGGCGATAAATATTTGAGAACTCTATCAAATACCGATAGATATATCTGTCGGTAAATGTAATGGGAAACACCGACGGATATATTCCGTCGGTAATCGTGGCATGGGTTGTAATTGTTTGGCAACTCTCGGTAAAATACTGACAGTCGGTTTCCATCTGGAAAGCCGTCGATATGTATTTAAAAAATTAAAAAAATTCTTTATTAATAGTAAAAAAGCTTAATAAACAAATAAAATTGTATTAAACATTAAAAATATAAAAATAATGTTAAATAATATTCATCCAAATATTCATTATAAATTTAATGTGTTTAAAAAACAAAATTAAACTAGAATAGCGGCGAAGCTGGAGGAGGAGGAGGAGGCTGGTTGTTCCCGGGACCGTACGACCAAAAAGAAGTTGCACATGTATCATCACCTATCCTTGATCTAATCTCCATGACCATTTGACGGAGCTGATCATAATTCATCGAGAGTCGTTCATATTATTGTTTCAAGGCCACGAACTCCTCAAACTGGGTGTTCGATACTGATGGAGAGCTCCCAACGGTTGAGACACTACGGATCGATCGCAAGTTTTCGACCATAGTGTTGGAGAGCCCGTAGACCCGATTTGTTTCGGGACCACAAGACGATCCCACCTCCATCCACAAATCCGGATCAAAATCCGGATGGGTCGAAGGATCATCCCCATATCTCTCCTTCAACCAGCTATTATAAGTCTCTTGAATTTTTTTTTTAAATCATCTTATTCAATTCAAGAAAATAATAACTTACAAAATAAAATGATTGAACGAACATACCACGAAGTGCTGAGCACAGTTGTCCACGAACTGTTGCACCTCCTTTTGGCAGTCTTGACTCTGCACATGCGTCTCTACAAACAGCTCCATTGGACTCGGCTCACATCCAAGAGACGCAGCCTGTAAGGAAAAAAAGTTGCAAGTTAAATATATTTATAAGCAATAACAAATTAAAACCTAAACAAACTAAAATATAAACAAACTTACATTGAGAGATTATCCTTCCATTGTGTCTATTACTTACGGGTGAATTGACCTCGTTGTGAAGCCACACCGCCTCTGCGCTGTGAAACAGCTCTAGAAGAGGCACCATCACAAGTTGGCACAGATGCCTCGCCATGATCAACACTTAAATATACGTCCTCCTCGTTGTTAGAAGAACTAGCTGCAACCATTTGCTGACGACATGCTGTAGATTTCAATAGCTTAACTTTTATTTTTGGATGTTTTCTCCAACTGGATCTTTTTGTCGACTTGCTTTTTTTTGGGTGCGTGTGGTGTGCTGTGTGTTTTGGAGGGTTTGGGTATTTCATGGGCTAGATTCATGTTGGGTTTATGTGGAGAGTTTGTTTAGTTGTGGAAATGAGTTTTCATCTGTTATTGGGTTGCTTCATTATTTTTTATCTTTTTTTATTTATTCATCTTTTTGCATCAAACTCGTGTTCTTTTTGTCATTATTTAAATAAATTTTTTTTATATACAATTCTCGATTATTATAAAAATAAAAAAAATGCCACGCTAGCCACCGTTTGCATATCAATCTTACCATGCATGGTTGTGTTGTCTCCATATAGCTGACAATGTATAAACAATGATAGAGTTATGGTCTGAAAATTAACAATGCATTCTTCAAATGATCCAAACTAATCTTCAATACAAATAGACAGCTGTACCATGACAGGTCTGCCAAGAAACAAAAAAAAAAAAAGGGTAAAGAAAAGTAGCGAAGTGGCCCCCACATAATCTAGACCTGGTTAGGCCGCAACATGCATGGGAAATATTTTTTAAATAATATTATTTTAAATTATTATTTTTTATTAAAGGTCAAAATGGTGTTATTTTTTAATCTTTATATATAAAATCACAATTCACTCAAGTGAATCAATTTATGGATTAAACTATTAAATTAATTGGATTTAAGTAGATAATTCTTACGGAACTATCAAATTCAAGAAGCAGAGGGGATTGGTTATTCCTAGAGATGGGATAACACAGTACTGCCATTTTGTTTTGTTTTGGTATTCAATGTAGTATAGTAGGAGCAGACAAAGCACGAGCAAAAATGGCAAATCATTAGGTGATCATGGAAGACTAATAGGGACACAGAAGTGATCATTATACATATAAAAAAACGAACTAAACATTCTTCAACTGACATTGCAACGTGGCCCAACTAATTAAAGGAAGAAGAACAATTATATATATCGACTCCTGGATATGGATAGTTTTTCTCGACTGCTTATACCGTACAGAAACTAGACACGAAGATAGCAGGAGACATAACAAAGAAGAAACAAAAGGACGCGCACTCGGAATTTCTTGTATGGAAGACACTCTTCCGTCACATTTCTTTTTTACTTCAACCAACATTTCTCACTTTCATTTTGTACTGTGCTCCCCCGTTTACCTCCCGGTAGAAAGTCACAATATCTCCACTTTTGAGGCCAGCATGGCGAGCAATGTCGTGCCAACCTCTTGTAAATACAAGCTTTCCTGATCTGGTGGAGCAGTGAATTGTCACCGGGTCCGGTAAAGGGGTGCCGGCAGATGACTCAACTATGGTGGACAATTCTCGGTGTTCTAGGCTAGAATCGCGTGGCAGCACCAATCCCCTCTCAAGATCAATAGAGTTGAGTTGCTTTGTGAAGATTTCCATGGCAATATAATGAGAATTATTGCTATGAAATAATTAGGTTAAAGAAGGTTTTGTGTGTTTGTAGTGAAAGACCTCGAAGTTATTTATAGAGAAATCAGTGATGTTAAAGAAGGTTTTGTGTTATTGTAGGTTAACTAGGTTGCGCGAAATGTCTCGTTTCACTCTCTTTTTTATTATTAATTGACGTATGAACTTATTCCACACATAATTGTTCTAGAAACAATTTGATTCTCTGGATTCCAATGTTTTGTTGGTCAATGCTTTCAGTAAGAAAAATCTCTATAGTTTGAACAAGCAAGATCTTATCAGCAATTATCTCCAGTTTTTCTGATAGAGATTTGGCCCTTTTCAGTGAGTGATGGAGCATTCCAGACATTCATTAATTTCGCGCCCTGCGAAAGGTTATGTTCTTACGGAAACTTGGCAATTTAAGTGCATGCACGGATACGCACTATTTTGTCCCATCTAACAATCTTTTTTTATATATAATAAATAAATATTATTGGACGTTCATCGTTTGTGTTGACGATTGATAGATCGATAAATGACATAGAATTAAGATAGAATGAGGTTAGAACGATTTATGCACCAAAGGTAGATGGTAAGTGTTTTGAATCAGTCATTTGCTTCCAGCTATATATATATCCACCGACCATTTAGACATGAATTGTGAAATGGTCCGCTGTCAGTCAGCAATTCAACTATTTATTGGTTTATCAACACTTTTTCTGATAAAAATTATATGAATTTTCAATTAAACTATTTTTATATATGCCAGCTCTTTAATTTCTGCATGCTATGACAGCGATGTATTATACGAGGTAGTGCGCTACCGCCCAAAATCTTTTCACGTTTATAAGGGCATAAATTTATTTGATTGTACATACTTGTTAAAAAATACTCTAATTAATATTATATTAAATAATCATCAAAAGATCAGGTTTTAAATTTGATTTATATGATAATAATGCATTAACTCGTTAATGGGGTTATATAAAGATGCCATCGTTTTGTTTTTCCTCTTCCATCGCGCACAACAAATAGAGAAATTTAATCAAATCACTTTTTTTTCTTGTTTCAATATAATTGATGATTATATATGCTGTTATCCATTTTTTGATCCCCACACAACGAAGAAAAAAAATCAAAAAAAGATTATTGAAAGAAATCCAAAAAAATATATTACAGTAAGAAGAGGACACAGGGACGCCCGAAAAATAGCTAAAAATTGGTTGAGGAAGTTCAAAAAATAAAAAGATTAAAATTTGACAATATATTTTTTACTGATAAAGACTCTATTGACAAAGAAAATTCAATTTTCAATTTGAGGACGAAAAGTCCAAAATCAGATGTTTAAGGACTCAATTACATTTTGTTGAAAGATTAATTGAGTTTATGAAGGGTTTGATTATAAGAAATTAAAGTTCGAGGGTCGAATTACAATTTTTAAGAGTTAATTTGGTCAAATCAGGGGCTTAATTATGTAAATATTAAAGTTTGGTGGGCAATTAGGGACGTAATCGAAGAAATCCAAAACCAAGAACCAAACTGAAAAATATGTGTAAATATAGGGGCTGAAATTGACCAAATCAGGGGTCAAATTAAAAAAAATAGAAGTTAGTTTATCAATTAAGGGTCGAAATGCACAAATTCAAAACCAATGATCAAAATGGAAAAGACAGTCAACTTCAGAGCTGACATTTGGATTTAGTAAGGATGCAATTGAATTGATTATTAAAATCAAAATCTCAATTGCGTACTTGATTGAATAAGTAAAAAATTAAAGGCTGATTTGGAAATAAACTCTTTTTTGCGCCCTTTTCTTTTAAATGAAATTAACGACACCTTTTGTAAAAAAAACAGCGTCGTTTCATTCATTCGACATTGAAAAAAAAAACCTGCAAACGATGTCGTTTTGATGGCATTGTTTGTCATCTTCTTCCACTGGAGTCGCAAAGATAAGGGAAGAAGGTTTTTCTTTCCCTCCTTTGTAGCGCCTGTTTCTCTCTCTCTCTCTCTCTCTCTCTCTCTTAGAAACCCAAAAAACCAACACGACCCACACTCCTCTCATGGCCTCTATTGAGACGAAAAAACAGAGGGGACAGGCCTTGTGGATGGCCTTGAGGAAGCTGCCCAATGGCCGCCCAGCCACCCTACCCATTCAACACGATTGGACAGTGGTAGGGTGGCTCTGTCCCCCCTATAAATACTCCTTTATCAGGCGGTAGAGAGTATGGATCGAGAGGTGATTGGGTTTGATTGTTAATGCTGACTAGAGCAACTAGTGAGGATGGAGAGGTGCCTGAGGTTGAAGGAGATGAAGACGTGGTCAGTGGGGCTGTTGTGGGGGATATGGAGACTGGTTTGGGAGGAAGAGAGGGTAGTGGCGGCTAGGTTTAGGTTTTAAGATCATAGATCTAGGGTTTTTTCTTTAGGGTATTTTTTTATGGCACCCCCTCCTTTTTGTGTGTGTGTGGACACCAATTTATAGGTGGAAAATTGTCTTCTTTTTCAATTGCTTGGGTCCAACATTTGTATTTTGGTTTTTTAGAAAAATAGCAATATTAATATTGATTCAATGAGAAAAATCAATGATTTTGAAAAAGTTATGATTAGAGAGATAGTCTTTTGTATAATTGTGATGAATGATTGATAAACCAACCATCCCTTTGTATTTATACCTTTAGGATTGTATACAATACAATGGTGGAATGTACTACAAATGATAACTATCCCTATATATAATGTATTTACATATATGTGGACTCTTTCTTTAATACACCCCGTCAAGCTGAAGGTGGAGATTCCACTCGAAGCTTGGATCTAAAATAAGCAAATGAGACTGGAGGGAGAGGCTTGGTAAGAACATCCGCGAGTTGATCCTTTGAAGAGATGAACCGTACCTGAATCTCTCTCTTAGCAACGCGATCATGGACAAAATGATAATCAACTTCAACATGTTTAGTACGAGCGTGGAACACCAGATTGGGAGATAAGAAAGTGGCCCCTAAGTTATCACACCATAACGTAGTCATGGACGAAGTGGAAATCCAAAGTTCTACCAATAAAGAACGAATCCATAAAATTTCAACGGTACCATCAGCCAAAGCTTTGTATTCTGCTTCTGTAGAAGATCTAGCAATAGTGCGTTGTTTCCCAGATTTCCATGAGATAGGTGTAGAACCAAGGTATACAAGATAACCACCTGTTGATTTACCTGCTCAATCAACATCTATGAAACCATGAAGAGTCAAAAGAGAGTCTCGAGTAATGTGCAGACCATAGGTTGCTGTAGCCTGCAGGTAACGGAGGATACGTTTAACAGCAGCCCAATGATCATCAGTAGGGGCATGTGTAATAGTCCGACTGTACGACTCGATCAATGTTAAAAGAATTCCAACATATCCTCTTTATTTGAGGGTAAATTTTTTTATTTATTTTTATTTTTTTCCCGAAAATTCAGCAGAGTTTCGTTTGCATTTAGGACATCCCAAGTTATCGACTATTATCAGTTTACTCAAACAACCCATCATCACAAGGTCCCTCAATTCCGGACCTTATATCAAACCTCATAATTCCACACCTCATACAATCCACATAATATATATATATATATATATATATATATATATATATATATATATATATATATATATATATATATATCCTATGAGTAAGTTCAATATGAACATAGTCCAACACGTTATATCATAAAATTTAAAGGAAAAGGAATACTAACATGCAAAGAAAGTATTTACAAAATAAGAAGTGTTCTTAAATATTTCAAAAGGGTTAATTACAAGATAACTAAAATACTACATGCTAAGCTGAACCTTTATAAATACATCAAGGTTTGCACAAAAGTATACTACATAAACACGTTAATTCCCTTTTGTTTTAAGTTAAATATTTACATAAGTTTCACAAAGTAGAGTCCTAAACTAATGATCTTCCTGGATGTTTGATGGACCTGTTACATAAATAAACATACCATTATGTTGATAAAGAATATATGTATGCTCATGTAATGAATACGAATGAAGTATTAGCTTTCTATCGACTCCATGAGAATTCTAACAAAAACTTATACTTTGCTTGTAAATCTTTTAAACCCAATTAACACTCATTTGTATATTCTTAATTGAATAATCTTATTTACTTGCATAAACTGGGTGACCTTGCAAGGTTTAATCCTGTAAATCATATCCCGGCAATCCTATCACGGATGCCATTAGCCGAAGCTAATCGTGTAAGTCATATCCCGGCAATCCTATCACGGATGCCATTAGCCGAAGCTAATCATGTAAATCATTTCCCGGCAATCCTATCAGGGATGCCATTAGCCGAAGCTAATCATGTAAGTCATATCCCGGCAATCCTATCACGGATGCCATTGGCCGAAGCTAATCATGTAAATCATTTCCCGGCAATCCTAACATGGATGCCATTAGCCGAAGCTAATCTTGTAAATACACTAGGCTTTATTTACATTGAACATGATATTTATTATAATTGCATTCACCAGAAGATTCTAAATTGTATAAGTGTAAATAGGAGGGAAAATCACGCACCTGCTTCGCCTGTCTCGCAACCTCCCCTAACAGAAGATCCAATCCTAGTCGCTCCTCCTGAATCACAAAGAAGTTTTTTTTTTTTTGTTATGATTCTTTCAAGCCGATATTATAGAGAATTCATATTCATCCATTACTCATATATTACTTTCTATGCATGTTCATTTCCTCATAATAACATACATACATATATCATGTATATTTTCCGAGTTAATATCTCAATATACAAGTGTTCGTATGACTCAATTCTTTTATATTCTTATTTATAGTATTCACATGAAAGTCTATTGTTACTGTCTAACTTTGAACTGTTACTGTTCAATTTCCAACTGTTACTGTTTAACTTTGAACTGTTACTGTCAAATTTCCAACTGTTACTGTCTGACTTTTCCAACCGTTACTGTCTGACTTTTTCAATTGTTACTGTTTGACTTTTCTAACCGTTATTGTCTGACTTTTCCAACTGTTACTGTCTGACTTTTCCAATTGTTACTGTCTGACTTTTCCAACTGTTACTGTTTGACTTTTCCAATTGTTACTGTTTGACTTTTCCAACCGTTACTGTCTGAACACTCATCATATTTTTAACTATATCAAAAATTCTAAAACTCCATTTTAACTGAGATTGATCTCGTTAGAAAGTTAAGACACGAGGCTACTAGTTCTCTAAGGGAGGAGAACCCAGTTTTGCCTCCAAGATAGTCAAAAATTATTCATTTACTAATTAGTCCTACTGCCCTACATAATCAGTCACGACTCAGTCTTAGTTGGTAACCCATAACTGGAGTTCTACATTTCCAAATTGAGCAAGACCAGTTTCCTTGGTTAGCTAACATTCAAATCTATAATTTCTATGTGGAACCCGATCCTAATCACCTCATCCTTCTACCCGAAATCTCTATAGTTTGAACAAGCAAGATCTTATCAGCAATTATCTCAAGTTTTTCTGATAGAGATTTGGCCCTTTTCAGTGAGTGATGGAGCATTCCAGACATTCATTAATTTCGCGCCCTACGAAAGGTAATGTTCTTACGGAAACTTGGCAATTCAAGTGCATGCACGGATACGCACTATTTTCTCCCATCTAACAATCTTTTTTTATATATAATAAATAAATATTATTGGACTTTCATCGTTTGTGTTGACGATTGATAGATCGATAAATGACATAGAATTAAGATAGAATGAGGTTAGAACGATTTATGCACCAAAGGTAGATGGTAAGTGTTTTGAATCAGTCATTTGCTTCCAGCTATATATATATATATATCCACCGACCATTTAGACATGAATTGTGAAATGGTCCGCTGTCAGTCAGCAATTCAACTATTTATTGGTTTATCAACACTTTTTCTGATAAAAATTATATGAATTTTCAATTAAACTATTTTTATATATGCCAGCTCTTTAATTTCTGCATGCTATGACAGCAATGTATTATACGAGGTAGTGCGCTACCGCTCAAAATCTTTTCACGTTTATAAGGGAATAAATTTATTTGATTGTACATACTTGTTAAAAAATACTTTCATTAATATCATATTAAATAATCATCAAAAGATTAGGTTTTAAATTTGATTTATATAATAATAATTTATTAACTCGTTAATGGGGTTATATAAAGATGCCATCCTTTTGTTTTTCGTCATCCATCGCGCACAACAAATAGAGAAATTTGATCAAATATCACCTTTTTTTTCTTTTTTCAATGTAATTGATGATTATACATGCTGTTATCCATTTTTTGATCCCCACACAACGAAGAAAAAAAATCAAAAAAAGATTATCGAAAGAAATCCAAAAAAATATATTACAGTGAGAAGAGGACACAGGGACGCCCGGAAAATAGCCAAAAAATGATTGAGGAAGTTCAAAAAATAAAAAGATTAAAATTTGACAATATATTTTTTACTGATGAAGACTCTATTGACAAAGCAAATTCAATTTTCAATTTGAGGATGAAAAGTCCAAAGTCAGATGTTTAAGGACTCAATTACATTTTGTTGAAAGATTAATTGAGTTTATGAAGGGTTTGATTGTAAGAAAAAATAATTTTTAATTCAGGGGGTCGAATTACAATTTTTAGGAGTTAATTTGGTCAAATCAGGGGCTTAATTGCATAAATATTAAAGTTTGATGGGCAATTAGGGACTTAATCGAAGAAATTCAAAACCAAGAACCAAACTGAAAAGTATGTGTAAATATAAGGGCTGAAATTGATCGAATCAGGGGTCAAATTAAAAAAAATTAGAAGTTAGTTTATCAATTAAAGGTCAAAATGCACAAATTCAAAACCAATGATAAAAATGAAAAAGGCGGCCAACTTCAGAGCTGGCATTTGGATTTGGTAAGGATGCAATTGAATTGATTATTAAAATCAAAATCTCAATTGCGTACTTGATTGAATAAATAAAAAATTAAAGACTGATTTGGAAATAAACTCTTTTTTGCGCCTTTTTCTTTTAAATGAAATTAACGATGCATTTTGTAAAAAAAACAGCGTCGTTTCATTCATTCTTCACTGAAAAAAAAAAGCTGCAAACGACGTCGTTTTGATGGCATTGTTTGTCATCTTTTTCCACTGGACTCGCAAAGGCAAGGGAAGAACCCACACTCCTCTCATGACCTCTATTGAGACGAAAAAACAGAGGGGACAAGCCTTGTGGATGGCCTTGGGGAAGCTGCCCAATGGCCGCCCAGCCACCCTACCCATTCAACACGATTTGACAGTGGTAGGGTGGCTCTCCCCCCTATAAATACTCCTTTATCAGACGGTAGAGAGTATGGATCGAGAGGTGAATGGGTTTGATTGTTAATGCTGACTAGAGCAACTAGTGAGGATGGAGAGGTGCCTGAGGTTGAAGGAGATGAAGATGTGGTCAGTGGGGCTGTTGTGGGGGAGATGGAGACTGGTTTGGGAGGAAGAGAGGGTAGTGGCGGCTAGGTTTAGGTTTTAAGATCATAGATCTAGTGTTTTTTGTTTAGGGTATTTTTTTATGGCTCCCCCTCCTTTTTGTGTGTGCGGACACCAATTTCTAGGTGGAAAATTGTCTTCTTTTTCAATTGCTTGGTCCAACATTTGTATTTTGGTTTTTTAGAAAAATAGCAATATTAATATCGATTCAATGAGAAAAATCAATGATTTTAAAAAAGTTAAGATTAGAGAGATAGTCTTTTGTATAATTGTGAAGAATGATTGATAAACCAACCATCCCTTTGTATTTATATCTTTAGGGTTGTATATAATACAATGGTGAAATGTACTACACATGATAACTATCCCTATATATAATGTATTTACATATATGTGGACTCTTTCCTTAATAGAAAATAACGAATTAAAAGTCGAACGCGTTAAAAAAAATTTAAAATTTAAAATCTTTCGAGCTGATGCTGAAATTGCTGAAACAATACAAATATATCAAGAATATATTTTTATAGTTTTCATTATTTTTTCCTATTTTTGTTTTTTTCTTAAAAATACTTTAAAAATGGGGTTGAAAATTGAATAGCAACAATTAATGATGATGGTGTAGCTATCAATTTACGAACTTATGTGTTCGTTATTGCATTTGTGAGGTTAACTTCTATCATTTGATGCTCGACGACAACCAATTTTGAGCATGGCCTTTATTTCTTTTAGATTGTCGGACTCTTTCAAGCCACATCGATAAAGAGATGGTCAGATATTAGACTCTGAAAAGTTCGAACATAATTGAGTAGTTAGTGAGACCTTGTAGACGGCAAAGAGAAGGCAGAGTTTTGTTGATTATTGATAACATACATGCACAAAATAATTTTTCTAATAAAATAATAAAATAAGTAATTAATGATCTTTGTTAGATTTTTTGCGCCCCTAACAGTGTATGTTGCTAATAAAATAAGTAGTATTCGAACTATATAATTTCAAGAGTTTATTTGTGTAGCCGTTCATGTACTGCACCATTTAATAGCCACCGTTTGCTTATCAAACTCACCATGGTTGCCTTGTCTCAACAAAGTTGACTATATATATACAATTACTATTTTATTATTTTTTTAATAATCGAGTTATTTATTGATAAAACCAAATTAAGGCTATAGTTTACTAGAAGTTAATTAAAAATAAGAACATAAAAGGAAATTTATACAAAGGAGACAACAACTAACAAATTAACTCATATAAACAAGAACAAATCACTTATTAAACCATACCAAAATGCCTTCAAGGTCTCTAATCAAATCATTTCATGTGTATGAAAAATTATTATTTCAGGTTTTTTATCAGAGTGCAAGATGATGAAGTATGAATTGAAATAGTGTATTCCAAACAGGCCTCTTAACTTCGAAAATCAGCTTTTTTTCGGATGGTTCAAACATCCCATAAAATTCCATATGATAACATCATGAAAGTTTGGCATTGGAACTTACTTTTGATCAAATCACTTGTTCTATTGTATTCGGCATATACCCAGAGGACATGTTGCCTAACTAGGATGTAGTAAATGGCGGTTTGTTAGAAAGGCTCTTGTACATACTCTGTCTTGAAGCAGCATCCAGACCATATGAACATTTCTACAAAAGTGGAAAGAAAGTGAAATTTTTTGGAAATAGAATGTTGTCAAGTAAAGAACTGCCAGACATGACAGTATAGGCCCCATTTGTGTCTCCTGCCCATATTTTTTTTATCAGCTCTGTTGTACTGCTATGTAACCCCTGCTAACAATTGATTTGGGCTGTTTAATTGCTCCTCATCTTATGTATGCAGCTGTCTCTTCTAATGAAGCCTCCATTGCGCCACTATTTAGCAATGGCCTTCCATCCTTTAACTGCCATCTATCCCCTGCGTGGAGTGCTATTCAGTGTTCATTTTCCTCGGCAAGATTAAGTGCAGCTCTCAATTCCAGCGTTCGTTTCAAACTTGGTAATGGGCGGAAAACCAGGTTTTGGGAGGATTGTTGGTGCGGCATTGCTCCATTGAAGTTCCAATTTCCAAGACTTTACCGTCTCTCAACTCAACAGCAGGCAACAGTTGGTGCGGTATTTTATCCAACTAATAACTGCTTTAAACTTAACTGGAGCCGTGACTTGTGTGAATCTCTAATTGCTGAAGTTGAGAGGCATTTTCTCTTACATGGTGGCATGGATATAAAATTGTGGAAGCACAACACCTCGGGTGCCTATTCAACAAAATCAGGCACCAATTTTTTTTATTGTTTTTTGTTTCCTGGAGAGCATTCGTTTCCTAATATCCTTTGGAAGAGTCACGCACCTCCAAAAAATGATGTCTTCATTTGGTTACTACTTCATGGTAGTCTCAGCACTCAGGGTTTCCTTGCTAGCAGAGGAGTTATTAGGTGGGAAGATGCCAGAGGTCCTTTCTGTAATGTTGAGGGTGAAAGTATTAAGCATTTATTTCTTCACTGCCATGTTACTTGGAGGTTATGGACAAGATTTATTAGGTGGATTGAGTTTCAAGGTTGTATTCAGTTTAATGTGGATCAGGCCTTGACAGAATGCTATAGTCTTCTAAAAGGTCAGTTTCAGCGTCAGGCATCTTTTCGGCTATTTGGGTGGCGCGTAATAAGTTAATTTTTGAACATAAAGTGCCCCATTGGGAGTCTCTGTCAAATTAAGCAAGCAGAAACAGTAGCAAATAAGCAGCAGAAATCGTGGATCTTGAAGAAATTGTTGAAGAGAAGCAGATGCAAGAGAAATCGTTACAGACAAGCAGAAACAATATTTTCTATTCTAGCACACATTCCATAATAATTCAGGCTTTTGGTCTAACAGCAACAGTTAGATTGACTTTTATTTTTGGATGTTTTATGGATTTTTTTTCGACTTGTCTTTTTTTAGGTGCATGTGTTTTTTGGATTTGATTTATTAAGTTGAATAACTTTGTTTTTTTAATTTATTTAATCATACAATAATAATAAAAATTGACCGTTGCTATCTCACGTGCCAAATTCTTGTTAATGTTATAAAAAAATTACTCTAAAACAAAGTAAAAAAAAATTGGTGTGAAAATAAGTTTGGTTATTTCATGGGCTAGATTTATGTTGGGTTTATGAGGAGAGCTTGTTGAGGTTTAGTTGTGAAAATGAGTTCTTTTTGTCATTAATTAAATAACTATTTTTTTAATATAATTCTCGATTATTATAAAAATAAAAAAATGCCACGCTAGCCACCGTTTGCATATCAATCTCACCATGCATGGTTGTGTTGTCTCAAGATAGCTGACAACATATAAACAATGATAGAGTTAAGATGTTCGTGATCAGCACCTAAGGATACATCCTTCTCGCTGCAAGAAGAACTAGCTGCAACCGTCTGCTGATGACGTGCTGTAGATTTTACTCTACACATCTACACAAATTTATACAAATAATTATATAATTTTGTTGGTTGTCCCCGATTTTCTGGTAGTGAAAGAGAGATATTTGATCAAATATCACTTGCTTTTCTCGTTTCAATATAATTAATGATTATATATGTTGTTACCCATTTTTTTATCCCCACACAATGAAAAAAAAATCAAAAAAAGATTGTCAAAAGAAATCCAAAACAATATATTACAGTGAGAAGAGGACACAGGAACACCCAGAAAATAGCCAAAGATTGGTTGAGGAAGTTCAAAAAATAAAAAGATTAAAATTTGATAATATATTTGTTACTGATGAAGACTCTATTGACAAAGAAAATTCAATTTTCAATTTGAGGAAGAAAAGTCCAAAATCAGATGTTTAAGGACTCAATTAGATTTTGTTGAAAGATTAATTGAGTTTATGAAGGGTTTGATTGCAAGAAAAAATAATTTTTAAGTCAATTTAGACTTTAATTGAAAGAAATTAAAGTTCGACGCTCGAATTACAATATTTAAGAGTTAATTTGGTCAAATCAGGAGCTTAATTGCATAAATATTAAATTTTGATGGGCAATTAGGGACTTAATCAAAGAAATCCAAAAGCAAGAACCAAACTGAAAAATATGCATAAATATAGGGCCTGAAATTAACAGAATCAGGGGCTAAATTAAAAAAAATATATAAGTTTGTTTATCAATTGAGGGTCAAAATGCACAAATTCAAAACCAAGAATCAAAATGGAAAAAGCAGCCAATTTCAGAGCTGACATTTGGATTTGGTAAGGATGCAATTGAAATGATTATTAAAATCAAAATCTCAATTGCGTACTTGATTGAATAAATCAAAAATTAAAGACTGATTTGGAAATAAACTCTTTTTTGCGCCTTTTTCTTTTAAATGAAATGACACATTTTGTAATAAAAAAAACAGCGTCATTTCATTCGTTCTTCATTGAAAAAAAAAGCTGCAAACAATGTCGTTTTGATAGCATTGTTTGTCATCTTCTTCCCCTGGACTCACACTACCAGAAATTCGCTAAATAGCAATGGATTTACCGACGGAATATTTCTGTCGGTAATTTGAGGTCGAAATTATCGATGGACACTATTCTGTCCGTACTTCAGTCGGTAACTACCGAAGGAAAATTTCTGTCGGTAGTTATCAACTGCATTACGGACGGAAAAGTTTCCGTCGTAAAAAAAAGGTAGGTCGCTGACGTGGAGGTTTTGGCGAGTTATTTTTTCCGACGGATTCAAAAAGACAGCCCGTACAGCGACGTGACCGGTTAGCCGTTTATATTACCGACAGAATCACCGACAAATTTGAAATGGCAGATCCGTACGGTGACGTGTCGATTGTTTCGTTAGAATCATCGACGGTTTCACTGACGGAGTGTCCGTCGGTGAAACCGTCTGGAAAAGTTAATATATGTTCGCTCTGCCGATCCTCTCCTCCCCTATTTCTCCTTCTTCTTCCTAATCCCAACTCTCCCCATCTGCAAACAACCAGCCCCCCTCCCCCTCAAACAAAAATCTCCCTCATATCAGCACAATAAGTTATATTTCTTGAAATTTTGTGGTCACAGCATCCGTGTTCTTATTTACCGATGGATTTTATCAGTTTTTGTAAGTAATTCTATCTTTTTAAATTTTAACATTTAATTAAATGTTAATTTTATTGTTTTTTTAGTATATGTATTTTGTTAGTAGACGTACATGTTTTATTGTTATTTCTCAAACAAACTTATAGTATATGAATGTATAATTCTATACCTGTTATGGTTTGTTTTAGATTTTGTAAGATTGTATTTGTTTGTAAATTGTGAAAACTTTATGGAACTACCGAAGTACATATGCTGTTTTGAAATAATTAATAGCTTGCTTAATGGGCTCGTTTAAAGTTTTATCAATGATATTGCGGAGTGGTAAATGATAAATGATAATGAATATTTAATATTTATGAGAAGTTGTGATTGGTTTGTTGGATAATCTCGAGGTAAAGTAATATTTTTGCAAGTTTATTTACCTAACTTAGTTAATTAATACATGATGTCATCATAATTTTATAGAGGTTCGATATAAATCATGGATGTATCGAGATTCACCCCAAGGATTGCGGAGGATGGATTATTGTAACGGGGTTCCAGGTTTTATTAATTTCGCAACATCTATTCCTAGAAATTTTACTGGAGGCGGTATTAGGTGTCCATGCAGGAAGTGTGAAAATAAAAAGTATCTGCATCCAGATGTTGTAATGATGCATCTTCTACACAAAGGGTTTATGGAGAATTACCAGTGTTGGTATGCATATTGTCATAACCCAATTTTGGCCCATTGGCTTTTAATTTAATTTTTACAGGGTTTAAAATGTAAAATTAAAAGATCAGAGACTTATTTCGATGAAAAGTGTGATTTGTCAACTTGCGTGAAAATTAAGGACTATAATGTGCTTTTATCATTCTATCCTTATCTTTGAGATAATCCTTACTTTCGAAATGATCATTATCTTCAAGATAATCCTTACTTTCAAGATAATGAAAGTTGTCTGATTTCGAATTCGATTCTAATTTGAATTTAAAAAAAGAGAATGAGTTTGATTGAGACTTTACTTCTTACAAGTGATAGGACTCTTACACTATAAATATTGATCCCAGTCTATGCGAAAAAAAAGGGAGAGGATTAGAGAGAAACCCTAAAAGAGAAGAAAACTCAGGAGAAGGTCGTTACTCAAAACCCTACAAAAAAAAAATATAAAAAAGAATTTTTTTTTTTTAAAAAGAGGGGGCGCAGCCAAATCCTAGACTAGCTGCCGCTGCCCCCTCCCTCAGCTTCTTTACTCCTCTTCTTCCCCCAGTCACCAAAAACAGCCAGAGCAAGCCCTCCGTGGCTTTTCTTTTCCTCTCTAGCTTGAGACCAAAACTGTCACCACGCCAGCCTTGGCCTCTCCTCTGAGCAACAGCGACATTCCCAGCCATGGTAGCCGAAAGGGAATGCCCCCTTACAGTGCAACGGACCAAATCGTCAGCTCTTCCTCACGTCAACAACAGCATCTCATCGAGTCTACGAGTTACTTCTTCCTCAGGCTGACAGTTCCGCCAGCAGTCCACCAACGCAACTTCTTTCTGTTCCACTCGTTCTCCAAAGCATCGTGACCCTCGCCAAACGACGGCTCTCCTTCAGCAATGCGAATAGCAGCTGCCTATTCGTCTCCTGTGTGTTAGCTGTTGTTTTCAGCAGCTGTGGACCACAGCCACAGCAATAAGCTTCCTTTCTTCGGTCCAGCTCTCCGAGTAGGCCAGGTCTCCATCTTCAGCAACAACTGCACCAGAACCTGAGCTCTCCAGAGGAGAACCACAATAGAGGACCAAAACAGAGGAGAAAGAAGGGAAGCGGAAGAAAACCGAGAAAACCAGTGGACAGACAAAGGAAACCAGAGAACAAAACATGAGGGACAACACAGGGGGGCCAAACGAAGAATATAAACACAGATGCAGAGAGACAATTACAGGGAGAGAACAGGCGACCCAAGAAAGTGAAAGATGAGGAGAAGTAGAGGAGGGAGGAGGAACCGAGGGATCCAAAGCAAGCCACTGTCTTCAACTTCACCTCCCTGCATCAGGTAAGTTCTTCATTTCCCTTTGCTTTGCAATTATAATTGCATGGGTACTGTACATAGGCCAATTTAATTCTCTACTTACCGGTTTGTGCATGCACGTGTGAAGTTTAGTCCTAGAAAAAAATAAAAAAATAAAAAAATAAAAATAAAAATGTGTATGCATGAATAAAAATAATGTAAATTTATTGGTTTATTCACTGACGCCAGAGTCAGGAATAAAAATACCGGTTTAAATTTATATTATTTTTATTCGTTGTATTTTATTTTATTTAGCTAGAAATATAAAAATATTTGCATTTGTAAAAAATAAATTTATTATTATTTATTTATTCACTGGCACCAGAGTCGGGAATAAAATAAAATATTGATCTAATTTATTTTATAGCTACGTAATATTTACCAACGCCAGAGTTGGAAATATTCGTAGTTGAATATTCACTGGCGCTAGAGTCAAGAATATTATAAGCAAATTTTCATAACATAAACTAATAAGCATTTAGCAATTTAAGACGAAACTAGCAATGCAGCCTGCCTTAGGCAGGATGTTTAAGGGGTGATAATATCTTTCCTTTTACGTAACCAGTCCCGAACCATAGAATCTCTGTTGACCAGTTAGGGTTCCTAGTGACCATAATACTAAGTGGCGACTCCTTAAACAAAGATCATTCCCCATTCAAGAACAGGATGCTAGAAATCCGTTTTTTTCCAAAGATTTAATTTTTAAGGCCGCCGCGATGCCCGGGTGTGACACACATAAAGAAGTATTTGTTAGTGAGAGGAGAATGGAAGAAACGGTGGTTGGGTCTACTTCTAGTGCTAGCAACGTGCATGAAGCGACAAATGACAACACTAATCCTTACAGAAATATGGTTATGGATGCAATGAGAATGAACCAAGGTAATGTCAGTCAATATCCAATCATAGAAGAAGAACTTAATGCAGATGCAGCTAGGTTTTTTGATTTGTTGAAAGATTCTGACGAACCATTATAGGATGGCTGCACGAACCACAGTAAATTATCGACCGTAGCACAGGTGTTCACCATCAAGTCAGATCACGGGTTGAGTGAGGCCGGGTATGAAAAGATTATTGAATGGGCAAGAAGCATTTTACCTGAAGAGAACAGGCTGAAACAAAACTTCTATGCTGCGAAGTCCATGATGTTTGTATCTACTGTCACACTCGGTCCAAGCAGCCCGAGGCGGAATATAGATGTTTGTCTTCGACCATTGATTGATGAGTTGGCGCAGTTGTGGTCCTCCAGAGCTCTGACTTATGATATATCGAGGAAACAAAATTTCCTTATGAGGGCGGCTTTGATGTGGACTATCAATGATTTTCCAGCTTATGAAATGCTTTCTGGTTGGCGCACGCATGGGAAACTCGCATGTCCATACTGCATGGAAAACAACAAGGCATTCACGCTAGCAAACGGAGGTAAAGCTTCTTTTTTTGACTATCACCGTCGCTTCTTGCCACTTAATCACAGGTACAGAAAGAACAAAAAAGATTTTTTTGTTGGCAGAGTTGAAAAAGATGATGCATCCCCGCGTCTTTCTGGTGAAGAATTGCATGATGTTGTCTCAGAGTACGGTGACATTGTGTTTGGCCTTCAATCAGGTAAGCAAAAGTTTCCTGGTTTTGGTTTGACCCATAATTGGGTAAAGCGAAGTATCTTTTGGGAGCTTCCTTATTGGAAGACCAATCTACTCTGCCATAACCTTGACGTCATGCACATCGAAAAAAACATGTATGAGAACATTTTCAACACCGTCATGGATGTGAAGGGGAAGACAAAGGACAACATCAAGGCTATATTGGATATAGCTTTATACTGTAACCGTAAAAATATGGAGTTGGTTTATGATGAATCACAGGTGGCAATACTAAGAGCAAGCTTCGTGTTAGAAAAAACGCACAACTGCTAGTCTATAAATGGCTTAAGAGTCTGTGTTTTCCGGATGGACATGCATCGAACATATCAAGGCTGGTTAATATAGAGGACTGCAGATTGTATGGATTGAAGAGTCATGATTGCCACGTGTTTATGCAAACACTCATCCCATTAGCTTTTCGTGATTTGTTGCCAAAGGGAATATGGGATGCACTCACGGAGATCAGTCATTTCTTCAGAGATATATGCTCCAGCAAGTTGAATGTTGATCACATTGAGAGGCTTCAAATGAATATCATCGAGATACTATGCAAACTTGAGATGATATTCCCTCCATCATTTTTTGACTCAATGGAGCATCTCCCTATACATCTACCGATCGAAGTAAAAGTTGGACGACCGGTCCAATATAGATGGATGTACCCATTCGAATGGTTAGATATTACAGTTGCAATGTAATTCATATATAAAAGTATTTTATATGTTTTTCTTAATTGAAAATACTTGATTAATATTTCAATGCAGGTACTTGTTTAATCTCAAGAAAAAGGTTAAGAACAAGGCGCATGTTGAGGCTTCAATATGTGAAGCCTATATTGTTGAGGAGATTTCAACATTTATCTCATACTATTTCGAACCTCATCTGAGAACGAGAATCAATCGCATTCCACGGCATGATGATGGCGGTGAAGTGCCTTCCAGTGGGAACTTGTCAATATTCTCCAGTACTGGACGACCCATACCTAAAAATGTCGTAAGAGGAAGATATTTGTCGGAAATAGAGTTCAAACAAGCACACAACTATGTTCTATTTAACTGTGATGAGCTGAGACCTTTTATTCAGTAAGTTTATACTAATTAAACTTTGTTAGTAATATACTATTAATTATATATTGTAATATCATACACTCATCATCACTTGTAGGCAACATCGACAATATTTGCTCTCCAATAACTCATATCTGACCGAATCCCAGATCTTTCAATTACAAGATGAACAGTTTGTCACGTGGTTCAGAACACATGTAAGCACTATCACAAACTCATTCTAGCTTACAAAATTATTGTATGTATGCATGTCATTACGAGATTCTCCTTCATTTACTATTTATTGATGTACATTACATACAAGGTTTATCAAATGGGAAGGAGTGTGCTTAAGTCATTGTCTTCACTAAGCCTGAGGCCTGAAAGAAAATGTAAGTGCTACAACGGGTATTTTGTCAATGGATATGTTTTCCATACTGAAGAATACAGGCAAGGAAGAAAGACATACAACAACGGTGTTTGTGTTAAGGGATCCACTAGTAGTGAGTTAGAAGTTGACTACTATGGTATATTAGAAGAGGTCGTCGAACTGTAATATCATAACGAACATAATAGAGTGTTTTTATTCAAATGCTATTGGTATGACACGACTGACAGAGGAATCAGAGTTGATCCGCACTATGTTCTGGTCAAAATCAACTCAAAAGCTAGACTCTGCAACATGAACGATGTCTTTGTTTTCGCAAAGCAATGTCAACAAATTTATTACACATACACCCCTTCATTTAGAAAGGATCGATCAAGAGTGGATTGGTTGTCCGTTTTAAAAACGAAACCCTGGGGTCGTGTCGAGGTTGTTCAGGATGAGAACGAAGACACAAGTGTGCGAGATGAAGTCTTTCAAGTTAGTGAGTTGGTTGAACCATATCGAGTTGCTCCTTCGATTGAATTGGAAGAAAATTCAAATTTTTGTGTTTTCAATGATAGTCTTGTTGATGTTGACGCAGAGGAGTTGAATGTTGTTTTGAGCTCTAGCGGACAAGCAAATGTGGATGAAGAAGACGATATCCATACTGAAGATTGCGATGAGGGTGATGACAATTCAATTGATGACGAAGAAGAAGAAAATTCTGACTAACAATCAAATTTAAGCCCTGTGTAAAACCCTTTCTTTCATGTAATTTAGATCATGGATGATATATTTTGTAACACAAAAATAATTACTTGAAATGCCACAATCACTAACGTCCATACCGACGGATATATGTCTGTTGGCATTTCACAGAGAGTTCGAAAATAATTACTTGAAATGCCACAATCACCGACGTCCATACCGACGGCGTAAGTCCGTCGGCGTTCCACAGAGAGTTCGAAAATAATTACTTGAAATGCCACATTCACCGACGTGCATACCGACAGATTAAGTCCGTCGGCATTTCACAGAGAGTTTAAAAATAATTACTTGAAATGTCACAATCACCGACGACCATATCGATGAATATAAGTATGTCGGCAAGTTGTCGGCGGGTCAATTTTACCGACAACATTACCGACGGACTGCGCGAATTCCAAAGGGTTGTGCATTAAATGCATCTCTGACTATGTCAGCTCGCCGACGGAATTACCGACGGACCACGAAAAATATGGAGGGTCATTAAAAAATTTGGTGCGAAATTCAAAATTTACCGATGGATTTTTGACACTTCACCGACAGATTAAATTAAAATAATAATTAATTTTATATTCGTCGGTGAATCTGTCGGTAAAACTGCCATATAAGTCCCTCCAACCGTCGCTTCAATTTATTTTTTCTTCTCCTTAGTTTTTCACCGATTTTCTCATCAGTTTTTCACCGATTCTTTTCCTCTCCGTTCTTCAAAGGTTTCACCAGCAATCTCTAGCAATTTTTCTCGTGAATCTCCATCAGTTTAAAAGGTATGTATGTTTTTTGCTTTTAGGGTTTTTTTTTGCTATTTTTTTTTGGTATGTTTTTTGTTTTGGTGTATTTTTTGTAATGTAGATAAAGTCTATAGTTTTTTTTGCATAATTCATTGCTAAAGTCTATAGTTTTTTTTTTAATTTATTGAATATTTGTATTGTTGTATTGACATAATTATTATTAGTTAATTTGTTCAATATTTATTGTTAATGTTGAATTTACAATAAAATTAGTAATTGAATATGTTTGAATAATTATTAATTTTACTCTATTATTGCATGATTTGTGTTTAATGTTTTGCATTTATTTTGATTGTTATTCTAGAGTTTTTTTTTAATTTATTGTTTTGTTGTATTAGTATAATTATTGAATAATTTTTTGAATTGTAATTGTTAATGTTGAATTTACCTTAGTATTAGTAATTGAATATTTTGGAATAATTGTTAATTTTACTCTATTATTGCATGATTTATGTTTAATTTTTTTCAATTAATTTTAATTGTTAGTCTACAGTTTTTTATTTATTTATTGAATATATTTTATTGTTATATTGGCATAATTATTGAATAATTTGTTGAATTGTAATTCTTAATGTTGAATTTACCTTAGGATTAGTAATTGAATATGTTGGAATAATTAGTATAGATTGGGTCAATTGGTTATGGCTTTTGATAATATGTGCAGGTTTGTGGATTTTGGTAGTATCCGGTATAGGGGAGTAGTATCCGGTATAGGGGAGCTGCTGTTGAATTTTTTTTAACCTTTGAATTTAATTATATAATTATTTGTATAAAATTATGGAGATGCGTAGAATGAAAACCAGAGCTGGTCGCTCACGTACGGTCGCAACTAGTTCATCTAGCAGCGATGATGATATTTTCTTAGGTGCCTCTCAAGAAGAGGCACCTACACCACCTGCGCCGTCAACCGATGCTACATTTTCCAACGGTACTTCACAGCGTAGAGGCGGCGTGCCTTTGCAACGGAATCAATTTACCCGCAAGTACGAGGCACAGTGGAAGGACGACCTTCCATTTGCTGCACATGCGAAATGGATGGTAAGATTAATTTAAATGAAATATATCATTAAATTAAGTTGTTGTTAATATATCTTTTTTCATTATAGGCTGCGTCTCTTGGACGTGAGCCGAGCCCGATGGAGCTGTTTGTGGAGACGCACGTGCGGAGTCAAGACCGCTAAAAGGGGGCGCAACAGTTCATTGATAACCGTGCTCAACATTTCGTGGTATGTTTGTTCGACCATTTTATTTTGTAAGTTATTATGTAAGTTATTATGTTTATTGAATTGAATATGATGATTAGTTTTTTTTATTTTCAGGAGACCTATAATAATTGGTTGAGGGAGAGATACGGGGACAATATTTTGACCCATCCGGAATTCGATCCGGATTTGTGGATGGAGGTTGGCTCGTCAGGTGGACCCGATAAAAATTAGGTTTACGGGCTCTCCAACACTACGGCCGACAACTTGCGGTCGACCCGTAGTGTTTCAACCGTTGGGAGCTCCCAATCAATATCGAGCTCCCAATCTAAGGAGTTCGTGGCCTTGCAACAACACACGGCTCAGCTCACCGACAAATACGACCACCTATCAGTGGAGTACGCACAACTCAAAGCGTCTCATGCACAACAAAGGGCGGAGTCTGAGCAAATCAAAGCATCTCAAGCACAACAAAAAGCGGAGTATGAACAACAAAAAGCGGCTTATGAACAACAAAAAGCAGCTTATGAACAACTTCGCGAAATGGTCATGAACATGGCAAATAATGGAACATATGCGCCTAATACTTTTTGGCCGTATAACCACCAGCCTCCTCCTCCAGGATCTCCTCCTCCTCCAGCAGCTCCACCTTTATATTAATTTGTAATAAACATTATTTACCTTTAAAACTTCATTTAATATTTTTTTTAAACATATTCAGTTTGTAATGAATATTATTTAACTTTGATTTTTTTTATGTTTAATATAAATTTTATTCGCATAATTGGTTTGTATTACAATTAATTTATATAGTTTTATATTATATATCCTAAATAATTTTTTAAAAACAAATTTAGAAAAAAAATATTACAAAGGGTTTTACCAACGGATTAATTCGGTCGGTATTTTAAACACTCACCAACGGACTTACCGACGGAATTAATTCTTCGGTATTTAACAGTAGCTGCCATACTTACCGATGAATTTACAGACGGATATCTTCGGTCGGTATTTCATACACTCACCGACAGATTTACCGACGGTTAGTAGCCGTCGGTAAATCACGATATCACCGACGGACCGTCGGTATATTTCAAGCGGGAATTTTTTTTTTTACACGCAAATTCCGTCTGTAAAACCATCGGCAAATGATTTTTTTGTTTTGCTGACCGATATAACGACGGAATGGGGAATCACCGATGAAAGGAAAGCCGACGAACGTAATCCGTCGGTGATGATGTCGGTAAAAAAATCACCGACGAACTTCTAATCACACACCGACGGAATTTTTCTGTCGGTAAAACTGTGAAATCTTGTAGTGTCACAAAGGCAGGGGAAGACAGTTTTTCTTTCCTTTCTTTAAAGCGCCTGTTTCTCTCTCTCTCTTAGAAACCCAAAAATAACCAACATGACCCACACTCCTCTCATGGCCTCCATTGAGATGAAAAAACAGAGGGGACAAATCTTGTGGATGGCCTTGGGTAGGCTGCCCAATGGCTGCCCAGCCACCCTGCCTATTCAATGCGATTGGATAGTGGTAGGGCCGGGTGGCTCTCTCCCCCTTATAAATACTCCTTTATCAGGCGGTACAAAGGATGGAGAGGTGTCTGAGGTTGAAGGAGATGGAGATGTGGTCAGTGGGGCTGTTGTGGGGGAGATGGAGACTGGTTTGAGAGGAAAAGAGGGTGGTGGCGGCTAGGTTTAGGTTTTAAGATCATAGATCTAGGGTTTTTTCTTTAGGTTTTTTTTTATGGCTCCCCCTCTTTGTGTGTGTGTGTGTGTGTTTCTTTGCTGAAATATAACGATCAGAAAGGGGGGATTTGTTTTGCTCAAGAAATTCATTTCCTGTAGTCGCATATTCCCTTTATAATTGATCTCGTTTGGACGCTCTTGGATCCCAATCAGATTGGGACATTGGGTAACCCAAACTTTTTTCAACAAGAAGGCCAAATTGTGCATTTATTTATGGTGTTGAAAGTAAATGCCCACATGTAACCTACCAAATGCACGTCAGTTGAAACATACAAGCATGAAGTGCCAGACAGTTTTGTACCAACGAGCTTGCTGCCACCTAGAAGAAGCACACATAGTACCACGTGACATAGATAGTGACACGTTACTTTCAGCCAGAGGCGAAGGTTGAATTATTTAATAGGAGGGGCCAAAATAATATAAAAAGATATTTTTTTTAATTTACTATATATAAATTGTAAAAATAAAAAAAACTGCATGATTTAGTTATATTCAAAGAAGTATCTACAAACATATGACGATCTTTGTATAAGATAAGAAGTTTAAAGCAATACCAAATTGAATCAAAGCTATGAAGTTAATATCATCTTCATAATGTATTCATCACATTAATTTTGTTGATCTTTGTACCTATCAAATATAAATATACAAAATATATAAGAAACATTAGTTAAAGCGATGCATTATTTATGTTTGATAAAACTTTGAAATAAAGTTAAAAATAATAAAGAATGATTCTTACATATTTAATTTAATTGTGCTCGTCATTTTTTCATGGAGTAGAAATCATCGATTATCATATCAATTGTGAATCTTTCAGCAATTTCTTTTTCTATATAGACAATCAAATAATTTGCAAGAAAATCATCTTCCATCCGATTGCGAAGTCTTGTTTTAACAATCTTCATCGCTGAAAAAGATCGTTCAGTTGTTGCTGTCGAAACAGGAGGAGTCAAAATAAGATGAATCAGATGATTTTCGAGTTCTGAAAAAAAGTGTGAACATCAGATATTTCTCTAGTTGCAGCAATAAGAGCCAATTGTAATTGATGAGCTAAGCAATGTACATAATATGCATAAGGGCAATCATTAATGAATAAATCTTGCCATCCATTCCACTCTCCACGCATATTACTAGCACCATCATACCCTTGGCCCCTAATATTTTGAACATCAAGATTGTGATGAGATAAAACAAAGGAAATCTCTTTCTTAAGAGTTGAAGCAGTTGTGTCTTTGACATGAACTATATCCAAAAATTGTTCTCGTATAAATCCACTTCTATCAACAAACCTAATAACAAGGGCCATTTGCTCTCTTCTGGATTCATCTCGAGCTTCATCAACAATTAACCAAAATCTTGCATCACCAATCTCATGACGAATTGAAGACTGAACATTTCTAGCAAAGACATGCAAAATTTCCTTTTGAATTTGATGCTAGGTGTATTTAGCATTTTGTGGAGTATTATCCAAAACAAGAGCACCTACTTGTTCATTATATGATGCTAAAAGTTCCAACATTTCAAGAAAATTACCTCGATTTTTTGATTCTGGACGTTCATCATGTCCTCTAAAAGCACATGCTTGAAATGTGAGCCAACGAACAATATCTATTGAAGCTTTAATACGCAATCGATTATTTAGAATTTCTTGAGTAGTTTGCCTCTTAACTACCTTCTCAATATGACATAACTGATTTTTCAAATTTTCCAAGCACCTGGTAGCAAATCTATGAGCTGAATTTAGACCTTTTTCCATATGAGTTAAAAAAGCACATCGTTCCCTATCATTAACTTTCTTCCAACAATTGAATCCTTTAACAGTAAATGTATCTGATCCTGATTTTCCAGATGACTTACTTGAAAATAGATAGCAAGGAAAACAAAGTTTTAGGTGAGTGCTGATAATACAAGCTTACAGTGAAAGAGAGTCACGATCATCGTGCCATGCTTTTGTTGCCGTCTGTCGAAAAACTTGGATATGAAACCACCCAGTGCTTGAAACAAGACATAGCAGCATGGCAATGCTTGTAATATCCAGTGTCTCCATCTCCCACCCCTTCTCACGACGTCACCATCATTTCTTGCTTGCAGGAGCCTGCCAGCTCACCCCCTATCATTGCCCTCTTCACTACAACATTATCCAGTTTTACCGACGGACTCATTCCGTCGGTAACAGCAATGAAATCCGTCGGTGAAAATAATACCGACGGACTCACCGATGGAACATGTCCATCGATATAACAGTCATCGGTAAATCCCATTTCCGTCGCTAATTCTGTCGCAAATAAAAAAACCACCCACCGACGGAAACACCGATGGTAATACAGACGGATACGCGCGCGCCAAAAAAAAAGTTTCCCGCGGGAACATTACCGACAGAATAAATCCATCGGTAAGTTCAAGGGTAATTACCGACAGCATTATCGACAGAAAATCCATCGGTAATTATGGCATGGCTGGTAATTTTGTTGCAACTCTCTGTGTAATACCGACGGATAGTATCCGTCGGTAATGCCGTCGGAATTTAATCACCCACGGATAATATTCGTCGATGATGCCGTCGGTAAAGATGGCATGGATGGTAATTGTTCGGCAACTCTCTGTTAAATACCGATGGATACTATCCATCGGTAGGTATTTAAAATATATATAAAAAAAATAATTTATTAATTGTAAAAAACCTTAATAAACAAATAAAAATGCATTAAACATTAAAAATGTAAAAGTAATGTTAAATAATATTCATTACAAATTTAATGTGTTTAAAAAACAAAATTAAACTAGAATATCGGCGGAGCTGGAGGAGGAGGCGGAGGAGGAGGAGGAGGCTGGTTGTTCCCGGGACCATACGGCCAAAAAGAAGCTGCACAAGTATCGTCACCCATCTTTTATCTCATCTCCATGACTATTTGATGGAGCTCATCATAATTCATCGAGAGTTGTTGATATTGTTGTTTCAACGTAATGAACTCCTCAAACTGGGTGTTCGATACTGATGGAGAGCTTCCAACAGTTGAGACACTACGAGTCGAACGCAAGTTGTCAGCCGTAGTGTTGGAGAGCCCGTAGACCCTATTTTTATCGGGTCCACCAGACGATCCCGCCTCCATCCATAAATCTGGATCGAAATCTGGATGGGTCGACGGATTGTCCCCAAATCTCTCCCTCAACCAGCTATTATAGGTCTCCTAAAAATTCTATCGGTAAAAAATTCATCAAATGCAATTCAAGAAAATAATAACTTACAAAATAAAATGAATGACCGAACATACCACGAAGTGCTGAGCACGGTTATCCACGAACTGCTGCACCCCCTTTTGGCGGTCTTGACTCCGCACATGCGTCTCTAGAAACAGCTCCATTGGACTCGGTTCACGTCCAAGAGACGCAGCCTGTAAGGAAAAAATAGGTTGAAAGTTAAATATATTATAAGGAACGACAAATTAATTAACGATATATTTCATTAAAATTAATCTTACCATCCGCTTTGCATGTGCGCTGAATGGGACGGATCCGCCAGTGTGTGTGGTCACCGAACCATAAATTTGCCGGTTCCAGTTGTCGGCGCCAGACTGTGAGCGCTGTGAGAACCGCTCTGAGGTCACGTGCTCAATATATGCCGTCCATATTTCCCCCGAGATGAATGGCGGTTTGAATTCCTGCCAAACTGCCACCTCATTCCATCCTTCAAGAGCGTTATCCCTCGCATGTCTTTTTGATTTTTTTTGGGTGTCATACCAAAAATCACGCAACCTACTTTCATAGTAACAAATTAGAATTTAAAACATAAAATTATAAAACAAAAATAAATATTATTTTCGATGTTACCTAGTTGCCGCGTGATTCTCCCATACCCTCCTCACAACATTGTTGTCCGCCCTATCCCACTCAAATTTGTTCTGTGTATATAAATAATTCATATAAAATAAAAATAGTACAAGATATAAAATTATAAAAATCATTTATTAAAAATTAACACCGACCTGAAATCGCTTAAACCATGCATCGATATTAGGTTTCCACTCAGGATGTTTGGAAACCTGGCTCCATTGAAACAATGGAATCTCCATTGACGATTTAAACGCCAATGTTATAGTCCTTGCAGCCTCAATGTTTGTGAACCTGAAATTAAATAAAAGTAGTAATTAATATTAATTAGTTTTTCATAAATTATGTTATAAGTATATATAAAAAAACTAAAACCTAAACAAACTTACATTGAGAGGTCATCCTTCCATTGTGCCTAGTACTTGCGGGTGAATTGACCCCGCTGTGAAGGCACACCGCTTCTGCGCTGTGAAACCGAGCTAGAAGAGGCAGCAACACAAGTTGGCGTAGATTCCTCGTCGTGATCAGCACCTAAGGATATGTCCTCCCCGCTGCTAAAAGAACTAGCTGCAACCGTCTTCTGACGACGTGCTGTAGATTTCATTCTACGCATCTACACAAATGTATACGAATAATTACATAATTAACTTCGATTATTTAAAAAACAATTCGACAGAGTCTCCCCTGTACTGGGGGGTCCCAAGTTGTTGACAAAATCATATTACACTTCCAATTTTATTTCGCATCCCGATCCAATCATCCTGGATCTCAACCCAACTCATCATCATCAACACAACATTTTATTCAATAACATCATATATAATTACAACTATGAACATTCATTGTTAAATTGGTACTTAGAGTTACAAACATTAGATTTAAGTCATACATTCAAATTTACGGATTAATATTACATTTTTAACATAAATTCAACAATAACAATTATAGCAATACAAACAATAATATCCTAAATTAAAATAAACTAATTAAATGCAATTCTATATATATAAATTAACATTTTTAAAATAAATCAACAATAACAATTATATTTATAAATTAACATTTTTAACATAAATTCAACAATAACAATTATAGCAATACAAACAATAATATCAAAACTAAAAAACTAAAATTAATAAATAAAATTAAAAAACTAAAAAACACTACACAACACACAACATAAACACAAAACAAACAATACACAAAACTAAAAAACATTATATCAATTCAAAATAAATTTGGGAATAAAAAATGCTTACCTTAATAATGTGTTGAATTTAAAATTTTATCTACAAACAATATACAAAAAAAAGAACACCAAAAAAAATAATCATAATTAAAGTAAAAAAAATACAAAGATAAAGAAAAAAAATATATACCTTTTAAAACTACCACCAAAACAATAAAATCCTTCTAAAAGCTTAATATAAATGAGAGAAGAAGAGCAAGGGAGAAGAGAAAGGGAGAAGAGGAGAAGAGGAGAAAATGAACAAAGTGGGGGGATGGGCGGTATATAAAGCAATATTTCCGACAGAATTTTTGACGAAAATTAATTGTTGTCGGTGCAATTAATTTCCGTCGGTAATTCCGTTGGAAATTAATTGAAATTCGCACCAAAAAAGTTTGGCAATCCCGCCAAACTTTTCGATCTGTCGGCAAATCCGTCGGAATTCCCGTCGGTAATGGTGCAGACGGACACGTGTCAGACATGCGTGATCCGTCGGTATTGGACGTCGGAAATTCCGTCGGTAATCGTGCAGACTGACACGTGTCAGACATGCGTGCAACAACCCGTCCGTATTGGACGTCGGAAATGCCGTCGGAAATCCGTCGGTGAATGTGGCAAAATCCCGTAATTTTTTTTGCAACTCTCTATGAAATACCGACGGTTTATATTCCGTCGGTATATTCGTCAATGAATTTTCTTATTTTTTTATGTAACCCACTCAAAAAATCTTGAATTGCAATCTTACAACACACACAACACAATAACAAAGGCTGACCCTTAAAGAAGAATAAATATTTCATGTTTCAAATTATTACATTATAAAAATAAGGCTTTATAACATGTTTAGTTAGTCGGAATTTTCATCTTCGTCCTCTATTGAATTGTTATCATCAGCTTCATCGCACTCTTCAATTTCGTTATCATCTTCTTCAACAACATTCTTTTTTCCACTAGTAGAGCTCAGAACAACATTCAACTCCTCTGCATCAACATCAACAAGACTATCATTGAAAACACGAAAATTCAAATTTTCTTCTAAGTCAATTGACGGAGCAACTCGGTATGGTTCAACCAACTCACTAGCTTGAAAGACTTCATCTATCACACTTGTGTCTTCGTTCTCATCCTGAACAACCTCGACACGACCCTTGGGTTTTGTTTTTAAAACGGATAACCAATCAACTCTTGATCGGTCCTTTCTAAAGGAAGGGGTGTATGTGTAATAAACTTGTTGGCATTGCTTTGCGAAAACAAAGACGTCGTTTACGTTGCGGTGTCTAGCTTTTGAATTGATTTCAACGAGACCATAGTGAGGATCTACTCTGATTCCTCTGTCAGTTGTGTCATACCAATAGCATTTGAATAAAAACACTCTATTTTGCTCGCTATGATATTGCACTTCGATGACCTCTTCCAATTTACCGTAGTAGTCAACTTCAAACTCACTAGAAGTCGATCCCTTAATACAAACACCGCTGTTGTATGTCTTTCTTCCATGCCCGTATTCTTCAGTATGAAAGACATATCCATTGACAAAATATCCATTATAGCACTTGACTTTTCTTTCAGGGCCCAGACATAGTAAAGACAGTGAAATAGCAGCACTACCTCCCATTTGATAAACCTAGCTTGTAAATTAAATACAACAATAATCAATAAATGGATATTATGTAACATTGACTACAATTAATTACATTGCAAGAGATAATGAGTTTGTGATAGGACTTACATGTGTTCTAAACCATGTGGCAAATTGTTCATCTTGTAATTGAAAGATCTGGGATTCGGTCAGCTGTGAGTTATTGGACAGTAAGTATCGTCGATGTTGCCTGCAAGGTTGTTCCAAAGTATATGAGTGTATGGTATCACAAAACATAAATAGTACACTCTTGACAAAGTTTAAGTCGAACATCCACTTACTTAATAAAAGGTCTAAGCTCATCACAGTTAAATAGGACATAATTGTGTGCTTGTCTGAACTCTATTTCAGACAAATATCTTCCCCTCACGACATTTTTAGGTGTGGGTCGTCCAGGATTGGAGAATATTGACAAGTTCCCACTTGAATGCACTTCACCACCATCATCATGCCGTGGAACACGGTTTATCCTCGTTCTCAAATGAGGTTCGAAATAGTATGAGATAAATGTTGAGATCTCCTCAACAATATACGCCTCACATATTGACGCCTCAACATGCGCCTTGTTCTTAACCTTTTTTTTAAGATTGAACAAGTACCTGCATATATATATATATTAATAAAAAATTATCAATTAAAAACATTAAAATAAAAATAAAAACATTTAATTATAAATGTCATAGCAACTGTAATATCTAACCTCTCGAATGGATACATCCATCTGTACTGGACCGGTCCTCCAACTTTTACCTCAAACGGTAAATGTATGGGTAGATGCTCCATTGAGTCAAAAAATGATGGAGGGAATATCATCTCAAGTTTGCATATTATCTTGACTGTTGTAACCCAATTTTGGATCCACCAAGATTTTCTCGAATGTTATTTTATTTCTATTATTATTTATAAAAATCCAAAAAAATTAAGAAAAAAGTTTAAAAATTCAAAAATATACTTTTCTCGAGTCAACCGCATCTTTCCATCAAAACAGAGTCCACCGGGTCAATACGGGTCAAACCATGTCGACCAGGGTAAAAAATGAGTTTCGGGCCGTTTCGGGTCAAAACCGTCATTTTTGGTCAAAACCGAGTCCACCGGGTCAATACGGGTCAAACCATGTCGACTAGGGTAAAAAATGAGTTTTGGGCCGTTTCGGGTCAAAACCGTCATTTTTGACCAAAACCGAGTCCACCGGGTCAATACGGGTCAAACCATGTCGACCAAGGTAAAAAATAAATGTCGGGTCATTTTGGGTCAAAACCGTCATATTCGGTCAAAACCGAGTCCACCGAGTCCATACGGGTCCAACCATGTCGACCGGGGTAAAAAATGAGTTTCAGGTTATTTTGGGTCAAAACTATTATTTTCGGTCATTAAAATTGATTTTTAGCGGTTGAAACGAGATTTTTCTAATACTGATTTGTTTATTATTATATATAATAAAACAAAATTAATAATACAAATTTGTTATATTAGACGGGGCAGTTACACTAATTGTAGGCGGAGTAGTTGTGAGTACACAATTTTTCTTAAAGCAGATCCGTGTTGTCCCCTGTCATTGGCTATAAATAGCCAGTGACAGTACGCCGCCACAGAGAGGGAGGAAAGAGGAAAGAAAAACGAGAAAGAAAGAAAAATTACTGTTATATTTTTTTTAGTTTTTCTTCGCGAGAGTAGAATATTGTTTTAAAAAAATAACAATTTAAAAAATACCAAATATATCCCCACATATCTCGGCCGTTGAAATATTCCAAGATTTGATCCCGTTGCGCCACGTCATCCGGTGTACCGAGCTTTCGGTGCACCGCGCCACACCAGATCAAGGCTCCTCTCATCAGGACCGTCCGATCAACTTGCAGATCCAGCCAATCGCAGCCGCAGGATCAGTTCAAAGGAGATCCAACGGTTCATAGCCTTCAGTTGCACCGGTGAACCGTGTCCGCGTCTACACCATAGCACATCTCAGAGCCTCTCTCTCCTCTCGCCGGCGACTCTCTCTCTCTCCCCCGATCTCCCATCTCCGGCCGCCTCCTGCCTCCGCACCACCACAGAAAGGTTTATCCCCTGCTGTAAAGAAAAACCCCGGTGGTTTTCAGCGTTTTATCCGCCTCATCTGGCTGGAAAAAGGCCGCGATTGTCGGCGGCCACCGAAGCTTCAAGTCGTCGATTCTCCTTCGTCAGCCATCAACGACCGACGATACCACCGCCATCAGAATCCTCGTCCTCAGATCTATCAGGATCGACCGTCGTTTGGACAGAAATCTCGCCGGGAAATTTCGCCGCCGCCAACAGTAGCCGCGCGTGAGTCACACGCGCCGCCAGTGGCATTTTCATAATTTTCGGAGAATTTCGAGGGTATTTCAGTCTTTTACCTATACAGTGATACTCAGGTAAATTTTTTGAGATTTCTAACATTTTTTTATTTTGTATATAAATTTTCTTGCATGTAAAAAAACAATAAAACAAAAAAAATATAAAAAACAACGTGGTTCCCACACCCATTTTATCATATTATTGTTCGTGGATCCAAAGCTCAATTCTCGAATATGGTTATATCCATTTCTCAATAATATCAAAATAAAATTTGTTTTTATAAACGAATATTATTTGTCGACACGTCTCTTTTTTTAAAAAAGGACCGATGTCAAAAATGTAAATATCAAATATGGATGATTTCCAGTTTTTTCTTTTGGTAATCCAGACGTAATTCTCGTTTTTAGGGTTGAAACGTCATATTTTAGACAAGTCTCCTAATTTTTAGGGACTGATGTCATTTTTAACGCGTCTCCTATATTTTAGGGACCGACGTTAATCATTTTAAAAAAGGCAAATTACCAATAAACCCAAAATATAATGGATTATATCTGTTATTTCTTTTGGTAACCCAGACGTAACTCTCCTTTTTAGGGACAAACGTCAGTATTTTAGACAAGTCTCCTAATTTTTAGGGACTGATGCCATTGTAACTTGTCTCCTATTTTTAGGGACCGACGTTAATTATTTTAAAATAATTACCAATAAGCCCAAAATATAATAGCATTTGAATCAAATAAAAAACACACAAGTAAGGGTAACCTTTCTTTTGAAAGGATGTTTCAAGGGTGGTGTCTACCTTCCCTTAATCATAACTAACCCCGTTCCCGAATCTCTGGGACCAGTGTCTAATTTAGGATTTCTAGTTCCCTCAAATTACTAGATGGCGACTCCAATAAAATCTTTGTTTTCCCCCAATTGAGAAAAAAACCATTTTTGTTAAATAAACAAACAAAAAAAGCGGGAGCCGTCGCCCGACGTCGTGTATCGACATTGACGATATTCTTTTCAAGCCTTTCAATGTGATCAACATTCAACTTGCTGGAGCATATGTCTCTGAAGAAATGACTAATCTCCGTTAGTGCATCCCATATCCCCTTTGGCAACAAATCACGAAAAGCTAATGGGATGAGTGTTTGCATAAACACATGGCAGTCATGACTCTTCATTCCATATAATCTGCATTCCTCCGTATTAACCAGCCTTGATATGTTCGAGGCATGTCCATCGGGGAAACGCAGACTCTTAAGCCATTTATAGACTAGTAGTTGTGCGTTTTTCTCTAGCACGAAGCTTGCTCTTGGTTTTGCGACCCGTGACCCATCACAAACCAACTCTATATTTTTACGGTTACAGAACAACGCTACATCCAATCTAGCCTTGATGTTGTCCTTTGTCTTCCCCTTCACATCCATGACGGTGTTGAAAATGTTCTCAAACACGTTCTTTTCAATGTGCATGACGTCAAGGTTATGGCAGAGAAGATTGGTCTTCCAATAAGGAAGCTCCCAAAATATACTTCGCTTCACCCAATTATGGGTCAAACCAAAACCAGGAAACTTCTGCTTACCTGATTGGAGACCAAACACAATTTCACCGTACTCTGACACAACATCAAACAATTCTTCATTGGAAAGACGCGGGGGTGCAACATCATTTTCAACTCTGCCAACAAAGAAATCCTTTCTGTTCTTTCTGTACCTGTGGTTATGTGGCAAGAAACGACGGTGACAGTAAAAAAAAGAAGCTTTACCCCCGTTTGTTAGCGTGAATGCCTTGTTGTTCTCCATACGATATGGACATGCTAGCTTTCCATGCGTGCTCCAACCAGAAACCATTCCATAAGCTGGGAAATCATTGATAGTCCATATCAAAGCCGCTCTCATAACAAAATTTTGTTTCCTCGAGATGTCATAAGTCAAAGCTCTAGAGGACCACAACTGCATCAACTCATCAATCAACGGACGAAGACAAACATCTATATTCTGCCCCGGACTGCTTGGACCTGGTATGACCATAGATAAAAACATGAACTCCGGCCTCATACACATCCCCGGTGGCAAGTTATAAACCATCAGTATGACCGGCCAACAAGAATAAGGAGCAGCAAATGACCCGAATGGGTTGAATCCGTCTGTACACAACCCAAGACGCACGTTCCTTGATTCAGCTGAAAAGGGAGGATGCATACTGTTAAAGTGTTTCGAGGCTTCACCATCAGAAGGATGAACCATCACTCCATCAACTGCATGGTGTGATTGGTGCCATGTCATGTGCTCAGCAGTCCTTGGTGACATGAATAACCTCTGCAGTCTAGGTGTGATTGAGAAGTATCTAAGTTTTTTATATGCCACAAGAGTCTTCCCTCTACCAGTTCTGGGTTTGTAACGGGAATGCCCGCATGTCATGCACTCGGTCATCTCAGCATTTTCAAGGTAGTATAACATGCAGAGGTTAGGGCATATATCCATTTTCTGGTATCCTAAACCGAGTGGTTTCATCATGGACTTGGCAGCATAGAAGTTCTCTTTCAGCCTGTTCCCTTCAGGTAAAATGCTTCTCGCCCATTCAATAATCTTGTCATAACCGGCCTCACTCAACCCGTGATCTGACTTGATGGTGAACACCTGTGCTACGGCTGATAATTTACTGTGGTTCGTGCAGCCATTCCATAATGGTTCGTCAGAATCTCTCAACAGATCAAAAAACCTTGCTGCATCTGCATTAGGTTCTTCTTCTACGATTGGACATTCCCTGACATTACCTTCACTCATTCTCATTGCATCCATAACCATATTCCTGTAAGGATTACTGTTCTCATTTCCAACTTCATGCATGTTGCTAGCACTAGAAGTTGACCCAACCACCTGTTCTTCCATGCTCTCATCAGGAACAAATAGTTCTCCGTGAGCATACCAACACAGGTAATCTTCCATGAACCCTTTGGTTAGAAGATGCATCGTTACAACATCTTGATGCAGAAACTTTAAATTTTTACACTTCCTACATGGACACCTAATACCGCCATCAGTAAAATTCCTCGGAATAGATGTTGCGAAATTAATAAAACCCTGGACACCGTTACAATAATCCATCCTCCGCAATCCTTGGGGTGAGTCCCGATACATCCATGAACGATCATCCATGACTTCTATTGAACCTCTATAAAACATAACAAATATTGGTTTTCCCCGACATTATCCAACAAACTAAAACAACACTTATGTTAAATATTCATTATCAATTATCAACTATCAACGTTCATACATACAAATTTATACATATATAAATTTACAGAAATCACAACTTCGAAATATAATTGATAACAATTAAACAAGACACTTAAACAAGCTATTAATTAATTATTTCATCACAACGACAAATTTAATTCGGTGTCATTCAAACAAAATTTCAACAATTTACAAACAAATATAATTTGACAAAATCTAAAACAAACTATAACAACTATAAAATTATACATTCATACTACAAGTTTCTTTGACAAATAACAATTAAACAAGTACAAACGTTAACAAAATACATATACTAAAACAAATTCACAATTAAATATTAAAACTAAAAAGGATAGATTTACTTACAAAAAAATAATAAAATCTACAAGAAACGAATATTGTGACCAAGTACAAGATATAAGAAACTTGAGTGCTCGTGTTGAGAATAGTGGAGAGTTTGGGATGGGTGTTTGGCTGCAGTTTGGGAGGGGAGAGGTGGGATGGGAAAGAAGAAGGAGAAACAGAGGAAGAGAGTGTCGGCAGATGGGTGCATATAATGGTTTTTTCCGACGGAATCACCGACGGATTACTTCCGTCGGTGATTCAGTCGGTGGTTCCGTCGGTGACAGCGCCACATCACTGTACGACCATCTCAGTTTGAATCCCTCGGTAATTTCCGTCGGTAAAATCGCCTGACGTGACCATGCCGTTGCATATTTCCAGACGAACTGTATACCCCGTCGGCGAACCCGTCGGTATATACCGACGGAATATTTCCGTTGGTATATACCGACAGAATTACCAACGGAATAAAGCTGTCGGTATATACCGACAGATTTTGAGACGGAATTTTTTCCGTCAGTATAAATTACCGACGGAAAAATTCCGTCGGTAATTCCGTTGCTTTTCTCCGGTTTTCTGGTAGTGCTTGCCTTCTGTGTAGGCGATCAATCTCCCTCTCCTATGGCTGTACCGTACCGTGCCTCTAATTCCTATCAATTAAGAATTGACTTATTAAATATTATCCATTACAATTTGATAGATTCAGATTAAAAAAAATTACAAAATGAGAGTGAGACCTTGTAGACGGCAAAGAGAAGGCAGAGTTTTGTTGATTATTGATAACATATATGTACAAAATAATTTTTCTAATAAAATAATAAAATAATTAATTAATGATCCTTGTTAGATTTTTTGCTCACCGAACAGTCTATGTTGCTAATAGGATACACACACACACACACTTTTTTGGTTTCTTTAATTAGGAGAAGGCCTTATTGTATTACATAATAAGGCAAGCGTTCTACGTTATATAATAATTAAATAAATTTAAAACTCAGAAAGAACTTATTAAATATACATTTTTAAAATAAGTTTGGTTATTTCATGGGCTAGATTTATGTTGGGTTTAGGAGGAGAGCTTGTTGAGGTTTAGTTGTGAAAATGAGTTCTTTTTGTCATTATTTAAATAACTATTTTTTTAACTCTTCAAATGATCCAAACTAATCTTCAATACAAATAGAAAGCTGTACCATGACAGGTCTGCCAAGAGACAAAAAAAACAAAAGGAAAAGAAAAGTAGCGAAGTGGCCCCACAAAATCTAGACCTGGTTAAGCCGCACATGAATGGGAAATATTTTTTAAATAGTATTATTTTAAGCCGCAACAAAACGGCAGTACTGTGTTATTTTTTAATTTTTATATATAAAATCACAATTCACTCAAGTGAATCAATTTATGGATTAAACTATTAAATTAATTGGATTAATTAAGTAGATAATTCTTACGGAACTATCAAATTCAAGAAGCAGAGGGGATTGGTTATTCCTAGAGATGGGATAACACAGTACTGCCGTTTTGTTTTCAATGTAGTGTAGTAGGAGCAGACAAAGCACGAGCAAAAATGGCAAATCATTAGGTGATCATGGAAGACTAATATATAGGAAGAAGAACACACAAGTGATCATTATACATATAAAAAATGAACTAAACATTCTTCAACTGACATTGCAACGTGGCCCAACTAAAGGAAGAAGAACAATTATATATCGACTCCAGGATATGGATAGTTTTTCTCGACTGCTTGTACCGTACAGAAACCACACACGAAGATAGCAGGAGACATAACAAAGAAGAAACAAAAGGACGCGCACTCGGAATTTCATGTATGGAAGACACTCTTCCGTCACATTTCTTTTTTACTTCAACCAACATTTCTCACTCTCATTTTGTACTGTGCTCCCCCGTTTACCTCCCGGTAGAAAGTCACAATATCTCCACTTTTGAGGCCAGCATAGCGAGCAATGCCATGCCAACCTCTTGCAAATGCAAGCTTTCCTGATCTGGTGGAGCAGTGAATTGTCACCGGGTCCGGTAAACGGGTGCCGGCAGATGACTCAACTATGGTGGACAGTTCTATGGTTCCATGGAAAGGTTGAAGGGGTTCTAGGTTAGAATCGCGTGGTAGCACCAATCCTCTCTCAAGATCAATAGAGGTGAGTTTCTTTGTGAAGATTTCCATGGCAATATAATGAGAATTATTGCTATGAAATAATTAGGTTAAAGAAGGTTTTGTGTGTTTGTAGTGACAGAGTTGGAAGGTATTTATAGAGAATTCAGTGATGTTATGATAAGCCAGCTAGCTTGTTGCGAAATGTCTGGTTTCACTCTCTTTTTGTTATTAATTGACGTACAAACTTATTCGACACATAATTGTTCTCTTTTTCTTTAGGTATTTATAGAGAAACAGTTTAATTCTCTGAATTCCAATGTTTTGTTGGTAAAGATACCATCCTTTTCTTTTTCCTAATCCATCGCGCACATCAAACACAATACCATTAAATAGTTTTACAGACGGATTCATTTTGTTGGTGTGAGGCACGCGAACTATCGGTAATATTTTTACCGACAATCTCACAGATGGAATTCATCCGTCAAAATACTGATAGTCAGTAATTTCTCATTCCATTGCTAATTCTGTCAGGAATTAAAAGCAACCACGTTCACCAGCTGTACTTGGACAGCTTTCAAAGCATGTGGCACAGTCAGTCCACATGCAAATAGTACCAGGTCAATGGCAGTCTGCACACACACTGCAAAATTAAGGAAAACAGATGGATCGCATAAATCATCATTTGAATTGATTTCTCAAATCCAATTACCAAAATACTCAATCACAGATAGAAATTAAAAAAATAAAATTACAAGAGCATGTGTGTATCTTATGCATTGAAAAACAAAAAATAAACATTGAACTCATGCCCAAAGTTTGCTTTAACACACCCAAATGAACTCCAGTGCCAAACCTTGATTCGGCACCAATTTAAACTTTAAGCACCCCTCTAACTAACCAACGAAAAAACTTAAGGTAAACTACCAAAACCTCCTTGACTTACATCCATGCTTTTTCTAAATAAACACTTGCGTCTCTAGACAACAAATCAGTTTCCAGTTAATTTACCAAAACCTCCCTGAGGTTTGGCCTCCTCAACATTTGCATCCCTCTTTTTTATTTCCAAACCAAACACTAAAATCTACAGATGATTAAAAATTATCAAAAAAAATAAAAGGTATTAGAGTCAAAATATATTATATTATACACTAGATGCTATCGGAAACCATTTGGGGGAGGGGGGGCAGTTAATTTGAAACTTATGTTATGGAGGTGATTGTTAAAAAAATAACAAAGTGAAGTTGAGGGGTATTTTCAACATTGTAACTTCATCTTTAAATTTAAAATTTGGGACATTAGCACTTAAGGAATGGCAGCCTAACTTGTGTATGTATTATATTATACACTAGATGTAAGAATTTGATTTAGAAAAGCAAAGATGTAGGTGTTGGTTAGCCCAAACATCAGGGAGGTTTTGGTGATTTGCCCAAAAACTTAGACAGAATTTAATGTACCAGATAGCTACAATAATCTTTTCCTCACTTGATAAGAAACATAAATGGAACTAAATGAAAATTAAAAGCAAACACAACATCTCTTGTTTTTTTCTTGTTATCTCTAGCCATAATTCTATCTTTCATCTTCAACAAATTAAAAGATATGTATTGTGATTCAAAATATGTTATGGTAGCCATAATTAAATTTGACTATTTAAAAAAAAATTAGCAGCACCTCCCTTATATTTTTATTCTGTTTTTTTGTTTTTTTTTTTTTGTATTGTAATGGATAAAGTCTAAAAATAAACACACTATTAAGGTAAGCATTTTTCATTCCTAAAGTCTATAGTTGTTTTTTAAATTTGTTGTCTATTTTATTGTTTGTATTGCCATAATAATTGAATATTTTGTTGAATTTTAATTGTTATTGTTGAATTTGCCTTGTAAATGTTAATTGAATATATAGGATTAAATTTAATTATTTTATCTTAATCTCTATTATTGCGTAATGGAGTATTTGATTGTTTCCATGAATTTTAATTGTTATTGATGAATTTATATAGATGTTAGTTGAATATATAGAATTAAGTTTTATTTTTTTTCTTTATTTTATTGTTAAATTTGTATAGATATTAGGTTATATATAAGATTTTTTTTCTTTATTTTACAATTAGAAACATTTTATTATCATTTTAAAAATGAGATGAAATTGAAAAATATAAAATTTCTGGTATATATAAAATAAAATCAATTGATTTGTGGCATATATATTGTCAATATTTGCAGGTTTGAAAAATTGGGTAGTCTCTAGTATAAGGGAGATGCTGCCAATTTTTTTTTAAATAGTCAAATTTAATTATGTAATTATTTGTTTAATTTGTATAGATGCGTAGAAAGAAATCAACAGCACGTCATGAGCATATTGTTGCAACTAAACGTTCTTCTAGCAGTGAGGATGACTTGTCCTTAGATGCCGATCAAAAATAGGTACCTGCGCCGACTCACGATGCTGCCTCTTCTAGCGTGGTTCCACAGCATAGAGGTGGTGTGCCTTCACAGCGGGATCAATTCACTCGCAAGTGCGAGTCACATTGAAAGGACGACCTTTCAATGTAAGTTTCTTGTGGTTTTAGTTTTTTTTTTTTACTTATAACATAATTTGTGAACTAATTAATATTTCATTAATTTTATTTACTTTTAGGTTCACAAACATTGAGGTTGTACGAGTAATAACATCGGCGTTTAAATCGTCAATGGAGATTCTATTATTTTAATGGAGTTAGGTTTTCAAACATCCTGATTGGAGACCTTATATCGATGTATGGTTTTAAAGATTTGAAGAAGGTGTTAACTTCTAATTTTATTATTTTTATTTCAAATAAATTATTTATATACGAAACAAATTCGAGTGAGATAATGCGCTTGATAATGTTGCGAGGAGGGTGTGGGAGAATCACGCGACAACTAGGTAACATCGAAAACAATGCGATATTTTTTTAAAAAAATATATGTTTTAAAATCTAATTTGTCATTAACTCATATAAAATGCATTGATGGAAGTAGGTAGCGTATTTTTTTGTATGAAGTGTAGAAAAAGCAAAAAAATACGCCAGAGATAACTATCTACAAGGCTGGAATGACGTGGCGGTTTGGAGGGATTTAAGGCCGCCATACATCCCGGAAGATATATGGCCGCAAAATATCCAGCACGTGACGTCTAAGCCGTTCACATGATGCTCATAGTCCAGTGCCAACAACTAGAATCAGCAAATTCATGGTTCGATGACCACGCACACCGGCAGCTCCATTTCGTTCATTGTACATGCAAAGTGAATGGTAAGATTAATTTTAATGAAATCTATCATTAATTAATTTGTTTTTATTTATAAACATATTTAATTTGCAACATTTTTTTTCTTACAGACTACGTCTCTTGGATGTGAGCGGAGCCCAATGGAGTTGTTTATGGAGACGCGCATGCGGAGTGAAGACCGCCAAAAGGGGTGCAACAGTTCATCGCCAACCGCGCTCAACACATCGTGGTATGTTCGTTCAACCATTTTATTTTGTAAGTTATTATTTTCTTGAATTGAATATGATGATTTCTTTTTTAATTTTTAAGAGACATATAATAGTTAATTGAGGGAGAGATACGGGGACGATACTTCAACCCACCTAGATTTTGATCTGGATTTATGGATGGAGACAGGATCGTCTAGTAGACTCGATAAAAATTGGATGTATGGACTCTCTAACACTACGGCCGATAACTTGCGGGCGGTTCACAGTGTCTCAACCGTTGGGAGCTCCCAATCAATATCGAGGACCTAGTTTGAGGAGGTCATGACCTTGAAACAACAATATCAGCAACTCTCGGTGGATTTTGAATAACTCCGCCAGCTTGTCATGGACATGAGATCACAGATGGGTGGTACGTGCGCGTCCTTTTTTTGGTCGTATGGTTCCGGGAGCGACCAACCTCCTCCTCCTCCTTCTGCAGCTCCATCATTTTTCTAGTTTAATTTTTTTTTTGAAACACTTTTAAAATTGTAATGAATATTTGGATGAATATTATTTAACTTTATTTTTACATTTTTAATGTTTTATACAATTTTATTTGCTTAATTGGTTTTTTTACTACTATTCTATACAATTTTATATTATTTATTTTACACAATTTTATTTTTAAAAATATTTTTAAATTCTAACTAACGGATTAACAAAAGGAATTCTTCCATCAGTATTTTACAGAGAGTTGCAAAATATTTACTGCATATGCCACAATCATCGACGTCTACACAGACAGAATTAGTCCATCAGTATTGTTGCTACTCAATTTTTGACCCACGTTTTGATAAATTTTTCAAAAATAAAAAAAATAAAAAATAAAAATAATAATAATAATAATAAATAATAAGGGTTTACGTGTGGCGATAACATAAAGCATCAGAGCTAATATTAAGGAAACAATGTGTCAAGGAGATAATTATTGAATCATATATAATTACTGCAATATAAAATATCATATATATATATATATATATATATATATATATATGATTTAATTCGTGCTGGTTATGGAAAATAATCACTGCAATATAAGATACCATATATATAGGATTTGTTGGTGCTGGTTATAGAAGACAATCTCTGCAATAATTATTGCAATATTTCCTTAAATAACACGTGTAGAGATTTTCTATATAAGTGAACCTTCAGACATATGCAAGAGGGGCAAAAAAATTTACAAAAATAAAAAAGCAATTTTAAGACAAAAATAAAATTAGAGCTTCCACAAACCCCTAAACCCATCCTTTTAGTCAACCGGCTGCACACCCTCCTTTGAAAAAAAGAGTCGCCGCCCAAGGAAGCTTTTCCTTCTCCTTTCAGCCGACCAGAGCTCACCTTTATTTTTTTTCCCTGCAATCAACACAGACCCACAGACACCCGACCACGGCACCAACACTCCCTTCTCCCCGATTCCAGCCTTTTCCCTTTGGCCTTTCTTCTTCCCCTCAGCCGACCAAAGAGCATACCAGCCCTCTGCACACAAGCCTCCTTTCTCCCTCTCACAGGCGCCGACCCATTCAGCCTCCAAAAAAAAAAAAACCAGAGAGCACAAGACAGCCCCCTCACTCTGCTCTCTCGGCTGTTCTTCCCACTCTCAGCCGTCCTTATCTTCCCCCAAGACCCATAACCCCAAAAATATCTATAGTTTGAACAAGCAAGATCTTATCACCAATTATCTCAAGTTTTTCAGTGAGTGATGGAGCATGCCAGATATTCATCGTTTGTGTTGAAGATTAATAGATCGATAAAAGACATGTAATTAAGATCGAGTGAGGTTAGAACGATTTATGAACCAAAGGTAGATGGTAAGTGTTTTGAATCAGTCATTTGCTTCCAGCTATATATCCACCGACCATTTAGACATAAATTGTGAAATGTTGTTGGTGATTGATTAGAAGAGTTGTGCAAATTAATTAGTGGTTTCGGTATAAACAAAAAACCTTTCCTTAATTCGCTCATGCTTGATTAAGTTCTTGAGAGATAAGGCGTTGATGTTTCATTAGAAGAGTTTGAGATTAATCAATGGTTTTTGTTAAGCAAAAAAATTAAAATTCCTTAATTCGGCCATGATTGATGCAGTCGATGACCTCAAGAGGGGCATCAATTCAAGATTAAAAGTAAAGAAAAAAGGATGTGCAAATTATGAAATGAGTTTGAAATGTTGTTGTACAGATTAAGGAGACATGTATATATTGAAGATTTATCTTGAGATTGCACGTAATCAAGGGATCTCCACGTCACCAGAGTTTTAAAGTTAGGGAAGCTTTTTATCTCCAGAAACAAATGGTATGTCAGTCAACTAGTCAGCTTTTTAGCTCTATAAAGTTAGGGAATTCAGCTTTCTAAAGTTAGGGATTCAACTTTTTATTGGTTTATCAACACGTTTTCTGATAAAAATTATATGAATTTTCAATTAAACTATTTTTATAAATGCCAGCTCTTTAATTTCTGCATGCCACGACGTACGTCATCTAGGCATAGAATGGTAAACCAGAAGAGCGATGCTAGGTAAGGCGCTACCGCTCAAAATCTTTTCACGTTGTTTACAAGGGTATGAATTTATTTGATGGTACATGCTAGTTAAAAATCCTCTAATATCATATTAAATAATTATTAAAAGATTAAGTTTTAAATTTGATTTATATGATAATAATCTATTAACTCATTAATGGGGTTATATAAAGATGCCATCCTTTTCTTTTTCCTAATCGATCGCGCACAACAAATAGAGAAATTTGATCAAATACCACTTTTTTTTCTTGTTTCCAAATAATTGATGATTATTTATGTTGTTATTTACTTTTGGATCCCCGCATAAAAAAGAGAAAAAAAATTATTAGAAAAAAACTAAAAAAATATATAGCAATGAGAAGAAGACATATGGGCATCTAGAAAATACCCAAGGATTGGTTGAGGAAGTTCAAAAAATACAAAGATTAAAACTTGACAAGATCTTTTTAGCTGATGAAGGCCTTATTGAGGAAGAAAATTCTAAAATCAGATGTTTAAGGACTCAATTAGATTTTATTGAAAGATTAATTGAGTTTATGAAGGGTTTGATTACAAGAAAATTTGATTTTTAAGTCAATTTAAACTTTAATTAGAAGAAATTAAATTTTGAAGGTCGAATTATAATTTGTAAGAGTTAATGTGGTCAAATAAGGAGCTTAATTAATTGAATAACTATTAAAGTTTGATAAGCAATTAGGAACTTGATCAAAGAAATCCAAAACTAAAGACCAAACTATAAAAGACGCGTAAATATAGCGCCTGACATTGGCCGAATCAAGGGCCAAGTTGAAGAAATTAGATATTTGTTGATCAATTAAGGGTCAAAATGCGTAAATTCAAACCCAAGGACCAAAATGGAAAAGGCGGCCAACTTTAGGGCTGACATTTGAATTCACTACCAAAAATTCGACTAAAACCAATGGAATTACCGATGGAATTTTTATGTTGGTAATTTGCAGTGATAATTACCGACGAATGTAAATAAGTCGGTAACACCATCGGTATATACCGATAGAATACGTTTGTCGGTATATAGCGACAAAATTATAAACGGAATATATAGAATTTGAAAAAAAAGCAAGTCGATGACGTGGAAGATTTTGCAAGCGATTTTACCAACAGAATTACCGAGGGATTCAAATCAGGATCTCTATATAGTGACATGATCCCTTCATAGTCAGAATCGCCAATGGAATGACCGACGGAATATTTTCATTGGTGATTCCAGCAGTAAAAGTATATATATCACCACATCGTCAACCCTCCTAAAAAATCCCCCTCTTCTCAACACAATTCATCCTTCTTTAACTTTTATAGTCACAACATCTGTTATCTGATTTATTGTGGATTTTGTTATTTTTTATAAGTAAATCTATCTTTTTTAATTTTAACATTAAAATTTCAATTTTATTATTATTTAATGTTTTTTAGTATATGTATTCTGTTAGTGCATGTAAATGTTTTATTGTTATTTCTTAAACAAACTTGTAATATGAATATATAATTTTGTATTTGTTATGATTTGTTTTAGATTTTATAAAACTGTATTTTTTTGTAAATTGTTGAAACTTATGTCGAATTACAGAATTAGATGTGTTGTGATGAAATAAATAATAGCTTGTTTAACGAGTTTGTTTTAATTGTTATCAATGTTATTGCAGAGTTTAATTTCCATAAATTTATATGTATAAATTTGTATGGACATTGATAATTGATAATTAATAATTGATAATGAATATTCAAGAGAAGTTTTAATTAGCTTGTTGGATAATCTCGAGTTACACCAATATTTTTCAAAATTTATTTACTTAACATAGTTAATTAATACATGTTGTCATCATTATTTTATAAAGGTTCGATATAAGTCATAGATGATCATTCAGGGATGTATCGAGATTCACCCAAAGGATTATGGATGATGGATTATTGTAATGGGGTTCAGGGTTTTATTAACTTTGCAACATCTATTACAAAAATTATAGTGGAGATAGTATTAGGTGTCCATGCAGGAAGTGTAAAAATAAAAAGTATATGCATCTAAATGTTGTAACAATGCATCTTCTACATAAGTGGTTCATGGAGAATTACCTGTGTTGGTATACACACGGAGAAATATTTCTTCGTAATGAGAGAATGGTAGAAAGGATGTTTGTATTGCCAGTCAATGTCAAATTGTAGAAGAAGAACCTAATGCAGACGCGGCCAGGTTTTTGATTTGTTGAAAGTTTCTGATGAACCATTATGGGATGGCTTCACAATTCATAGTAAATTATCAGCTGTTGCATAGGTGTTCACCATCAAGTCAGATTGTGGGTTGTGTGAGGCTGGTTAAGACAATATTATCGAATGGATGAGAAGTGTTTTACCTGAAGAGAACAAGCTAAAAGAGAACTTTTAAGCTACTAAGTCTATGATAAAACCCCTTAGTTTAGGATACTATAAAATTAACATGTGCCCTAACTTCTGCATGTTGTACCACCTTGAAAATGATGAACTGACTGAGTGCATGACACGTGAGCATTCCAATTACAAACCCAGAACTAGCACGGGAAAGACTTCCGTGACATATAAAAAACTTAGATACTTCTCAATCACACCTAGACTCCAAAGGTTATTCATGTCACTAAGGACTGGTAAGCAAATGACATGGCACCAATCACATGATACAGTTGATGGAGTGATGATGCATCCTTCTAACAGCAAAGCATGGAAACACTTTAACAATGTGCACCCTTACTTTTCAGCTAAAACAAGGAACATGCATATTGGATTGTGTACAAACATATTTAAGCCATTCTGATCATTTGCATCTTGGGATGTGTATGAGGCCGGAGTTCATATTTTTATCTATGGTGATACTCGGTCCGGGTCGGAATATGGATGTTTGTCTTAACTATTGATTGATAAGTTGACGCAGTTGTGGTCCTCTGAAGCTTTAACTTATGATATATCGACAAAACAAAATTTTCTTATGAGGGCGGCTTTGATGTGGACTATCAATGATTTTACAACTTATGGAATGGTTTCTGATTGGAGCACGCATGGAAAACTAGCATGTCTATACTGCATGGAAAATAACAAGGCATTCAAGCTAACAAACAGAGGTAAAGCTTTTTTTTTTTACTGCCACCGTCGTTTCTTGCCAAGGAATCACAGGTACAGAAACAACACAAATGATTTCTTTGTTGGTAGAGTTAAAAAGGATGTTGCACCCTCGCATCTTTTTGGTGAAGAATTGCATGATATTGTATCAGAGTACAGTGATATTGTGTTTGTTTTCCAATCTAGTACGCAGAAGTTTCCAAGCGAAGCATTTTCGAGGAGCTTCCTTATTGGAAGACCAATCTCCTCCGCCATAACTTGGACATCATAGGCATAGAAAAGAACGTGTTTCAGAACATTTTCAACATCGTCATGGATGTGAAAGGGAAGACCATAGTTTTTAAACCCGACCCAGTGGTCGACCCGGTATAATAATCGGGTCACGGGTCAAATGGGTTCACCCGAGTTGACGCGGATCAACCCTAATAAAAGAAATCCAATGCAACACCTATAAAAAACACATAACTAGTTACAATGCAACACTTATATAAATCAAATTTCTATTTTAAACCAACAACATAAGTTTAATTCAACAACCAAAACACAAACCAAATATAAATTCTAAAATATTTTAAACAAAACATCCAAAACCATAAATTCTAAATCAACAACATATTCACTTTTATTGAATGAACACATTAAGTTCTTCGGTGTTCATAAGAGCAAAACTTGAATCAATGTTGATGGAATTGAGCCAATCTTGTCAACACCTAATAAAACATCAGCATGCTCATTTGAAACTTTATCACCACAATCATCTTCAATCTCATTAATATTTATGAAATCTACATTTAAAATAAGATTAACAAATAAATATTATGTGTTAAACAATACTTGTTTTAAATAATATTTTTCACTAAATGATCAATAATGAATTACCATCATCTAAAGTATCTTGTATGGTCATTATTGATAGAGCTTGGTGAAAACTCTTTGCTTCTTCAGTTGTCAAAATTGACGGGTCATCTTCTACTACTCAATTTTCAATGTCATGATTTATCAAACATAATTTATCAAATTATATTCACCTAATTAACAATAAAAACAAGCATATAGTTTAGTTAAAATATTGGTTAGCAACAACCCTTAAGGAATGCTAACATGGCAAGATTACAAAGCAATGTCTTTAACTTAATGTGTAAGTGATGCCTATTATAATTGTCCTTAATTAATCCCCTGCTGTGCAAAATGACACGACCAAAAGATTGATGTCTTCTCCCAAGTGCAAGAGTGTCGAAGTAATAAATAACCCGACAAGACTAGGGTCGAACCACAAGGAGGTTAATTGTATAAATTATAAATAACAACAACAACAACAATAACACAAACAATAATAATAATAATAATAATAATAGTAAGAGTAATAGTAGTAGTAGTAGTAGTAATAGTAATAATAATAATAATAATAAAGAGAGCTTTGAGATGTGATATTGATATAAGGATTAAACAATGATAAAAACAATTGTCAAGGTTAGAGGATCCACTAATGGTATTTCAAACAAGCATAATATAAACTCTTATTATTCAACTGGAAACCACACACAAAGGAGGTTCCAATTGGATTATAAATTATTAACATGATTACATTAATTATCTTATTTGAATAATGCTAATACTTGTAAATGCTGTCAGGCATTCATAATTATAACTTATGTCAACAACAAATCAAGTTCCTTTCATAGTATAGGTGTTGGTTATACCATACGGTTTGGGTTATGAAAGTGTCAAGTATTTGTTGTACCAAGGGTTATACAACATAAATCTAGATTAACCATTTAACAAGCAAAGTATTAAAAGTGAAAAAGATAACAAATATAAAACATGTTACTATTAAACATTAAGGTCCATGTTGAGTTTATATTATACTTATTCTTACACCATTAGTGTAACCTTTTCACTTTAACATGATAAACTTAGCTAAATATAATGCAAGAAAGAAACATAAATAAACAAGATAGAAGCATAAATAAGATACAGTTAACTAAGCAAAGGAAAGGAAATGAAAAGCATAAACAAGAGATTAATATAAACAAAACTTAAGTATTACAAAAGAGAGGAAGCAAGAGCATGATCTTGATCTGAACACCAAGATGCCTAAATGCATGGCAAATGCCTCCTTTTATAGGCTAAAATTTGGAACTATTGATTTGTTGACTAATTGATGAGTGAGTTGCCACATCTTGACTTTATAACAATTCTTATCTTCTTGTCTGTCAAAAAGGTCATTGATAACGTCATAATTTGAACAGACTTAAATCATGAAAGTTCTAGGAAATTGTCTCAGCTTTCAAGAAAAAGAATTTGAGGTCATTTGGACTTCTAGAACTCGAGATATGGGCTGAACACTAAATAGTGTCTGGGCTGCAGGACAGATTCAGACTTCTCTATTGTTGCTACAATTTGGACTTGAAAATGGCCTTTTTAAATTGGACTCTCATGAAAGTGTTAGGCCTATGTCTTAGCTTTCCATCCATATAGAGCCGACCTAAATCCAAGATCTACAGCTCCAGATGTGACCCGATGACTAAATAGTGTTCCAATTTGGATTGAACTAGCATCTTTTTTTCTAAGTTTGACCCTCTCTTTGTCCTTTCAATTTCAATACTTAAACTCATCAATCAATCCTTCCATTTATGTGATAGGCCTGCATTTAAGATGAACATTTACCACAAATTAAAGGTATTTTATAGTATTAGACTTGTTATTATAAAACATGCTTTAGTTAAGGAGTTATTGATACTTCAAGTGCAAAATGATAGTATAAAACAGTGATAAAAATGCACTTTTAAGTACTAATCACAAAACACCAACATCCTCTCTGTTGTCATGCTCGATACCAAGGTCTCTGCTCTTTTTTCCATCCCTTACTCTCCCCATTAATTACTCCTACTATTAACCTTAATTTTTATTTTATTTTTTATTGCTGCTAATCTTAATCATCATAATTCTTCTTTCTTTCTATCCATCCACCTATCCATCTAATATACCACGAGATGATGCATTTTTCCTTGTCAATTAGGCATCTACAATCATATCAGTTTTGTTACTTGGTTTTCACTGATTGAATCCACTTGGATCTAATCATCTACTGATTATAATCATAGATGATTAGATTCTCTCAATCTGTTGTTAACAAGAACATAAACAAGGCAAGAAACAGAGCCCAGATTCAAGCAAAACACAGGCAAGGAACAAAAAAGGATTGACATATAAACTGGACAGAAATAGGGCAAGGCACAAAAATCTATCTTACATAAACGAAAAGCCAGTGAATTAAACAACCTATCTTACATCCATGAAGAGAAACGAAACCAGTGAAGAACAAAAATCTAAGAGAGAAGAAAACCAAAGCAAAACAAAAAACTATCTTATATCAATCTAGTGGTTTCATAAACAAAAAACTAAAGAGAAACAAGTAACAACAACTTCATCTGACCTTGATTTGCAGATCTTAACTGAAGAGAGCCCAATCAAGAAAAGAACACAAACACCCTACAAAAACAAATTTAGAGTTCATTTAGGACCTTTTCTTGCTATTCTAACCAACAGATAGACGAGGACTTACCTGGTATGGCTTGCGCGTAGCTTAAATTCCTCTGCAACTAATATGGCTATGAACTTTGAAGATGAAGATTAGGTTTTCTAATTATGTGAATTGTGTTTCTGTGTGCCTTTACGTTGCAATGCAAATAGTTTGGTTAATTGATAGTGAAAAGCTAAAGCCAAAAACAACGTCGTTTTACTCATATATATATATAAACTGGGTCTCAGGTGGGTTTACCTGGGTCGACCGGGTTTTGCCGGGCCAAATCCCCTGCTGGTTTTTTATCAACCCAGCCCGGTTCCGGCCCCAGGTCCACCGAGTCCTAGGTCGACCTGTCGGGCTGGGCCAGGTTTTAAAACTATAGGGAAGACAAAGGATAACATCAAGGCTAGAATGGATATAACATTATTCTGTAATCGTAAAAATGCAGAGTTGGTTTTTTAAAGAGTTAATTTGGTCAAATCAGGGGTTTAATTGCATAAATATTAAAGTTTGATGGGCAATTAAGGACTTAATTGAAGAAATCCTAAACCAAGAACCAAACTGAAAAATATTCATAAATATAGGGGTTGAAATTGACCGAATCAGGGGCTAAATTGAAAAAACTCAAAGTTTGTTGATCAATTAAGGGTCAAAATGCATAAATTCAAAACCAAGGATCAAAATGGAAAAGGTGGCCCACTTCAAAGCTGACATTTGGATTTGGTAAGGATGCAATTGAATTGATTCTTAAAATCAAAATCTCAATTGCGTACTTATTGAATAACTAAAAAATTGAGGACTGATTTGGAAATAGACTTTTTTTTGCGCCTTTTTCTTTTAAATGAAATGACACATTTTTTTTAGAAAAACAATGTTTCATTCACTATTCATTGAAAAAAACCCTACAAACAGTGTCGTTTTGATGGAATTGTTTGTCATCTTCTTCCCTTGGACACACAAAGGTAGGGGGAGAAGGTTTTGCTTTCCCTCCTTTGCAGCACCTGTCTCTCTCTCTCTCTCTCTCTCTCTCTCTCTCTCTCTCTCTCTTTGAGAAACCCAAAAAAACCAACATGACCCACACTTCTCTCATGGCCTACCATTGTGACAAAAAAACATAAGGGAGAAACCTTGCGTATGACCCTAGGGAGGCTGCCTAATGGGCGCCCAACCACCCTAACCATTCAGCGTAATTAGATAGTGGTAGGGTGGCTCTCCCCCCCTTATAAATACTCCTTCATCAGGTAGTAGAGAGGATGGAGAGGTGAATGGGTTTGGTTGTTAATGTTGACTAGAGCAACTGGTGAGCATGGAGAGGTGCCTGAGGTTGAAGGAGATGAAGACGTGGTTAGTGAGATTGTTGTGAGGGAGATGAAGAGTGGTTTGGGAGGAAGAGAAGGCAATGGCGGCTAGGTTTAGGTTTCGAGATCATAAATATAGGGTTTTTTCTTTAGGTTTTTTTTATATGGTTCCTCCTCCCCTTTGTGTGTGTGTGTGGACACTTATTTATAGGTGGAAAATTGTCTTCTTTCCCAATTACTTAGTCCAACATTTGTATTTTAGTTTTTATGAAGAATAGCAATATTAATGTCGATTCAATGAGAAAAATTAATGATTTTGAAAATGATGTGTTAAAAATCAAACGTGTTGAAAAATATTTGAAATTTAAATTTTTTTGAGACGACATTGAAAATGTTGAAAACAATACAAATATATCAAGACTATATTTTTATAGATTTTCATTATTTTTTGTTATGTTTGTTTTTTTCTCAAAAATACTTTAAAAATGCGGTTGAAAATTGAATAGCAATAATGATGATGGTGTAGCTATCAATTTACAAACTTTTGTGGTCTTTATTGCATTTGTCAGGTTAACTTCTATCATTTGATGCTTGACGGTATTATAGAATGTACCTATATAGGAAATATTGTAGTCATAGTCTTGTGTGCTAACCTTTACCATTACTATTGTATATTGCCCTACAGATGGTCAAGGTGCAGATGAAGCCCTATCTCCTTGGTCAAAGTGCTTTTCACTTCGTTGACGGCTCAATGTAGTGTCCTCCATCTCATGTTTCTGACAATTCTGCTGGTTCTGCCTTTATAATCAGTCCTTTTTTTCTTTATTGGAAGCAACAAGATCAACTTCTTTTAAGTGCATTACTCTCCTCTCGCTATCGAGGTGTTGCATCTTGTGGTAGATTGTCATACCTCGCTTTGTGTTTGGCACACTCTTGAGAAAGCCCTTGCATCTCCATCCAGTTCTCGCATCATGCAACTCCATGGTTCTTTCTAAGCTCTTTGGCAAGGTGACTCATTGGAAAGTATCTACATACAGCAAGCCAAATCGTTATTTGACGAATTAGTTGTTGTTGGTCACACTATGTCCCTTGTTGCTATGTCGCGGTCGCACAAATTAATTACCCTAGCTTCAAACACAACACACAAGATAGTATAGAGCAAGCAAGGGGTCGATCCCACAAGGAAGATTCAAGCTAGATTTTTATGCTAAATGATATGCAATTTGGGGGGTTTGGACGTTATCTAGGCTAAAGCAAAAGAAAACAGAAAACTATCAAACAAAATTTAATAAAATCAGAAAATTATCAAGAGGACAAACCTTGGTTGCAAGCACACATTCACCTATAGAAATCAGAACTGATCATGGAAACGAAACATTAATTTATATTCTGAATATTTATCTCTTCTTAACATTGGTTAATTAAAGGATCTGCCGTATAACTAACCCTAACCATCAAACAACCACAGTGTCCGCACTAGTAATTTAATTCAATGGAAGCCTTAAGAACTAGATAAGTTGATTAATCAAGAAAACATAATTGTCCGCAGTTTATGTTTGATTTGATTAAATGTTCTCCCTAAGATTAATAACATAGATCCGCATAATTATTAAACTCAGCTGCTTCACAAGTTCATAATTATTAAACTCTGGTTTTGATATCAAACTTAGCAATAGATTGTCTATAATAATAACTTAGAGTCCGCTCTAGCAATTAAAATAAACAATCATAGGAAAAATAAGCATAGGAGAACAAACATATTCATCATATAAACTGAAAAGAAAAGGTAAAATAAATCTCACAGTTCTTGAAATCTGAAGGTTTCCGTGTCCTTGCAACCAAGAAAAAGAGTTTAGCCTTGCATGTTTGTTGAAAAACTAATCAAAAAGAAGGAAGAATGCATAATTTTGAGTTTATTAGAGGAGGGGGGCGTTTTTCTCTTCTTGGCTGGCTGCCACCCTTCTCTTCTCACATTCTTTTTATATCCTAGGAAACCCTAGTCTTTATTTTACAAAATAGTCCTCCCTTAAGTAGACTGTTTACATTTAAGTACTTCAATAACTATTTTTCTAAAAAAAAAGAAATAGCTTTGCATGAAATCTTCAAGATTTGACTTAGAGGAGCTAAATTGCTGAAATAAAAACTTGGATATCGGTTTAGATGCTTCGGAACGTAATTTGGACTCGTTTTTTCACGAAACCTGTTTGCTGGCAGAATTCAATTGTCATCTTTAAAAAATCATACCTCCCTCATATGACATCTTTTTTGCTGTAATTTGGTGATTTTATAGGCTTTTGAGTCAGGAATCCAACAAAATTGAGTTTGCATCTATTACGATGTCGCGATCGCATAAATTAATTACCCTAGCTTCAAACAAAACACACAAGATAGTATAGAGCAAGCAAGGGATCGATCCCACGAGAAAGATTCAAATCAGATTTTTATGCTAGATGATATGCAATTTGGGGGGGGGGTTTGGATGTTATCTAGGCTAAAGCAAAAGAAAACAGAAAACTATCAAACAAAATTTAATAAAATCAGAAAATTATCAAGAGAACAAACCTTGGTCACAAGCACACATCCACCTACAGAAATCAGAACTGATCATGGAAACGAAACATCAATTTATATTATGAATATTTATCTCTTCTTAACATTGGTTAGTTAACGGATCCGCCGTATAACTAACCCTAACCATCAAACAACTAGAGTGTCCGCACTAGTAATTTAATTCAATGGCAGCCTTAAGAACTAGATAAGTTGATTAATCAAGAAAACATAACTGTCCGCAGTCTATGTTTGATTTCATTGAATGTTCTCCCTAAGATTAATAATGTAGATCCACCACAATTATTAAACTCAGTTGCTTCACAAGTTCATATACCACAACTCCGGTTTTGATATCAAACTTAGCAATAGATTGTCTACAATAATAACTTAGAGTCCACTCTAGCAATTAAAATAAACAATCATAGGAAAAATAAGCATAGGATAACAAACATATTCATCATATAAACTGAAAAGGAAAGGTAAAATAAATCTCACAGTTCTTGAAATCCGAAGGTTTCCATGTCCTTGCAACCAAGAAAAAGTGTTTAGCCTTGCATGTTTGTTGAACAACTAATCAAAAAGAAGGAAGAATGCATAATTTAGGGTTTCTTGGAGGAAGGGGGCGTTTTTCTCTTCTTGGCTGGCTGCCTCCCTTCTCTTCTCTCATTCTTTTTATATCTTAGGAAACCCTAGTTCTCTATTTTACAAAATAGTCCTCCCTTAAGTAGACTGTTTACATTTAAGTACTTCAATAACTATTTTCCAAAAAAAGGAGAAATAGCCTTACATGAAATCTTCAAGCTTTGACTTAGTGGAGCTAAATTGCTGAAATAAAAACTTGGATATCGGTTTAGATGCTTCGGAACGTAATTTGGACTCGTTTCTTCATAAAACCTGTTTGCTGGCAGAATTCAGATGTCATCTTTGAAAAATCATCTCTCTCATATGACATTTTTTTTTGGCTTAAATTTTGAGTGTTTATATACCTTTGAGTCATGAATAAAAAAAAATTAAGTTTGCATCAATTAGACTTCTATAGCTCCAGATATTCAAGTTTTAATAGCCGAAGGTCAACACTGGCAGATTGCGAGATTTGAATTTGAAGGCTGCGATTTCCATGCTCTTCCTTATTTTATTTTCTTGCCTTAGATTTCCAGAAAGGTATGGATGTTAGCTTTTTAATGCCACTGGAATCACTTCATTTCAATCTCTAGAGCTCATGCTCTGCACAAAACATCAACTGAAGGTCAAATCTGCCAATTATCTCCAATTTACTCCTTTTTGCACCTTTCATCCAAAAGTGCCTTCAAAACATAAAACAAAGAATATCAAGGCATTTTATATATAAAACATAGGCAAAACACTAGTTAAATGTGGGTGAAACTATCGAATAATATGGTTGCATCAAATACCCCCACACTTAGCTCTTGCTCGTCCTCGAGAAAGGATAGGTAAAATCAAATTGAAGTTAAATTAAATTAAATCACTATGACTAATCTTCTAATCTCCCATCAATATCTAAGAGTATATGCATTATAAACAAGAACACAATTAAGAAGGATAAAGAGTATAAATTTTCATGAATTTATTTACATGCAACTTCAAAATTCAATTAGTCGTCGAGATTTAAATGAAATCTATGCCATGCCAAAGTGATAGGTCCTCTCATTGATATACACTCCAACACTCACGTATTTAAGGCTTATGTGTTTAAATCTCTCAAATTCAATCAATGAATATGTTCTACCATAAGCTTGCTCTTCAATCTCATCTCCATTACTAACATATTACAAACAATGCATGAATCAAAAGGTCTTATTTTCTGGTTGTAATGGGGCTAAGGTTAAGGTGAGGTAAAAGAGAGTAAAAGAAAAGGTTCAAACCAAAGAAAGTAGAGCATTTTGAAAAATGATATTTCAAACAAGATATTCCATCAAAGCACATAAATTTTCCATCTTTAATCACCAATGCTTAACTTCTTTTGATTTCAAGCTTTTTCAACGTAAAATCTTAAGAACATAAAGGAACACTTTTTTTTGTTTTTGTTTTTCTTTTCTTCTTTTTTTTTTTGTTTTTTTTACCTTTGGCAACTTTGCCCATCTTTTCATCAAGCATCACTTCTTCTTCTTTCTTTTCACATAATTTCCAACCATAATTCCATGAAATATCACTAGTATATGCTCTACTAATCCTTGGCCAAAGGAAAAGGAAAACATATATAAAGTTAAGGCTTATACATGGATAAAGCAAAGAAAAGATAAACAAGCTCAAAAGGGGCTCACTAAGGATAATATGCTTTAGGTTGGCTTTTTGGCTCAAGTGGTTAAAATTCCTAATGCCTTTATCATCTTCATGTATATTTGTAATATGAATGTAATCTCAACAAGATATGAAGCAAGTTCTAAAAATACATATCATTGAAAGAAGGCACAATAAAAGAATATAATGTTGAAGGCTCAAAAGCTTGCATTGGTATAACACTATAAAGTCAACATGACATATTCTCAAAGTCAATCCCTAAACCAATTAAACCTTAAAACTTGCAAGCACACTCCTTCATTTGATTTATATCTTCATCTATCTCAACTAATTTTCATACATAATACTCATATTCTCAAAAACCAATGGGAGTTCAAAAGATCAAACATATTTTTTTTTTTGAAAAATAACAAAGAAAACCAAAATTAGAAAACCAACATTCTTCCAATACCCCCATACTTAAAACACAACATTTTCCTCAATGTTCAAATAAAAGAAAAGGAATATAGGAGAATGACAAAAATCAAGTAAAATGCGAAAAATAAAAGATAAGGGAAAAAGAAAGCAAATCTGTTTTTTTTTTATGCTGGATTACCTCCCAGTAAGCGTTTTTGTTTTATGTCATTGGCTCGACATGTTGCATGCTCATTCTTCATAGATTGGTTCAGCTAACTCTGCAGAAGCGGTGTGACACGACCAAAAGATTGATGTCTTCTCCCAAGTGCAGGAGTGTCGAAGTAATAAATAACCCGGCAAGACCGGGGTCGAACCACAGGGAGGTTAATTGTATAAATTATAGACAACAATAATACAAAAGTAACAATAACAACAACAACAACAACAATAATAATAACAGTGATAATAATAATAGTGAAGAAGAAGAGGAAGAAGTTGATGAGAACTTTGAGATGGAAGATTAACGTAAGGATTAAACAATGATAACAACAAATGTCAAGGTTAGAGGATCCACTAATGGTACTTCAAACAAGTTGTCGCACCCTCCCGAGAGCTCGACGTCGCGGCGACCCATCCTTCGTAGCGGGGATTGATGTTGGGGTCTTTCTGTTGTGAAAAAGGGAGTCGCCACCTAGTATTATGGTCACTAGGAAACCTAACTGGTCTTTCAGAGATTCTAAGGCAAGGGACTGGTTGCGTAAAGGGAAGGTTTTAGCACCCCTAGTATGCCCTACCTAAGGTAAGCTGCTTGGTGTTTGATTTGCCTTATAATTGTTATAGTGTTGATGTTCTCTAATCCTATCAGTTTCCTAGGATAAGTCTGCTCTGATGAATGAAATCTAGGGTGCCTTAAAAATCTATTTTTTTATCTTAGTGTTTTATACTCTCACGGCTCTAAACCGTGGAGTAAAAAAAAATTGAAATGTCCTCGATTATAATCAAGGCTTCTTTCAAGGATTTGTGCGGATGTATTATTCCTAGAAAATTATTTTGGATATTTACCACTCCGGGTTTCTTTATCCAAATATTAACAGTGAATAATAACAAATTATTCCCAATAATATTTTGGATATTCGTCCTTTAAGGATTTCTTTATCCAAACATTAGCGGTGAATAATAGATGAATTTCCCCAAAATAAGATTTTTATATTTTTTGGAATATTGGCCAATACCCTTTGGAGTTTTACAAACATGTTGTAAAATCCAGAAATGCAAGAAAAATGATTTTTGTTGTGTTTAAGAAATCCATGCGAAAACACATTTTCAAAACTTCAAATATTTGTTTTTTATATAAAACATAAAAACAATGTTAGGGTATTGGCCGTATGCAGGAAAACAAAACATTTTTTCATTTTATATTTTTTTTTATGTCTCGACGAAAACCGGGTATTTTCATACCGGACTTGTATCTTTACCATATAAAACAATACAAGCAGATATTGATAAACAATGCATCAACAAACTTTTAGAAAAAACACATATTTAAATCATTTTTTTAAAGAAAATTTTCCGAACGGGCCAGACCCGGCCCACAAAGAGACTGGGCCGAAATCAGCCCAACATAAAATGGGCCCACTTCCTACAGGGGCTGGACCCAGCCCAGCCCAAACCACATGACTGGTACTGTTCACTGTACAGTAACAGTGTTACTGTTCCTCGGCACAGTAACATGTTAATTAATTTTACGGTTACTGTGCACATGCATAGTAACCGGGTAATTATTTTTCCAGTTACTGTGCACATGCACAGTAACCCCGTTTTCACACATTAACAAAGCAAACTGCATGCAAAAGACCACGTTACTGTTCAAGTGAATTAAATTTCACTTAAACAGTGCAACCACAAAGCAAACAATTACACAGTGCGGGAGGTTACAGTTCTAACAAAGTTGGCGGATTAAATGTTCAAGTGAATTAATTCACTTGAACAGTGCGGTGAAATGCAGACAAAGAGAACCTGTTACTGTTCAAGTGAATTAAAACTCACTTGAACAGTGTAAATGCAAAGAAAACCACTGCGCACACAAGGTGAAGAGAACAAACCTGGAGATGAAGAAGTTGTCTGCGTTCGTCCGTTCCCAGTCTTTCCCTCCTGTCCTATGTTGGCGTCAGTTTCCCTGTTTTTTTTCATTCCTCTACGTCTTTGTCACTCTCTCTCCCCAATTGTCTGCTCTTTCTTCTTCCCTGTTCTGCAAATGTTATATGTAAAAATAAAAATAAAAGTAAAGACCGAAAGAGATGATGAGCTGGTGCGGTTGGTGGTGTTGTTGCGGTTACTCTTCCTCCTCTCTAGTGTTGCTGCGGCTGCTCACAGTGTTGTCGTCTCCTTCACAGGTGGAAGAAAGTGTTCTGCTGGCATGGCAAATGATCAGCGCCCTTGGAGTCTCGGTTTTCTGCTCCTTCTTTACTGTCCTTTGGCCTCCCCTCTTACTTCTCAATCTTCCCCGTAATGAGCTGCTGTTAGCAGCGAAGAGGAAAGGAGAATGAAGGGCCGGTGCAGGAGCGGGAGCTGCAGCTGCTCGTCCTCCTGATGTGGCTGCTGGTTCGGATGTAGAAGATGCGGTGCAAACAGGGGTGAAAACCTTTGCTTTACTGCCTTTGAAACCTGAAGAAAGCCTTCCTTTTTTTCCTCTCTCGTTCTCTTTGTTTTTTTCTATGCCAACCCTCTCTGCTCTTTACTCTTCTCTTCGGCTCCTCCTCCCTCTGTTGGAAGAAGAAGAAAGCAGTCTATTATATATGCCAGAACCGGAGACCACCCTCACATTCTTTCATCTCCACCGTCTCTGTTTAGGGAAACAGTCCCAGTCCTTAGATGATGATGAGGGCGTTGGCAACGTTTGGCAGAGAAGGATGTTTCGTGTGCAGGGAAGAAAATGGCTGAGCGAGGGGAATGGCCAAGGGGGGGACTCCTTTTGGGTTTTCTATCTTTCTCGTTTAAAAAACTGAACTCTCTCCCTCCGTTTTTCAAAAACTCTTCCCCCCCCTCCATTTTCCAGCCCTCTCTCCTCTTTAAAAACTCTTTCCCCCTCCTTTTGTTAATTAATTGTGAGCGGTACACAAGTGGAGCGGGCTCTGTCGCGCATGCACATCGGGTGAGGTCTCCAATAGGGGTGGCTTTGCAGGGCACGCCTGCGCTGTTTTCTAGTCATGGGGTTTTTGGTTTTTGCAGCAGTATGCGGGGAGAGAGAGAGGAACGGTGTCTACACTATTTTGGGTTTTTTTCTTTTTAATAATTTATTTATTTATTTATTTTTGTGGGGACCCAAAAATGGGTAACAACAGATGCCCCCTCTTTATAATACTTACGGAGCAACAAGGGTTTTGCGCAGTAAGTTTTATAAAGATAAACAAAACTGAACTTCCGAAACTGATATTGTCGAAGATTGATCGATCTGAAACTTTGTCTTTATGGGTATTCCCCTTCAACCCGAAACAACGATCAAAACTTTGTCATCTTGAGATCCCAATCTAGCGATCCTCTGACTTCTAACTTCGATTAATTTAACTTGGAATTCCATTCTGAGATCCCTTCTGGCAATCTCTTTTAACCAAAAAATTTATATTTGCAGCTTGGCCAACCTGAAATCCCATCTGGCGATTTCCCTTAGCCAAAGCTGATATCTGTGTTGCGGTTGGGTTAACCTGAGATCCCTTCTGACGATCTCCTTTAACCAAAACCCAAAAAAACTATCTTGCAGCTCGGTCAACCTGGAATCCCCTCTGGCGATTCCCTTTAACCAAAGCTGAAAGATGAGATCCCTTCTGGCGACCTCTTAAAATTCCTAGAAAACTCCACGCTTTTCTAAGGAATGGTCTCAATATCGGGTGACCTGCCCATCTTAAGATTCTTAGAAAACTCCATGCTTTTCTAAGAAACGGTCTCAATATCAGGTGACCGGCCCATCTTAAAATTCTTAGAAAACTCCACGCTTTTCTAAGAAACGGTTTCAATATCAGGTAACCGGCCCCTCTTAAAATTCCTAGAAAACTCCACGCTTTTCTAAGGAATGGTCTCAATATCGGGTGACCAGCCCCTCTTAAAATTCTTTAGAAAACTCCATGCTTTTCTAAGGAATGGTCTCAATATCGGGTGACCTGCCCATCTTAAGATTCTTAGAAAACTCCACGCTTTTCTAAGAAATGGTCTCAATATCAGGTGACCGGCCCATCTTAAAATTCTTAGAAAACTCCACGCTTTTCTAAGAAACGGTTTCAATATCAGGTAACCGGCCCCTCTTAAAATTCCTAGAAAACTCCACGCTTTTCTAAGGAATGGTCTCAGTATCGGGTGACCTGCCCGTTGTAAGATTCTTAGAAAACTCCACGCTTTTCTAAGCAACAGTCTCAATATCAGGTGACCGGCCCGTCTTAAAATTCTTAGAAAACTCCATGCTTTTCCAAGAAACGGTTTCAATATCAGGTAACCGGCCCCTCTTAAAATTCCTAGAAAACTCCACGCTTTTCTAAGGAATGGTCTCAGTATCGGGTGACCTGCCCGTTGTAAGATTCTTAGAAAACTCCACGCTTTTCTAAGCAACAGTCTCAATATCAGGTGACCGGCCCGTCTTAAAATTCTTAGAAAACTCCATGCTTTTCCAAGAAACGGTTTCAATATCAGGTAACCGGCCCCTCTTAAAATTCCTAGAAAACTCCACGCTTTTCTAAGGAATGGTCTCAGTATTGGGTGACCTGCCCGTTGTAAGATTCTTAGAAAACTCCACGCTTTTCTAAGCAACAGTCTCAATATCAGGTGACCGGCCCGTCTTAAAATTCTTAGAAAACTCCATGCTTTTCCAAGAAACGGTTTCAATATCAGGTAACCGGCCCCTTTTAAAATTCCTAGAAAACTCCACGCTTTTCTAAGGAATGGTCTCAATATCGGGTGACCAGCCCCTCTTAAAATTCTTTAGAAAACTCCACGCTTTTCTAAGGAATGGTCTCAATATCGGGTGACCTGCCCATCTTAAGATTCTTAGAAAACTCCACGCTTTTCTAAGAAATGGTCTCAATATCAGGTGACCGGCCCATCTTAAAATTCTTAAAAAACTCCATGCTTTTCTAAGACGGTTTCAATATCAGGTAACCAGCCCCTCTTAACATTCTTTAGAAAACTCCACGTTTTTCTAAGGAATGGTCTCAAAATCGGGTGACCTCAAGGAATGAAGCAGTGCTGGTTCACAATTCTCCTTCGCGGTTCTGTCGAACTGAGATTCGATATCTCAGTGGTTCCCAAAAACTTGGAACTATTTTGGCTTTCACCACACCTTCTCCTGACAGGTTAGTGTTATGACAAATAGCATGTATGTTTTTTTTTGTTACCTATTTTGGAAACATAGGTCCCCCTTTCGTTGTAAACTTCTTCGAGCTCTTGTTTCCATTTGTTTGTCCGACCTTTTCTCTTGAATCGGAATATGCTCCGCACACTATACTTCATATCCTCTTGGTGAAGAGATCTCTGGTTCCTTAAGGGGCCCTTTCTTGCTCCATCGAGTATTATTTTGGTTTTGTTCATGAAAACTGAAACTTTCAATGCAATTAGCAATTCCCATAAAAGATGCTTTTTCAGAAGTTTTTATGATGATACCCCTTTTTGGCTTTGGTTAACTTTGGATCCCTCTTGCCCCAAGTGTGGCGTGCAAAAACATGTCAAGTTTTGATTTGGTTTGATTCTCTCCAATTGATGGAGTCATCTCCTTAGTCATGCGTTAAAAACAGCTCTTTTAAGTAAAAGATTTCAACTGATATAAGATAATACGTTTTATAAAAAAAAGGTTCTTTACAAGGAGAATTCATGGCCGAACCTTTTTATTGACTGGGAAGCATAGTATTTCTTTATAGAGTCATAATTCACAAGTTTAACTAGATCTTCTTCATCCATTCTAGATAACAAATAAAGCTCCTCTCGAGAATGTTTTCTTTAACAGGTAAGGGCCCTCCTTGTTTGGCGCCCTTTTACTTTGATCCTCTTCTGGTAAAGGCTATATTCAGTACAAAATCTCCTTCATGGAATTCTCGAGGTCAGACCTTCTTATCATATGATTAGGCCATCTTTGATGATGACAGATTGCAGCTAATCTCTTTTCACTGTCATATTCAACTATTCATATTTAACTTTTACCCATTCCACCTCTTCTAAACTCAGAGTCTACCAAAACTCTTAATGAGGGGTTTTCCACTTCTAAAGGCATAATTGCCTCCATTCCATATACCAACATATATGGGGTGGCTCCTATTGAGGTTCAGACTGCGATGCAGTATGCGTAAAGGGCCAATGACAACATCTCATGCCAACATCTCTTCTAAGTAATCTTCTTGACATTTTTGTTAGTAGCTTCTACCGCTCCTTTCATCCCTGGCCTATATGGCGAGTAAATGCTTGATCTTTCATTTGGCGCAGAGTTCTATTATCATCTTGCCAATTGAAACTCTGGGCATTATCAGTTATAATCTTTTTCTAGTGGATCATACTGACAAATCAAATCTCTCTCAATAAATTTCTTCACCATTTGTTGCCTCTACATCATCCAAACATCTCAACCAAGTTCTGTCCGATGATTTCTTATACAAAGTTTCCCCATCAAGATCCCTTGCCAACCTTCTCAAAGTCTTCTTGTTGATTTTGGATGCCCCCATGGGATATGTCTGGTTTTTTGGATGAAATTCTTGATATTATAGTACCAAGGGTTTCCATCTATTTCTCTTTCGACTGAGCAACAATGAGCTGGGTTATTTCTGATATTGATGTGTACTGGTTGTACCTTGTGCCCAAAGTCTATTTTGGCCATAGATGCTAGTGTAGCCAAAGCATCTGCAAAGTGGTTTCCTTCCCTTCCTAGATGGGTGAACTTTATTTCCTTAAATTCTCCAGTCAGTTTAGATAGGTATTCTTGGTAAGGCCTTAACTTCTCTTCCTTGGTTTGCCATTCTCCTTTTATTTGGCAAATGATCAGCATTGAGTCTCCATACACATCTATCTTTCTGATGTTTAGCTCCAATGCAGCCTCTAAACCGAGAATGCAAGCTTCATACTCAGTCGTGTTGTTGGTGCACCCAAACTGTAGCTTGACTGAAACCGGATACTGCTTCTTATCAGGAGAGATTATCATTGCACCAGCTCTGTTACCACATACGTTTACATCACCATCAAAGTACATAGTCCACCAATCTAATTTCCATTCCTCAACTGAAAGCACATCTTCATCAGGAAAATCAAATTTTAATGACTCATAATCTTCTCTAGCATGGTCAGCTAGGTGATTGGCAATGACATTCATTGCTTTCCTTATCATACCTACTATGTTGTACTCAGCTAGTATAACTTGCCATTTTGCAAATTGGCTTGATAGATAGGGGTGGATTTAGAGGTACTGCTTGATTTTCTCGAAAGCTTCTTCACACTCTTATTCCCTATTCCAAGATTCTTCTTCCTTAACAATTGAAGATGGGGTCATAAGTCATGGTTAATTGGGATATCAATCGAGCAATGTAATTCAACCTTCCCAAGAACCTCCTTACATCCTTCTCAGTCTTGGGAGGTGGCATAGATTGAATAGCCTTTACTTAACCAAGATCCACTTCTATCCCTTCGTCACTCATCATAAATCCCAATAACTTTCCAGATTTCACCCCGAATGAACACCTTGTGTGGTCAAGCCTCAACTTATACTTCTTTGGTCTTTCAAGACAATTCCTTTAATATTTGGACATGATTCTCTCCTTCTCTAGGTTTAGCAATCATGTCATCCACGCATACTTCAATCTCTTTGTGCACCATGTCGTGAAATAGAGTTACCATGACCCTTTGGCAGGTGGCCCTAACATTCTTCAACCCAAATGGCATGACCTTGTAACAAAGGTTCCCTATAGTATTGTCTTTTTCTTATCCTCTTACGCCATTTTTATCTGATTCTAGCCCAAAAATCCATCAAAATACGTGGAGTTATATGCTGCATTGTCAACTAACATCTCTATGCGTGGTAGACAAACCTTGATTTTATCTTCCTTTTTGTGTAATACCACTATGTTGGACACCTATTGTGGATATTTAACTACCTCTAGAAAACCGGTGTTCCACTACTTTTCAATTTTTACTTTTTTTAACCGATTTCCATCCTTCTACTAGTGGTACCCTATACAAACCAGGCACATCCTTGTAGGACCAAGCAAAAACATCTATAAAATCTCAAAGTAATTAATTCTTCTGTTTCTTTAGGAGTGATCATAGTCCATATCTTCAATTTTTCTCTTATTTTTTCATTGCCCGCATCTATGGTTTCAAGTTCCTCTCTGGCGGGTTTCCGAGCTTGTTCATGTTGTCCTATTTTCATCCACTTCTTCCTCTTCTATAGCTACTATGTTTTCTTAAGTTTGGCCATTCATTCTCAGTGTAAAGTGTAGATGTTTGTTTTGAAAGATCGGATTTGAAAACGAAAAGTGATGTGTAAAAACATCAAGATGAACTTTTGAAAATGCATGATCTCATTGAAGGAAAAAAAATTGTCTCAAAACATTTGCTTGAGCAAACCGATTAGGTGCGCAACATCATTCCAGACTCCTTCAAGCTTTCTTTGGTACTGAGCTTTTGGGTGTAACCTTCTTCATTTTCCATCCTTTTCTTTAATCGAGTGTTGTGGATTCTAGAAGGGGGATCTATGTTTCTAGATCTTATGCGTGCATAGATGTATAAAAAAAATGCATGACATAATGCATGATTGTCATAAGAATGCTTTGTATATTGGGTGTGGATGCAGCCTTCTTGTGAACGAATAACAGCCACCCCCTTATAAACATAGGTTCACTTGTCACATTGCTAGGAGTACTGCCTTTCAAGTCGTTTACTTGAATCATGTTCACCAAGAGACAGATTTTGCATAAGAAGATGGGTCAACGCCCTTTTCATTAATGCTTGATAAGTTTATTACCTTTCCTCCACAAACTCTCTAGCCAAAGGTAAAAAGGGCAAAGCCGCAATTCTCAATCTTCCCTAGAAAGGCATCGGTTTTAGCTAGGCTTCGGCAATAGTGAATGATGTCCCCTCCACACTTTTCACGCATTGATTCTAATAATCCGAGTATGTGCAGCAACTTTGTCCATTTGCTCATCCATCTCGGTCATCTTTTCTATGAGCAACATATTGGTTTTGTTCAAAGCCGCATTGTTAGCGTCGATTTGATCTTTGTATTTTTCCATTGTCAAAATACTTCAACCTTTTCGCGCTTCTCGTCAAGTTTTTATCCTCATAACTTTTATCTCATTTGTCTTAACCGCTAACTCTGCTTCAATAACCTTAAAACCTTTCCTTTTACCCTCTTCCTTTACAATATCCGTCGAATGGTTTTCCAACTCCAATATTTCTTGTTCAAATCCTCATACTTCCTAATCCTATCCATCAGTTCGAATTCAACTTGTGCAAATTTTTCTTGGGTATATTTTGTGCTTCCTTAGCAATCTTTAAAGTCAACCTCCATTGCTTCAAGTTCAAAGCAATTTTGCATCCAATCCAAACTCATCCCCCCTAGCTCCTTCTCACTTCTTTCCTAGCAATCTTCTCTTCACTTAGCTTTAACTCAAGCTTTGTTATTCTCGCGTCTCTAGATTGTGTTTGTTCATCTAGAAATGCTCTTCTTTTATCTTCTTCCAGCAATCATTTCTTCCAACATTGTCGTGTGTTCTCAACTCCTCTTTATTATTGTCCCTTTTTCTCTTGATAGGCTCTTCTATAATTTGGGGAGATTTGACTCCTACACAAGGCATGGCTGAAGCAGCTAAGTCTCTCAATCTTGCATATCCTGCACTTGCACCTGGATCCTTTAAACCTTCTATCTCAACCAAAATCAGATGCTTCCAATCTTGTGTGATGATCTCCACAACTTCTTGTGCGATGGGATCTTTGAACAAACCAAAGAATTAAGCAATTCCCATCGTCCTTGGAACAAACTGCATGCCCCCAAGTTACCTTACCACAAGGGCAAGAGCATAACTTACATAACCTGTGATCCCTACCAAAGGCGCCCAACGTTTCTGTCCACAACTCATGAGGACTTTCACTGCCGTTACCCACGGGGCTCTCCACTTGAAATCACTATTAGGCAAACCTTCTAATTTGTCAATCCAACCCTGGTTGTCTAGAACTTCAGGGGTCTTTGGGTGAACCACCAAAAATTATTGAAGACATGCTTTTTTCGTTTCGATGTGGCTAACCATCTAGATATACAACAACTGCATGCAACATCTCATTGCTTCTTTTCCGGTCTTCCTACAATGGTTAAGTGTCAAGATGGTTTTAGTTAAATTGACAGCCACTGGATTGATTTGTGTATTCTCATACTCTACATAAGCAGCAGGGACCTTCAAAATCATTGCACCCGTTTGGCTTGGGAACAACAGAAGGCCAAAAATGCCCAAGGCAATCAATCTCTCTTGTTCTGATCCTGACTTCTTTTCCAGCTCAATTTCTAGCATCCTCCATTTCAGACTGGTATCATTCTTTCCCAAAACTTTTTCCAAGTTTGAGATTCTAAGCAGTTTTGACAATTCGGGGATGATCTTGTCAGATCTCAAAGGAAAATAAATCCTATACAAATTGTTTGGAAACTCAATCAACATCCTATATTCCTTCATATTAGGACATAGGTCAATGCTTCCAAAAGAAAAACATCGATAGTCTGGATCCCAAAAATGAATTATGGTTCGCACAACTGGGCTTAAAACTTCTACCCTTGCAATTTCCATCAAACGTTCGTATCTACTAAAAATGCATCCTTATCCACATTCTGAAAGTGAGTCGTTAACTAGTTCACCTCATTCATAATGCAATTCAGGTTCTTAATTGGTGACAGTTTCTTAGCATCGCTTCTAAAGCAGTCTCCTTCAGTCAATTGTGACATTTCAAAATTTTTCATATTCTATGATGGAAAATTTAGCAATGGTGGCTCAAATCCTGTGGTTCAAAATGCCTTGGGGTTTTGATGCAAAAGATATTATGGAGCATACAACCTTAAGGATAGGTTCTAGTTCCTTTACGTGAGACATAGGGTAGGTTTACTACTTGGTCTCTAAAAAAGGGTCTCTTGTTGTCCCAGTGATCGCCCTCATAAAGGCAATATAGGGGTTCAGCAGATAGTGGGATGGCACATGTACCAATCACTATCAGTCTAAACACTCAACAAAGAGTTGGGGTTTACACAAACTTAAACCTTGACTCAAGTCATAAGGCAAGCTGCTAGTCCCCCACCTAACTTAAAGTTTAATGTGTGTGTTCTCGACCAGATAGTAATAATACAAGTGATGCATGATAGGGTGCAATAAAATCTATATCCATATCTGATATACCATGCATGATAGGATGTAAAGATGCATGCTAAAGCTTTTAAACAAAGTATCATTCATAGTAAAAAAACAACAACACATGGCATAACAAAAAAAACAATTACCAAGCTTAGTCCAAGGGTCCCCAGTGGAGTCGCCATCCTGTCGCACCCTCCCGAGAGCTCGACGTCGCGGCGACCCATCCTTCGTAGCGGGGATTGATGTTGGGGTCTTTCTGTTGTGAAAAAGGGAGTCGCCACCTAGTATTATGGTCACTAGGAAACCTAACTGGTCTTTCAGAGATTCTAAGGCAAGGGACTGGTTGCGTAAAGGGAAGGTTTTAGCACCCCTAGTATGCCCTACCTAAGGTAAGCTGCTTGGTGTTTGATTTGCCTTATAATTGTTATAGTGTTGATGTTCTCTAATCCTATCAGTTTCCTAGGATAAGTCTGCTCTGATGAATGAAATCTAGGGTGCCTTAAAAATCTATTTTTTTATCTTAGTGTTTTATACTCTCACGGCTCTAAACCGTGGAGTAAAAAAAAATTGAAATGTCCTCGATTATAATCAAGGCTTCTTTCAAGGATTTGTGCGGATGTATTATTCCTAGAAAATTATTTTGGATATTTACCACTCCGGGTTTCTTTATCCAAATATTAACAGTGAATAATAACAAATTATTCCCAATAATATTTTGGATATTCGTCCTTTAAGGATTTCTTTATCCAAACATTAGCGGTGAATAATAGATGAATTTCCCCAAAATAAGATTTTTATATTTTTTGGAATATTGGCCAATACCCTTTGGAGTTTTACAAACATGTTGTAAAATCCAGAAATGCAAGAAAAATGATTTTTGTTGTGTTTAAGAAATCCATGCGAAAACACATTTTCAAAACTTCAAATATTTGTTTTTTATATAAAACATAAAAACAATGTTAGGGTATTGGCCGTATGCAGGAAAACAAAACATTTTTTCATTTTATATTTTTTTTTATGTCTCGACGAAAACCGGGTATTTTCATACCGGACTTGTATCTTTACCATATAAAACAATACAAGCAGATATTGATAAACAATGCATCAACAAACTTTTAGAAAAAACACATATTTAAATCATTTTTTTAAAGAAAATTTTCCGAACGGGCCAGACCCGGCCCACAAAGAGACTGGGCCGAAATCAGCCCAACATAAAATGGGCCCACTTCCTACAGGGGCTGGACCCAGCCCAGCCCAAACCACATGACTGGTACTGTTCACTGTACAGTAACAGTGTTACTGTTCCTCGGCACAGTAACATGTTAATTAATTTTACGGTTACTGTGCACATGCATAGTAACCGGGTAATTATTTTTCCAGTTACTGTGCACATGCACAGTAACCCCGTTTTCACACATTAACAAAGCAAACTGCATGCAAAAGACCACGTTACTGTTCAAGTGAATTAAATTTCACTTAAACAGTGCAACCACAAAGCAAACAATTACACAGTGCGGGAGGTTACAGTTCTAACAAAGTTGGCGGATTAAATGTTCAAGTGAATTAATTCACTTGAACAGTGCGGTGAAATGCAGACAAAGAGAACCTGTTACTGTTCAAGTGAATTAAAACTCACTTGAACAGTGTAAATGCAAAGAAAACCACTGCGCACACAAGGTGAAGAGAACAAACCTGGAGATGAAGAAGTTGTCTGCGTTCGTCCGTTCCCAGTCTTTCCCTCCTGTCCTATGTTGGCGTCAGTTTCCCTGTTTTTTTTCATTCCTCTACGTCTTTGTCACTCTCTCTCCCCAATTGTCTGCTCTTTCTTCTTCCCTGTTCTGCAAATGTTATATGTAAAAATAAAAATAAAAGTAAAGACCGAAAGAGATGATGAGCTGGTGCGGTTGGTGGTGTTGTTGCGGTTACTCTTCCTCCTCTCTAGTGTTGCTGCGGCTGCTCACAGTGTTGTCGTCTCCTTCACAGGTGGAAGAAAGTGTTCTGCTGGCATGGCAAATGATCAGCGCCCTTGGAGTCTCGGTTTTCTGCTCCTTCTTTACTGTCCTTTGGCCTCCCCTCTTACTTCTCAATCTTCCCCGTAATGAGCTGCTGTTAGCAGCGAAGAGGAAAGGAGAATGAAGGGCCGGTGCAGGAGCGGGAGCTGCAGCTGCTCGTCCTCCTGATGTGGCTGCTGGTTCGGATGTAGAAGATGCGGTGCAAACAGGGGTGAAAACCTTTGCTTTACTGCCTTTGAAACCTGAAGAAAGCCTTCCTTTTTTTCCTCTCTCGTTCTCTTTGTTTTTTTCTATGCCAACCCTCTCTGCTCTTTACTCTTCTCTTCGGCTCCTCCTCCCTCTGTTGGAAGAAGAAGAAAGCAGTCTATTATATATGCCAGAACCGGAGACCACCCTCACATTCTTTCATCTCCACCGTCTCTGTTTAGGGAAACAGTCCCAGTCCTTAGATGATGATGAGGGCGTTGGCAACGTTTGGCAGAGAAGGATGTTTCGTGTGCAGGGAAGAAAATGGCTGAGCGAGGGGAATGGCCAAGGGGGGGACTCCTTTTGGGTTTTCTATCTTTCTCGTTTAAAAAACTGAACTCTCTCCCTCCGTTTTTCAAAAACTCTTCCCCCCCCTCCATTTTCCAGCCCTCTCTCCTCTTTAAAAACTCTTTCCCCCTCCTTTTGTTAATTAATTGTGAGCGGTACACAAGTGGAGCGGGCTCTGTCGCGCATGCACATCGGGTGAGGTCTCCAATAGGGGTGGCTTTGCAGGGCACGCCTGCGCTGTTTTCTAGTCATGGGGTTTTTGGTTTTTGCAGCAGTATGCGGGGAGAGAGAGAGGAACGGTGTCTACACTATTTTGGGTTTTTTTCTTTTTAATAATTTATTTATTTATTTATTTTTGTGGGGACCCAAAAATGGGTAACAACACAAGTATAATATAAACTCTTATTGTTCAATTGGAAACCACACATAAGGAGGTTCCAATCAGATTATAAATTGTTAACATGATTACATTAGCTATCTTATTCGAATAATGCTAATACTTGTAAATGTTTTCAGGCATTCATGATTATAACTTATGTTAACAACAAATCAAGTTCCTTTCATAGCTCAGGTGTCGGTTATACCATACAGTATGGGCTATGAAAGTGCCAAGTATTTGTTGTACCAAGTGTTATACAACATAAATCTAGATTAACCATTTAACAAGCAAAGTATTAAAAGTGAACAAGATAACAAATATAAAGCATGTTAGTATCCAACATTAAGGTCCATGTTAAGTTTATATTATACTTATTCTTACACCATTAGTGTACCCTTTTCACCTTGACATAATTAATTTAGCTAGACATAATGAAAGAAAGAAACATAAATAAACAAGATAAGAACATAAGTAAGATAAAAGTTAACTAAGTAAAGGAAAGGAAATGAAAGGCATAAACTTAATATTAATGAAAGCAAAGCATAAGCAATACAAAGAGAGAAAGCAAGAGCATGATCTTGATCTAAACACCAAGATGCCTAAATACATGGCAAATGCCTCCTTTTATAGGCCAAAATTCGGAACTATTGATTTGTTGACTAATTGATGAGTGGGTGGCCACATCTTGACTTGGTGACAATTCTTATCTTCTTGTCTGCCAAAAACGTCATTGATGACGTCATAATTTGAACAAACTTGAATCATGAAAGTTCTAGGAAATTGTCTCATCTTTCCAGGGTAAAAATTTGAGATCATTTGAACTTCTAGAACTCGAGATATGGGCTGAACACTGAACAGTGTCTGGGCTGCAGGACAGATTCGGACGTCTTCTTTGTTGCTACAATTTGGACTTGAAAACGGCCTTGTTAAATCTTGGGCTCCAAATGAAAGTTGTAGGCCTATGTCTTATCTTTCCATCCATATAAAATGGACCTAAATCCAAGATCTACAGCTCCAGATATGACCCAATTACCGAACTGTGTTCCAGTTTGGACTGCACCAGCATCTCTTTGGCCATCTTTTTGTCCTTTCAATTTCAGTACTTCAACTCATCAATCAATTCTTTCATTTATGTGATAGGCCTGCATTTAAGATGAACATTTACCATAAATTAAAGGTATCTTATATAATTAGATATGTTATTATAAAACACGCTTTAGTTAAGGAGTTATTGATACTTCAAGTGCAAAATGATGATATAAAACCTTGATAAAAATGCACTTTTAAGTACTAATCACACCCCCCAACCAGCTTATTACTAGTCCCTAGTAATTAAAGCGTTAAAATAGAAAAACAATTTGCAAAATCCACAAAGCAAGGCATTCATCATTCAACTTCCATTAATCTATCCAGATAAACAAACTCTCATTAAATTTTATATATCTGCTCAATACCTCTTAAACAAAATATTAATAAACCTTCCTTGTTATGTGCTCAATGTATGAAACATAGATGATGGGGCTTTTGTTGGAAGAAAACAATATTTTGTTCTAATGTTTAAGGTTAACTTCCTTGGGTTGGGATTATTTTATTTTATTTTACTCTTTTTTTTTTAATATCTATACATATAACATAAAACACAATGCATCTTTAACCCATGTAACGAGCTTTCGGCTAATGACTCCCAGACCAGTTGATCTTAGGGCATTAGGTGTTGAGACACCCCTACGAGCTTAGTAACTCGGGTTGCAGATACTGATACGTAGATAGTGCAATGTTTGATTCCCTTAAGCTTTTCTCCTTAACCCATGTAACAAGCTTTGGGCCAATAGCTCCCAAGTCAGTTGACTTTAGGGTATTAGGTGTTAAAACACCCCTTCGGGCTTAATTGCTTAGGTTAGGGAGGCTACGAAATCAAACTTATCTACGTTTTTATTATTATCATTTTCTTTTTCTTTTTTTTTTTGTTTTTTTTTGTTTTTTTGTTTTTTTGTTTTTTTTGCAAATTATAGATTATCCCAATCCCTTAGTTGTTACCTTTAACAAAAGAACATAAATAATGTAATAATCCAATGTGCAACCCACAATCATATGTTAAAGTGTGTGTGTGAAAATGAAGGTTTAAGAATACTTGTTAAATGAGTATATGAGCAGAATTAAGTGATAACAATGCGAGAGTTTGTAAACCTGAATATTTCAAGAAGTATTCTAATAGGCCTTGTTATGAATATTGCAAATAACCATTAGAAAATGTTTACTAAGACGCGTCTCAAGAGTCATTCCCCCTTACTCTGCCATCCTAGTAATAACAGTTTTGCCAAATGGTTTTTTTAAAAACAAAAACAGTCAGTTGGTTAGTTTTTTTTTTTTTTTTTTAATTACTACTACCCTCTCCCCCCAACCAAAACGAGACATTATCCTCAATGTTCTAAGGTAGAAAGATAGAGTATAGAAGACATCACCTGAAACAACGAACACTGACAAACCTGAAACACACTTAAACAAAAATAAAAAATAACAGAACAAAATACTATGTTAGAAATAAAACCAAAAGACACAAGGATTCACAAACGAAGGCTCAAATCCAATCTAAGCTTTTTACGGCTTTCTGTAGTTGACCAATTGATGCGACTCATGGAAGGATCAATTACAGGGGTGAAAGATTGTAGTTTGTCGATCAATTGTTCAGCCGTAGCAGCAGAGATTATGATTTGTCGTGCCGAAGATGTTAGAAATTCCTGTTCCACAGCTTGATCAAGAAAAGACAACAAAGTATCATAAAAACCATTAACATTGAGCAAACCTATAGGTTTATGGTGAATGTGAAGTTGGGCCCAAGAGGAAATATGAAAGATCTCTTCCAATGTGCCCAGACCACCTGGTAAGGCAATGAAGGCATCAGCATGGTTAAACATTGTATTCATTCGATCAAACATTGTGGAGACCTGTAGTTCCTCTCCAATTGTTCTTCCAATGATGTCCCCTTTTGTTAAAGCTTCGGGGACGACCCCCAAAACTTGACTACCTCCTAAAAATGCAGCTATTGCCACACCCCCCATTAACCCAAGGCTGCCTCCCCCATACACTAAATGAATCTTTTTCTCAGCTAGTACCTGACCAAGATGATTTGCTGCTTCTAAAAAAGCTATTTCCTTCCCAGGACTGGATCCACCGAAAACACAAATATTTTTGATGTGATAACTTGAGGGACCTGCCATTTCTACACACTTCTATATCTGTCTAATGTAAGGGATAAGTAGAAATGAGGGGAAGGAAGAGAAGATTTTATAGATGAGAAATTGAAGATGCAATCATACCACCTATATGTAGGCCAGCTGGAGTCTCACACTCTTTCTCTCTCTTTATTTATTTATTTATTTATTTTGAAAAAGCATGTGTATGTACAGGTAGTTGTGATTGTGGCTCACATCTTCCCTTGGTTTTACGTCCAAGAACGGCTTAAACGCCCTCTATGGGTCGAGGATAGGCTTCCCATCCAGTTTTCTTAAAAACTGGCAAACAGGGTCTTTTTTAGTCAGATTCCCAAGACTAAGTCTATCATGTTCTTTATGAAAATGGGGCCATAAATCATGAATTGCACGATGCACATCTCCACTAGGATGCGTCTCAAGGGTCAACAAAAGATTATCTAAAGACCCCTTACTCAGGCCATCCTTAATGAATTGTATTTTATCTTCACGGTTTATAGATACCATTCCTAAAGAACGACATGTTGCATTACAAGTCCATCTGGCACATCGGTGACAGACTTTCAGTCGTTTTGCACGACGTTTCTTTGCAAAAGTGCTTTTACCTGTTCCAGGCATGTGTGAAATGAAAGAATCGGAGGACTCACCTAATAATCGGACCTTTGCTTCAATCAGCCAGCGAATATCTTCAGGAATTCCATGATTCATCAACAACTTCAATCTTGCACACCTAGCACGGTAAATTTTTGTAATCGCATTCTGAGGCAGAGCGGGAAAATACTTTTTCAATTTTTCAAGAGTGGTGTCCATTTTGAAATAAGAATTGGAGAAGAGATTCAAAGAAGAGAGAAAGAGCAAAGAATTGCACAAATATATACAGATATCAGTTATTATGGGAAACTGAAAGAACCGACTAAAGTCACGGAGTACCGTTATCCGCCTTTTGACCGGGGTGAGAGAAACTAACAAAACACAAAACAATGTGAGAAAACGAATCAATCTTTATATACAGGATCACTCAATTCAATAGAGTCATTTTCAACTGAAAAATTGTCAAAGTAGACTTTCAAACGATGTCCATTTACCTTGAAAACATTGCCATTCTTTGGATTCTCGATATCACAGGCCCCATATGGATACACATGTTTCACAATGAAAGGACCACTCCATCTTGATCTTAGTTTTCCAGGAAATAAATGGAGTCGAGAATTATAAAGCAAGACTTTTTGACCAACATTGAATGTTTTTCTCAATATTTTCTTGTCATGCAACTCTTTGATTCTTGCTTTATGAATTCTTGAATTTTCATATGCATCATTTCTTATTTCCTCAAGCTCATTTATTTGTAATTTTCGCAGTTGACCAGCATCATCAAGGTTTGAATTAAAAGCTTTAATAGCCCAATAAGCTTTATGTTCAAGTTCCACAGGCAAGTGACAAGGTTTTCCATAGACTAGTCTATAAGGTGACATACCTAATGATGTTTTATAAGCAGTTCAATAAGCCCAAAGTGCATCATTAAGTCTTAAAGACCAGTCTTTCCTATTAGGGTTCACTGTTTTCTCCAAGATTTGTTTGATCTCCCTATTAGCAAGCTCTACCTGTCCACTAGTCTGAGGGTGATAAGGGGTGGCAACTTTGTGAGTGATTCCATATTTCTTCATTAAAGACTCAAATGGCTTATTGCAGAAATGTGTTCCACCATCACTTATCATGGCTCGAGGGATTCCAAATCGACTTAAGATATTTTCTTTCAAGAATTTTATCACTGTTTTGTGATCATTGTTTCGACTTGGAATTGCCTCTATCCATTTTGAAACATAATCTACTGCGACTAATATGTACACGAAACCAAATGATGAAGGAAATGGACCCATGAAATCTATACCCCAACAGTCAAAGATCTCAATGACAAGAATAGGATTTAAAGGCATCATGTGACGTTTTGAAATAGATCCCAACTTTTGACAATTTTCACAAATCTTACAGAATGCATGTGAGTCCTTGAACATGGTGGGCCAGTAAAATCCGCATTGTAAGATTTTTGCAGTTGTCTTTCTTGATGAGAAATGGCCCCCACATGCCTCAGAATGACAAAATTTAATGACACTACTTACCTCATTGTCAGGAATGCATCTTCGAAATATTTGATCAGGACAATATTTGAATAAATAAGGGTCATCCCAATAAAAGTTCTTTACTTCGTTCAAGAACTTCCTTCTGTCTTGGGTACTCCAATGAGCTGGCAATTGTCCTGAAACAAGAAAATTAACAATATTAGCAAACCAAGGCATCGTAGAGACAGAAAATAAAGATTCATCAGGAAAGTAGTCATCGATTGGTGTGATGTCAGATTTTGAATATGTTGTCAATCTTGACAAATGATCGGCGACAACATTTTCGGTGCCTTTCTTGTCTTTGATTGTGATATCAAATTCTTGAAGTAACAAAATCCACCGAACCAATCTAGCCTTAGAATCTTTTTTAGAAAGAAGATATTTCAACGCTGCATGATCACTAAAAACAACAACAGGTGAGCCAACAAGATAAGACCTGAATTTTTCACATGCAAATACTACTGCAAGTAACTCTTTTTCAGTGGTGGTGTAATTCATTTGAGCACTATTCAAAGTTTTACTTGCATAGTAGATCACATAGGGTTTCTTATCTTTTCTTTGTCCCAAGACAGCACCCACGGCATAGTCACTAGCGTCACACATTATTTCAAAAGGTAAAGACCAATCAGGAGGTTGAATGACTGGAGCAGAAGTAAGCTGGTTTTTAAGTTTAACAAAGGCTTCTTCACAATGTTCAGTCCATTCAAAGATATTATCCTTTGTTAGAAGGTTACTCAAAGGCTTAGATATTACGCTAAAATCCTTGATGAACCTTCTATAAAAACCAGCATGTCCTAAGAATGATCTAACATCTTTAATAGATTTTGGTGTTGGCAAGTTAGCAATTAACTCGATTTTAGATTTATCAACCTCAATTCCTTTTGATGAAACAATGTGACCAAGTACAATGCCGTCTGTTACCATAAAGTGACATTTTTCCCAATTCAGTACAAGATTCTTCTCTTCACACCTGCTTAAAACCTTTTCTAAGTTAGTCAAACAATCATCAAATGAATCACCAAAAACAGAAAAATCATCCATAAAAATCTCAAGAAAACGTTCAACCATATCACTGAATATACTAAGCATGCATCTTTGAAACGTGGCTGGTGCATTACATAATCCGAAAGGCATTCTTCGATATGCAAAGGTACCAAATGGACATGTGAAAGTAGTTTTCTCTTGATCTTCTAATGCAATTTCAATTTGGTTGTAGCCTGAATAGCCATCTAGGAAACAATAAAATTCATGACCTGCAACTCTTTCTAGAATTTGATCCATGAAAGGTAAAGGAAAATGATCTTTTCTAGTCATTGAATTAAGTTTCCTATAATCAATGCACATGCGCCAACCAGTAATAGTCCTAGTTGGAATTAACTCATTTTTTTCATTTGTTATCACAGTAACTCCAGACTTCTTAGGTACCACTTGAGTAGGACTTACCCATTTGCTGTCAGAAATAGGATAAATGATTCCATTATCTAGAAGCTTAATGACTTCATTTTTCACTACTTCTTTCATATTAGGATTAAGCCTTCGTTGCATTTCTCTAGAGGGTTTAGCATTTTCCTCTAAATAAATCCTGTGAGTGCAAATCAAAGGACTAATTCCTTTTATGTCAGCTATGGTCCATCCTAATGCATTTTTGTGCATTTTCAGAGTTTGTAATAACTTACCTTCTTGCTGTGCATTAAGTTTGGAAGAGATTATTACCGGAAAAGTTTCATTTTCTCCCAAAAATGAGTATTTGAGATTGAGGGATAACGGCTTCAAATCAGGTTTTGGTGGTTGAACACTTGAAGGTATTGGCTCAATTGATCGTGGCGGAAATTCCTCAATTTGTGGTCTCCAATTACTTGCCTTTAATTCTTCCTGAAAATAAACCATTTGCAAATCATCAGATTCATCAATCTCAATTTCATTGGAAGTGGTTTGAAATTGATCATGAACTAATTTTTCAGTAAAGTCCACTTCCTGTAAATCATTATCATCCCCAGGTTGCTTGCAAATGTTGAAAATATTCATCTCCAATGTCATGTTTCCAAAAGATAGCTTCATTAGTCCATTCCTACAATTAATCAATGCATTAGAGGTTGCAAGAAATGGACGTCCTAAAATAACAGGAAATGAATTACATGCTTCAACAGGTTGTGTATCCAAGACAATAAAATCCACAGGATAAATGAATTTATCGACTTGTACTAACACATCTTCAACTATTCATCTAGGCACTTTTACAGATCTATCGGCAAGTAAAAGAGTCACAGAAGTTGGTTTTAACTCACCTAGATTGAGACTTTGAAAAACTGAATATGGAAGTAAATTCACACTAGCTCCAAGATCAAGTAAAGCTCTTTCAATTTTATGTTCTCCAATAAAGCATGAAATTGTAGGACAACCAGGGTCTTTATATTTCAATGCATTATTGTTCTGAAGAATGGCACTTACTTGTTCGGCTAAAAAGGCTTTCTTTTTCACATTCAGTTTTCTCTTCACAGTGCACAGATCTTTCAAAAATTTAGCATAAGAAGGAACCTGTTTAATAGCATCCAGCAAAGGTATATTGATCCTTACCTGTTTGAAGGTTTCAAAAATTTCAGAGTTGTGATTGACTTTCCTTTGTTTGGTCATGGCATGAGGAAATGGAAGTGCTGGCGGAGAATCAGTCTTTTCTTTGCAATGATCAGATTCAACCCCTTCCTTACCCTCAGAGATTGACTCATCATCATTCTCACAAGGTTCAAGAATGGGTTTTTTAATAACCTTACCACTACGAAGAGTGATGACTGATTTGGCTTGATCCATGTGTTGGCTTCCAGAACTACTTGCATTTACATTGTATTGCCCCTTTGGATTTTGTTGTGGTTGAGAAGGAAACTTACCTTTCTCTTGGAAACTGAGAGCAGATGTGAACTTTGCAAGAGTATCTTTAAAATCTGTCATGCTTTGAGCAAGTTGAGTGTTAATTGCCTCTTGCTTTTCCATAAATGCATGCAATGTTTCCTCAAGATTTCTTCTAGGAGGGGGAGCATAAGGAGGTGCATATCCATGAGAATTTTGGAAATTATGATGTGCTTGAAACGGTGGCTGTGAAGTTTGAGCATTATTGTTCTCACTCTTCCAACTAAAATTTGGATGATTTCTCCAACCAGGGTTATATGTTTGCGAATATGGGTTATGGTTGGGCCTTTGAAAATTGTTTAATGCATGGGCTTGTTCATGGAGACATTCTTTAAAAGAAGGCAAGGTTGGACAGTCATTGGTTGAATGTTCGTTGGTTTCACAGATTTGACATGCAATGTCTTGAATAGATTTTAGTTGACCACTCTTTTTTAATTCTAGTGCCTCAACCTTTCTAGCTAAAGATGAAAACTTGGCTTGGAGGTCATGATCTTCCCTAAGGTTGTACATACCTCCACTAGATGTATGAGGTTGGGTTTTACTTGGTGCCTCATAAGTACCTGTGGTGTCCCAATTTTGCGCATTTTCAGCTAGCAAGTCTAGGTATTCCATTGCTTCATTAGGGTCTTTATCCTCAAAAGTTCCATTGCACATCAATTCAACCATTTGCCTATCTCTAGGAGTTAACCCTTCATAAAAATGTGAAACTAATCTCCATGTTTCAAAACCATGATGGGGGCAAGTATTAAGTAAGTCTCGATACCTATCCCAACATTGATAAAATGTTTCTCCTGGTTTTTGAGAGAAAGTAATGATTTGTCTTTTGAAAGAGTTTGTTCTGTGGGATGGAAAAAACTTCTTTAAAAATTGTTGTTGCATTTCATCCCAAGCACGAATGGATCCAGGTCTCAAATTTTGTAGCCATGTTTTAGCTTTATCTTTTAATGAAAAAGGAAAAAGCTTCAATCTAATGGTGTTCATGCTACAATTTGAGTCATTATACGTGTTGCAAACCTCCTCAAATTCCCTTAAATGCAAGTATGGATTTTCTAAATCTAAGCCATGAAAAGATGGTAAAAGTTGAATAATGCCTGTCTTAAAATTAAAATGAGATGCATCAGGAGGAAAAACTATGCATGAGGGTGCACTTGTTCTTGTGGGATTCATGTGGTCTCTAAGAGTTCTAACCTGAATATTCTCATTATTCTCATTATGAAGCGATTGATTATCTTCTTCAGCCATATTTTCTGAAAATGATGAGGATACCCTACAAAGTCTACCACTTAATGTACGTGACCACACTCTCATGCACGTGTAAAAAGAGAATAAAAAGAAGAAGAAAATAAAAGAAAGAGAAACAAAACAAAAGAAACAAAGTTAGATACAAGAAAAGAGAAAAAAGAAAAGAGAAAATAGAATAAATACTATAATTTGTACAATAATTTACCTCCCCGGCAACGGCGCCAAAAACTTGACACGACCAAAAGATTGATGTCTTCTCCCAAGTGCAGGAGTGTCGAAGTAATAAATAACCCGGCAAGACCGGGGTCGAACCACAGGGAGGTTAATTGTATAAATTATAGACAACAATAATACAAAAGTAACAATAACAACAACAACAACAACAATAATAATAACAGTGATAATAATAATAGTGAAGAAGAAGAGGAAGAAGTTGATGAGAACTTTGAGATGGAAGATTAACGTAAGGATTAAACAATGATAACAACAAATGTCAAGGTTAGAGGATCCACTAATGGTACTTCAAACAAGTATAATATAAACTCTTATTGTTCAATTGGAAACCACACATAAGGAGGTTCCAATCAGATTATAAATTGTTAACATGATTACATTAGCTATCTTATTCGAATAATGCTAATACTTGTAAATGTTTTCAGGCATTCATGATTATAACTTATGTTAACAATAAATCAAGTTCCTTTCATAGCTCAGGTGTCGGTTATACCATACAGTATGGGCTATGAAAGTGCCAAGTATTTGTTGTACCAAGTGTTATACAACATAAATCTAGATTAACCATTTAACAAGCAAAGTATTAAAAGTGAACAAGATAACAAATATAAAGCATGTTAGTATCCAACATTAAGGTCCATGTTAAGTTTATATTATACTTATTCTTACACCATTAGTGTACCCTTTTCACCTTGACATAATTAATTTAGCTAGACATAATGAAAGAAAGAAACATAAATAAACAAGATAAGAACATAAGTAAGATAAAAGTTAACTAAGTAAAGGAAAGGAAATGAAAGGCATAAACTTAATATTAATGAAAGCAAAGCATAAGCAATACAAAGAGAGAAAGCAAGAGCATGATCTTGATCTAAACACCAAGATGCCTAAATACATGGCAAATGCCTCCTTTTATAGGCCAAAATTCGGAACTATTGATTTGTTGACTAATTGATGAGTGGGTGGCCACATCTTGACTTGGTGACAATTCTTATCTTCTTGTCTGCCAAAAACGTCATTGATGACGTCATAATTTGAACAAACTTGAATCATGAAAGTTCTAGGAAATTGTCTCATCTTTCCAGGGTAAAAATTTGAGATCATTTGAACTTCTAGAACTCGAGATATGGGCTGAACACTGAACAGTGTCTGGGCTGCAGGACAGATTCGGACTTCTTCTTTGTTGCTACAATTTGGACTTGAAAACGGCCTTGTTAAATCTTGGGCTCCAAATGAAAGTTGTAGGCCTATGTCTTATCTTTCCATCCATATAAAATGGACCTAAATCCAAGATCTACAGCTCCAGATATGACCCAATTACCGAACTGTGTTCCAGTTTGGACTGCACCAGCATCTCTTTGGCCATCTTTTTGTCCTTTCAATTTCAGTACTTCAACTCATCAATCAATTCTTTCATTTATGTGATAGGCCTGCATTTAAGATGAACATTTACCATAAATTAAAGGTATCTTATATAATTAGATATGTTATTATAAAACACGCTTTAGTTAAGGAGTTATTGATACTTCAAGTGCAAAATGATGATATAAAACCTTGATAAAAATGCACTTTTAAGTACTAATCACGGTGAGTTCTGCCATCCAACCTTCATAGAAAGGTTTCAAGCGATGCCCATTGACCTTGAGTACTTTGTTGGTTTCTAAACTTGTAATTTCAATTGTAATCATTCGGTCATGGAGACTCTTAGTCTTTTCTTTGTAAATGCTTGCATTCTCATAAGCATCATTTTGTATTTCTTCCAATGTAATTCCAATCTTTTTAGGCACCAAAAGGATAGGCGCCACCCATTCACTGTCCGTGATGAGGTAAATGACTCCTGCATCATGGAGGACAATTTGCAAAGCTTGCAAATCCAATACTGAGTCATGCACGTTTCGGGGAACATATACATGCCTCTTAATCTTTTCTATCTTGGTAAAATCATAGCCATAGCTCAAAGCTACGCTTAATCCATCCTCACAATCAAAATCAAAAACTTGCTGCACACACTTATCAACTTGGTCATAGCATGTGATAAAATAAACATTGCTATAAGGATATTTCATTGCATCATGAAAATTAAATTCAATCTTTTCATCTCCTACTTCCATAGACAAAGTATCCTTACCACAATCAATCTTTGTATTGGCAGTTTTCAAGAATGGCCTCCCAAACAATATAGGAGTGCTGTTTGATGAATCACAAGAATCATGTTCCATATCAAGAATATAAAAGTCGCATGGAATGACCAAACTATCAATCTTGACTAGGACATCTTCTATCACACCAAGTGGGTAAACAAAACAATGAACCGCAAGTTGTATTACAATGCTGGTTTTATTCAAAGGCTCAAGACTAAGAGAATCATAAACATGTTTGGGCATAACACTAATAGATGCACCTAAATCGCACAAGGCTCTTTTGAAACTAGCATTACCAATAACACATGGGATAGTAAACGCACCTGGGTCTTTTTGCTTCAAAGGCATATTCTTTTGAACAACAGCAGATACAACTTCACCCACACTTACCATTTCATGACCTTTTAGTTTGAAAGCTCTCTTGGTGGTACACAACTCCTTCAAGAATTTGACATACTTGGGAATTTGCTTGATAGCATCAAGCAAAGGAATGTTGAGTTCTACTTTCTTGTAAACATCTAAAATCTCTTTTTCTTTGTCCTTTTTCTTTGACCTAGAAGAACTCACAGGAAAAGGTGCAATTGTTTTAAGACTGGAATTCATTGAGTGAGGAGTTACCTTTGGAGTGTTGGTCGATGTTTCAGTTTGTAGAGAAGGAGGATGTTCCTTCTTTATACTCAATTCGGTTTCTATCTCTTCTTCTTCCTCTATCTCAATTTGTTTCGACTTTTTCTCTTCAAGTTCTTTCCCACTTCGCAGCATGATCACACTAACATTCTCTATTGGATTCAATGCTTGGGAGGGCAATTTTCCATTCATTTGTGCTTCCAATTTCCCCACACTTAAAGCTACTTGCCCCATTTGCTTCTCCAAGTTGTGAATACTTAACTGTGTTTCCTGTTGAAAAGACATGACGTTTTGTTGCAAGGTCACAGTGTTAGAAGCCAAAGTTTTCATCATCTCACGAAGATCATCATTGGATGATGACCCCATAACATTGGAGTTTATGAATGGAGGGGGCTATCTTGCTTGATAATTCTGTTGGGATTGAAATCCATGGGGATGGAACTGTCCGCCTTGATTGCCTTGTTGAGCTGGGTTCCCATAACATAAATTTGGATGATCTCTCCATCCAGGATTGTACATGTGGGAAAAAGGATCATACTTACGTTGAGACTGTCCGTTGAATCCTCCATCAACTGCATGAACCTGTTCAATGTAATCTTCTTGCATTGTTGGGCACATATCTGAGGTATGTCCTTGTAAGGAACATATGCTACAAACTTTCACCTGCTGTACATTTCCACAAGCCAAAGAACGCACAAGAGAAGTAAGATCATTAACTTTATTCTCAAGGTTAGAAATACTTACCTCATTTACTCGTTTATTTGCGAAGTCTCCACGCGTGCCAAATTGTTTTGAGTTGGCTGCCATGTTTGAGATCAGTTGGCGTGCAGCCTCAGGTGTCTTATCTACCAATGCTCCTCCACTTGCAGCATCAATGATACTACGGTCAGTAGGCATCAATCCTTCATAGAAATATTGAATGAGCAGCTGATCGGGTATTTCATGATGAGGGCATTGAATGCACAGTTGCTCAAATCTTTCCCAATACTCGGAAAGTGTCTCTCCATGAGATTGTTGAATCCCACATATTTCTTTTCTTATGTTGGCAACTCGAGATGCTGGGAAATATTTTTCAAGGAAAATCTTCTTCATGGCATTCCAAGTTCCAATGGAACCTAGGAGAATAGAGAAAAACTATGCCTTTGCTACCCCTTTTAAAGAGAAAGGGAAAGCTTTCAACTTAACTTGTTCTTCGTCAACTCCATTCGGTTTCATGCCAACGCAAACCATATGGAATTCCTTGAGATGAGTATGAGGATCTTCACCTGCAAGATTATTGAATGTTGGTAGCAAATGTATAAAACCAGATTTGAGCTCAAAGTTTACATTATTGTCGATGTTTATGCACAATGGTTGATTTTCCACGTTAGGAGCAGCAAGCTCCTTGAGTGTTTGTTGTCGTGCAACAGCCATGGTGTTAAGGCGAGCTTCCTTTCTTAACCTACGTAAAGTGCTTTCTATTTTAAGATCAACCTGCACTTGAATTTGATTAGTAGAACGGGTTACTGGCATAAATCATCAAGAAAACTTAAAAGAAACTAACCACACAAGAGATCGAAAACAATGCAAATTGTACGAAAATCCTACGGTAGAAAACAAAAACTGCCTAAAAACCCTAGAAAACAGTAGAATTTGGCCTCAATAGGGTAGGGCTAGTGGTAGCCCTGTTCAGAACGTCATTTCCCTTCAGGAAACAAAAAGGCCAAAAACTAATTCCACCAAATATTCTATTTTGAACAGTACAGCTGCCGCAAGTGAACAGTACCGTCGCAAGCAAAAATTCTGTTTCTTTTTTTTTTTTGAATCACAGCAAATAAAAATAACAGTACAAGCACAAGAATCAACTAAAATTACCTCCCCGGCAACGACGCCAAAATTTGTTGCGATGTCGCGGTCGCACAAATTAATTACCCTAGTTTCAAACACAACACACAAGATAATATAGAGCAAGCAAGGGGTCGATCCCACGAGGAAGATTCAAGTCAGATTTTTATGCTAGATGATATGCAATTTGGGGGGGGGGGTTTGGATGTTATCTAGGCTAAAGCAAAAGAAAACAGAAAACTATCAAACGAAATTTAATAAAATCAGAAAATTATCAAGAGAACAAACCTTGGTCACAAGCACACATCCACCTACAGAAATCAGAACTGATCATGGAAACGAAACATCAATTTATATTATGAATATTTATCTCTTCTTAACATTGGTTAGTTAACGGATCCACCGTATAACTAACCCTAACCATCAAACAACCACAGTGTTCGCATTAGTAATTTAATTCAATGGCAGCCTTAAGAACTAGATAAGTTGATTAATAAAGAAAATATAACTGTCTGTAGTCTATGTTTGATTTGATTGAATGTTCTCCCTAAGATTAATAACATAGATCCGCCACAATTATTAAACTCAGTTGCTTCACAAGTTCATATACCACAACTCCGGTTTTGATATCAAACTTAGCAATAGATTGTCTACAATAATAACTTAGAGTCCGCTCTAGCAATTAAAATAAACAATCATAGGAAAAATAAGCATAGGAGAACAAACATATTCATCATATAAACTGAAAAGGAAAGGTAAAATAAATCTCACAGTTCTTGAAATCCGAAGGTTTCCATGTCCTTGCAACCAAGAAAAAATGTTTAGCCTTGCATGTTTGTTGAACAACTAATCAAAAAGAAGGAAGAATGCATAATTTAAGGTTTTTTAGAGGAAGGGGGTGTTTTTCTCTTCTTGGCTAGCTGGCCCCCTTCTCTTCTCTCACTCTTTTTATATCCTAGGAAACCCTAGGTCTCTATTTTACAAAATAGTCCTCCATTAATTAGACTGTTTACATTTAAGTACTTTAATAACTATTTTCCTAAAAAAGGAGAAATAGCCTTGCATGAAATCTTCAAGCTTTGACTTAGAGGAGCTAAATTGCTGAAATAAAAACTTGGATATCGGTTTAGATGCTTCGGAACGTAATTTGGACTCTTTTCTTCACAAAACCTGTTTGCTGGCAGAATTCAGATGTCATCTTTGAAAAATCATATCTCTCTCATATGAAATTTTTTTTGGCTTAAATTTTGAGCGTTTATATATCTTTGAGTCATGAATCAAAAAAAATTGAGTTTGCATCAATTGGACTTCTATAGCTCCAGATATTCAAGTTTTAATAGCCGAAGGTCAACACTGGCAGATTGCAAGATTTGACTTTGAAGGCTGTGATTTCCATGCTCTTCCTTATTTTATTTTCTTGCCTTAGATTTCCAGAAAGGTATGGATGTTAGCTTTTTAATGCCACTGGAATCACTTCATTTCAACCTCTAGAGCTCACGCTATGCACAAAACATCGACTGAAGGTAAAATCTGCCAATTATCTCCAATTTACTCCTTTTTGCATCTTTCATCCAAAAGTGCCTTCAAAACATAAAACAAAGAATATCAAGGCATTTTATATATAAAACATAGGCAAAACACTAGTTAAATGTGGGTGAAACTATCAAATAATATGGTTGCATCATCCCTTAAAGACTTCAATCTCTATGTGTTTTGCGACCTTCGTGGTGAGTTCAAAGCCTTGGTAAAGAGTCTTATAAGAAAGGCAGAACCGCTGTCGTATGCTGATTTACATAGCCATCTTCTTACCTATGAATTTTTGCACAAGAACTCTATTCATTCCTTGGATGCCACTGCCTCTCTGTTGCCTTCATCTTTGCTACCGCAACCCCTTCTGCTGCCAACAGCATAGCCCTCTACTAATCTTGCTATGTCTCATCATAGCTTAAACTTCAGCCGTAATAGGGGTCGCTCTAAAGGTAATTGGTGTCCCAACAACAACTGCTACACTCACCAGAACAAGGGCCAATCTGCTGTAGACTGGCAGCCAAACATTGGCAACAGATCAAGCACAACTCAAGGGCTAGCCAATGGTCTGGACAGCAGCATATCCACTACGAATTGTGCTTCAGTTTCGGTGACACAACTCCCCATTGTTCCTAGTTTCGCAGCAATACCCAGCAGCCCTCTACTCACCTTATTGTTGGGAATATTTCTGTTGCGACTTGGTTCCCCGACACCGATGCGAATCAACATGTCACATCTGATCTTCCAACTTTGACCGTTTTTGTACCCTATCTTGGTAATGATTATTTGCATATTGGTGACGGTAAGGGCCTTGACATATCCCATATTGGACATACTACGTTACATTCCCTAAAATGCATTTTTACATTATCTAATGTTCTCCATGTGCCTCATATTACCAAATTGTTGTTATCTATTCAAAAATTCTATCATGATAATTATGTTTATTTTGAATTTCACGCTTTTAATGTTCTCCTTGCATCTCCGTGATAGTCAACCTATGGCATCGTCATTTGTGTCATCCAACCCTTCGCATTTTAAATTTGTTAGTTTTTGGCAATAAAATCTATGTACTTCTAGACGTTCTCTTACTTAGTGTCAAGCTTGTCCTTTAGGCAAGTCGTCATGTCTATCTTTGCGACCTACGGGTCACCAAATTTATGCCCCACTTGATTTAATATTTAGTGATGTTTGGGGTCCTGCCCTTATGTTTTCTTTTAATGGCTTTCATTACTTTGTTATATGTGTCGATGCGCATAAGAAACATATATGGTATTGTTCGCTTGTTTTCAAATCTGATGTGTTTTTCATTTTCAACATTTTCAAACACTTGTTAAGCGTTAGTTTTCACTTAAAATTAAATCTGTTCAAACTAATTAGGGCGATGAATATCGTAAGTTAAATAAATTCTTTCAGACCATTAGTATTCATCATCGGTTAATATGTCCTCATACTCATGAATAAAATGGCACTGTTGAACGTCGTCATCGACATATTATCAAAACTAGCCTAAACTTTTTAGGCCAGTGTAATACACCATTGTGATTTTCGAATCATCAGTAGACCTTATTAATCGCATGCCTACTCTTGTTCTCCAATATAAATCTTCATTTGAGTGTTTGTTTCGTCGTACTCCTGATTATAATTTTTTGCGTACTTTTGGGTGCCTTTGTTTTCCCTTTTTGCATCCATACCACGCTCACAAATTGGATGTCCATTCTTCTTCATGTGTGTTCTTAGGATATAGCTCATCTCATCTTGGTTATTGTTGTCTTGATTTATCTTCTCATCGTATTTATGTCTCCCGTCATGTTTGTTTTCATGAAGATGTCTTCCTTTTTGTGAATTCTAAACAGATAACACAAACACTACTACCCTCCACACAGCTTACACACCTCCTCCACACAGCTTACTCACCTTGCACCCTTGAATCCTCCCCAATTCTTTCAGCCTACCACTTTACCAACTAGCCCAAACAACACCCTTGTTATGCCCTTTTCCGCACCCTAACAGACCCCCAACTTGCCCACAACTTATGCCTCCACTTCACCTCCATCCAGTCATACCCTACTGTCACCGACTTCTTGTTTTTCAAATGATCATAATGCAGGAATAGGTTCCCCATAACTGGTTGCTCCTACTCTCGGGTTTAATGCTGCAGAACAGCCCAATTCTGTAGTTGCTTCACCTGTGTTTACTACACAGACCAATCCCTTTACCGCCTCTCCAGCCAGCCTGCAGCTTTATGTAGACCTTTCCTCATTTCCTCTCTAGCAACTTCAAGTACCGACTCTCCTTCTCCATGCCTAGTTGGTCACTAACATCCCATGGTTCTCCATCCTCGACAGCCCAAAGCAACATTGTCCACAACAACTTCCACTGCCTTTGCTGCCTCATTTAGTAGGGTAGTTTCTCTTCCTACTCATGAGCCACTTGTTTTTAATAATGCTAACTGGTATGAGGTGTGGCATAGTGTTATGCAAAAGGAAATTCAGGCCTTACGCGTTTACAAAACTTGGACCTTAGTGTTGTTTCACCCTTCGATGAATGTTGTTGGTAATCGGTGGGTGTACAAGATTTAACGCCACTCTGATGGTAGTATTGAGAGGTATAAGGCACTTCTAGTTGCTAGAGGTTTCACTCAGCAAGAAGGTATTGATTACTCTCAAACCTTTAGTCTTGTTATCAAACAGGCGATTGTCAGACTAGTCTTCTCCATTCTCGTTTCGTGTGATTGAAAAATTCATCAGCTTGATATCCATAATGCCTTTCTCAATGGAGTTATTAGTGAGGAGGTCTATATGAAACAACCTCCAGGTTTTGTTGACTCTGCTCTCCCCTCTCACGTGTGTCGATTGCATAAGTCTCTATATGGTTTAAAACAGGCTCTGCGAGCTTGGTACACTCGTCTGAATGACTTCCTGATATCTATTGATTTTTGTGCCTCTAAGGTGGATACCTCATTATTTATCTTCTCTATTGGTGTTGATATTTGTTATCTGCTAGTCTATGTTGATGATATTCTGCTTATGGGTAGCAACTCTCTTCTGCTTCAACGCCTCATCCAGCTACTAAGCTCAGAATTCAAGCTTCGCGACTTGGGTTCTGTTTATTATTATTTAGGTATTGAGGTTACGCCTACTGGTATTGGTCTTAGCTTCAACAAAATAAATATACACTTGACATCCTCACTCGGGCTGGTATGTTATCTTGCAAACCTGTTGAAACTCTTATCTCTACATCCAAAGCTACCATACTGCTAGATCCCTTGTTTTTAGATGGGACATGCTTTTATCAAATTGTGGGTGCTCTTCAATATCTCACGCCCAAATATTTGCTTTGCTATTAACAAAGTCTGTTAGTTTATGCATGCTCCTACAAATTCTCATTAGATTGTCGTTAAACGTATATTGCGTTATCTTAAGGGTACAACATCACATGGCCTACATATTACTCGCAGTTCTTCCTTTGACTTACATGGCTTTACGGATGTAGATTGGGCAGGTAGTGTCAATGATAGAAAATCTACGGGTGGTTATCTTGTGTTCTTTGGTCAAACGCTAATTTCGTGAAAATCAGGTAAGCAACGTACAATTGTTTGCTCTTCTACTGAAGCTGAGTACAAGGCCTTAGTTGATGGCACAACATTGCTGAGGTTATTTGATTTCAATATTTATTAATAGATCTTTAGATTCCATCTATTTCTGCTCTTATTATCTGGTGTGATAACCTTTGTACCACTTATCTGTCTGCAAATCCTGTTTTTCATGCTCGTATAAAACATGTTAAAGTTAATTATCATTTTTTCCGAGATAGAGTTGCAAAGAAGGAGATTCAGATTTGTTTTATTTCCTCTTAGGATCAACCTGCAGATGTCTTCACTAAGTCACTTCCTACTCCTTCGTTTACTTCTTTTCGTTTCAAGTTTCGGGTTGATCCTCTACCCTCAGCTTAAGGGGCATATTATAGAATGTACCTATATAGAAAATATTTTATATAGGAAATATTGTAGTCACCCCACCATTATTATTGTATATTGCCCTACACATATATATAAAAAGGATTGGCTAACTAATTAGTCAAGCCTTTTAATCATTCTCAACTAAACGACAACTGATTTTGAGCATGACCTTTATTTTCTTTTAGATTGTCCAACTCTCTTTCAAGCCATATATATCGATAAAGAGATGGTCAGATATTAGACTCTGAAAAATTCGAACATAATTGAGTAGTTAGTGAGACCTTGTAGACGGCAAAGAGAAGGCAGAGTTTTGTTGATTATTGATAACATACATGTACACAATAATTTTTCTAATAAAATAATAAAATAAATATTAATGATCCTTAGATTTTTTGCTCACCGAACAGTCTATGTTGCTAATAGGATACACACACACTTTGTTGGTTTCTTTAATTAGGAGAAGGCCTTATTGTATTACATAATAAGGCAAGCGTTCTACGTTATATAATAATTAAATAAATTTGAAACTCAGAAAGAACTACTTATTAAATATACATTTTAAAATAGTTATCCTTTATGTATATAAAGATTTTCCACAAGAGATCATTGATTTATAGTCTCTTTGTTGTTGGGTTTTTTTATATATATAACTAGTATTCGAACTTTATAATTTCAAGAGTTTATTTGTGTGGCAGTTCATGTACTGCACCATTTAATAGCCGCCGTTTGCTTATCAAACTCACCATGGTTGCCTTGTCTCAACAAAGTTGACTATATATATACAATTACTATTTTATTTTTATTTTTAATAATCGAGTTATTTATTGATAAAACCAAATTAAGATATGGGCTAAACATTGAACAGTATCTGAGCTGTAGGACAGATTTGAATTTCTTTTTTGATGCTAAGATTTGAACTTTCAAACGGTAGAATTGAGACTTGGACTCTATATGAATGTTTTAGGCCTATATCTTAGCTTTCTAGCCATATAAACCAAACTAACATCCAAGATCTACAGCTCCAGATATGACCCAATGACTGACCAGTGTTCCAGTTTGGACTAAACTGACATCTCTTTTCTAAGCTTAGCCCTCTCTTTGTCTTCTTAATTTCAGTAATTAAACTCATCAATCAATCTTTTCATTTATGTGACAGGCCTGCATTTAAGATAAATATTTACCATAAATTAAAGGTATCTTATATTATTAGACATGTTATTATACATTTGAAACTCAGAAAGTACTTATTAAATATACATTTTTAAAATAGTTATCCTTTATGCATATAAATATTTTCCACAAGCGATCATTGATTTATAGTCTCTTTGTTGTTGGTTTTTTTTTATTATTTTAACAAGTAGTATTCGAACTTTATAATTTCAAGAGTTTATTTGTACGCAGTTCATGTACTGCACCATTTAATAGCCGCCGTTTGCTTATCAAACTCACCATGGTTGCCTTGTCTCAACAAAGTTACAGACAAGCAGACACAATAGCAAATAAGCAGTAGAAATCGTTGATCTTGAAGCAGAAACAGTAGCAAATTCCTTAATCGGAAGCAGACCTGAACACGTCTATAATTAATTTAAATCGGAAATCCAATGATACTAGCTGTTGTTTGAAGGATAGTGTAAAAAAGGGGCAGATGCAAATCTATCTGCTGCAACATCAAGTTAAAATAAGGTTTATGATAACTAACAAGCTAACTAAATTAGATAATCATCTCTGTTATTTATATAATTAAAACAATACACATTACGGTGTAATATTCTACATACAATAATTCATTATATTTATAACTTAATATTTCCTATTCTAGCACACATTCCATAATAATTCAAGCTTGAACGGTCGATGGTATTCGCTTGTGGTCTAACAGCAACAATATGAAAGATTGTACAAAAAAAAACTTGTTAGTGTAATTTATGTTGGGTTTATGTGGGAGTTTGTTGAGGTTTAGTTGTGAAAATGAGTTTTTATCTCTTATTGGGTTGCTTCATTATTTTTTACCTGTTTATTTTTTTTGGTTCATCCCTTTTTGCATCAAACTCCTGTTTTTTTTTGTCATTATTTAAATAACAATTTTTTAATACAATTCTCGATTATTATAAAAAAAAATGCCACGCTAGCCACCGTTTGCATGTCAATCTCACCATGCATGGTTGTGTTGTCTCAAGATAGTTGACAATATATAAACTGTTGTAATTCTATTTTGGCTCATTGGTTTTTAATTTGATTTTTATAGGGTTTAAAATGTAAAATTAAAAGATTAGAAATTTATTTCGATGAAAAGTATGATTTGTCAACTTGCGTGAAAATTAAGGACTACAATGTGCTTTTGTCATTCTATCCTTATCTTTGAGATAATCCTTACCTTCGAGATAATCTTTATCTTCAAGATAATCTTTACCTTCAAGATAATGATAGTTGTCTATTTTCGAATTCGATTTTAATTCGAACTTAAAAAAAGAGAATGAGTTTGATTGAGACTTTACTTCTCGCAAGCGATGAGACTTTTGCACTATAAATACTGATCTCAGTCTATGCGGAAAAAAGGGAGAGGACGATTAGAGAGAAACCCTAAAAGAAGAGACCCCAAGAGAAGGTCATTACCAGAAACCCTAAAAGAGAGAAACATAAAAAAAAAGGGGGCGGCGAACCCTATACTAGTCGTCGCCCCCCTCAATCCTTTTTTAGCCCAGTCTCCATCGATTTCGCCTCCAGCAGCCGCACGCCTAGGGTAAGTTTCCTTCCTTCCTTGCTAAAATAATTAACTAGTTACTGTTACATGCATGCGTGAACCTTTCACGCATGGCTGGGTTAGATCCAGCCTAAAAAGAAAAAAAAGTAGGCCGGGTCTGGGCTTTAAGCCTAGCCAACCCAAATTATGTTTGCTAAGGTGTGCTTGGCAAAACACACCCTTATGCCTTGGCCATAATTTTTATGCCCATTCTAATTTGATATTTGACCAAACAAACTCCTTTTCAATAACAGAAAATTCCAAAAATATTTGAGGCCTTCAATGGTTTATTTGCGGGCCCCTTGCACTTTGTTTTATTTTTTTTCTTTGTGTTTGTATTTTTTATAGATGTACTCAATCTATGGACTATTACTGTTAAATGCAAATATTTTGTGCAATGTTTTTTTTTTTACTTCCATCTAAAAAGGGAAAATAATAATAAAGGATAAACAAGAAAAAAATGACATAGAAAATTTCTTCTTCAAATTTATTTTTTGCAAAAATATTCGCTGATGCCACAGTCAGGAGTATCGTATTTTTTTTGTATTTGTGTGATATTTACCAACGCTAGAGTTAGAAATATTCATAGGAATTATTCACTGATACCAGAGTCAGAAACATGAAATGAAGAATAAAAAAAGGGGAAAAAAGGAGAACAAATTCTTAGCAATTTTAGACAAAACCAGCAATGCAGTTTGTCTTAGGTAGGATGTTTAAAGGTTGATAACATCTTTTCTTTTGCGTAACCAGTCCCATACCATAGAATCTCTGCTGATTAGTTAGGGTTTCTAGTGACCATAATATTAGGTGGCGAGTCTTTTAACAAGATCTTTTTCTTTAAAAAAATAAGATGTTAAATATCTATTTTTTTCAAATTAAGATATATTAATAATTTTTAATCGGTCAACGTGATATCCGGGTGTAACATAAACAATGATAGAGTTAAGATGGTTTGAAAATTAACAATGCATTCTTTAGATGATCCAAACTAATCTTCAATACAAATAGACAGCTGTACCATGACAGGTCTGCCAAGAAACAAAAAAAACAAATGGGTAAAGAAAGGTAGCGAAGTGGCCCCACATAATCTAGACCTGGTTAAGCCGCAACATGCATGGGAAATATTTTTTAAATAATATTTTTTAAATTATTATTTTTTATTAAAGGTTAAAATGGTGTTATTTTTTAATTTTTATATATAAAATCGCAATTCACTCAAATGAATCAATTTATCGATTAAACTATTAAATTAATTGGATTAAAGTAGATAATTCTTACGGAACTATCAAATTCAAGAAGCAGAGGGGATTGGTTATTCCTAGAGATGGGATAACACAGTACTGCCGTTTGATTATGTTTTGGTTTTCATTGTAGTGTAGTAGGAGCAGACAAAGCACGAGCAAAAATGGCAAACCATTAGGTGATCATGGAAGACTATTACATAATGTATTTATATAGGAAATATTGTATATAGAAAATATTGTAGACATATTCTTGTGTGGTAATCTTCACAATTGCTATTGTATATTGCCTTACACGTATATATAGAAAGGGTTGGCTAACCATTAGGTTAAGCCTCCTAATCATTTTCAACTTTGTATCAAAGCAAATTAACTGATGATGAATACCAATGATTTGAAAAAATTTATTTAATTTACGATATTCACCACCCCAATCAGTTTGAACAGATTTAATTTTAAGTGAAAACTAACGCTCAACAAGTGTTTGAAAACGCTGAAAAGTAGAAAAGACATCAGACTTCGCAACAAGCAAATAATACCATATATATTTGGTATGCGCATCAACAAAAATAACAAAATAATGGAAGCCACCAGAAGAAAACATAGGAGCAGGACCCCAATCATTACTAAAAATTAAATCAAGTGGGACAGAAGTTTTGTGACCTGTAGGTCGCAATGACAAACGGGACAACTTGCCTAAAGAGCAAGCTTGACACTGGGTAAGAGAACGTTTAAAAGTACATACAATTTTATTGTTGGAAACTAACAAATTGAAAATGTGAGGGGGTGGATGACCCAAAGACGATGCCACAGGTCGGCAGTCGCGGAGATGCAAGGAGACCAAAAAGCTTGAGAAACTGACATGTCAAAAGACTCGAGAGGACATAAAGACCATCATGACTCTGACAGGAAAGGAGAACTTCCTTGGTGACGAGATCCTTCACATAAAACATAGAAGCGTGAAATTCAAAATAAACATGATTATCACGACAGAATTTTTAAACAAATAACAACGGTTTGGTAATGTGAGGGACATGGAGAATATTAGATAATGTAAACATGCGTTTTGGGGACTGTAATGTAGTATGTCCAATATGGGATATGTCATAACCCAATTTTTGATCATTTTTATTTTTATTTTTATTATTTTATTTATTGAAAAGGATAAAAAAATGATGAAAAAAATAATAATAATGATGATGGAAAAAAAGTAAAATAAAATAAATGAAGAATGAATTAAAATTTGGTTTAAGGGCAACATGATTGGAAGCTTAAAAATTTAATTAAATTTTTGTCTTGTTTAATTAATCAAATCGAGGGTTTAATTAGAGAATTGATAAGTTTTGAGACTTAATTAAGCTTGAAATTAATTTATTTCATCCAATCAAGGGTTTAATTGGAGAATTTGTAAGTTTTGAGACTTAATTAAGCTTGAAATTAATTTAATTCATCCAATCAAGGGTTCAATTGGAGAATTGGTAAGTTTTGAGACTTAATTAAGTTTGGAAATAATATAATTAATCCAATCAGGGGCTTACTTGGAGAATTGGTAAGTTTTAGACTTAATTGGACTTTGGATTTAATTAAATTAGTGAAATCAGGGACTTAATTGAAGAAATAGCAAAGTTTGGGGTTAATTGGGGGTCCAAATTGCGACATTAAAATCCAAGGACTACATTGAAAAAGGCGCGCAAATGCAGGGGGCCAATTACAGTTTAAACCAAGGGCTTAATTATAAAAGTTTCAAAACTTCATGGATCAAAACGCAAATGACCATCTCATATCCCAAACGGCGTCGTTTTGAAGGGACGCTGTTCATCTTCTTCTTTAAACCAGTGGCCATTTTCCACAATAAAGACCAAGAGACGTTGCAGCAGTAAATCGTCCGTTAGTTTCAGTTATGGACGCCTTAATGGTGGTTGACCCTCAGCCTACCGCCCGTTACCACCCGCCAAACTCTATATAAACAGAGGAACATCGAAAAAAGGGAGGTTGGTTAGAGAGGGAGAGAAGAAAAAAACGTGAAACAAGACAAACACAAATAAACCAGAGGGATTCCTAAGTTTTCTGGTTAAACTCCAGACCAGGAGTGAGCCTTCCCCTCACCAATACCGACCTAAAACAACAAAAAACGAAACTGACCGAGAGAGAGCATAGGTTCATTTAGAAAACATAGCAAAAGAAACGAAGGAAGAATAAACCGAAACAGAGACGTAGGAAAGGAATACAGCGTGAAAAGCAGAAGGAGTAAGAAGAAATTCGAAGGCAGAAGCGTCGTCCTCAGCAATCACGCGCAAATTCCCTGCAAACGAACCGGGTAAGTGTTCAGCTCTGTTTTCCCCATTTTGCCTTATTTCATCTTTCCCGTCTGTGTTTAATTCCATAACAGGGCCATGCACGTGTGATTTAGATCACGTGTGCCTAGTGTGGCCTAGCCGGGTCACTGGTTTGGGCCAGCGATTGGGCTGGGCCTAGCCCAGCCCCAAAAATAATAAAAAAATTAAAAATTAAAAAAAAGAGAAATAGAAAAATAGAAAAAATTTGTTTAAGCATGAATAAAAATAATATAAATTTACCGGTTTATTCACCAACGCCAAAGTCGGGATTAAAATACTGGTTTAAGTTTATATTATTTTTATTCATTATATTTTATTTTATTTAACAAAAAAAATATATGTGCATGTATGAAAAAAATAAAACATTTTTCCCTAAAAGAGCAAGATGCCAGAAATCTGTTCTTTTTCCACAATTCCAGAATTATTTTTTTAGGCCGCCGCGATGTCGGGTGCGACAGGATATGTCATATGGGATATGTCAAAGCCCTTACCGTCACCAATATGCAAATAAACATTACCAAGATAGGGTGCAGAATCGGTCAGAGCTCCAAGATCTCGTGTGACGTGTTGATTTGCGCTGGTGTCGGAGAACCAAGTCGCAGTAGAGACATTCCAACAGCAAGGTGAGCAAAGGGCTGCTGTGAAACTGGAAACAATGAAGAGTTGTATGACCGAAACTAGAGCACAATTGGTAGTGTACATACTGCTGTCCAGACCACTGCCCCGTGCTGGAGTTGCGCCTGGTCTATTGCTAGTGGTTTGGCCGCCAATCTGCAGCAAATTAGCCCCTGTTATGGGGAGTGTAACGGTTGCTGTTGGGACATCAATTACCTCTAGAGCGACCCCTGTTGTGGCTGGAGTTAGGGCTGTGATGAGACATAGCATTGATCAAGTCAAATCAGTCACTACTCTCCGCAGTGGTAAGGTTATTGAAAAACCTATTCTTGAACCTTGTGAGAAAGATGATGAGTTAATCTTTGAGGGTAAGGAAAGGGTTGAACCAGAACAATGTAAAGAAAAGACTGATTCCCTACCAGTACTTCCATTTCCTCATGCCATGACCAAATAACGGAAAGTCAATCACAATTCTGAAATCTTTGAAACTTTCAAGCAGGTAAGGATCAATATAACTTTGTTGGATGTTATTAAACAGGTACCTTCTTATGCTAAATTTTTGAAAGACTTATGCATTGTGAAAACAAAACTGAATATGAAAAAGAAAGCCTTTTTAGTCGAACAATTAAATGTCATTCTTCAAAACAATAATGCTTTGAAATGTAAAGACCGTGGTTGTCCTACAATTTCATGCTTTATTAGAGAACATAAAATTGAAAAAGCTTTACTTGATCTTGGAGCTAGTGTGAATCTACTTCCATATACCGTTTTTCAAAGTCTCAATCTATGTGAGTTAAAACCAACTTCTGTAACTCTTTTACTTATTGATAGATTCGTAAAAGTACCTAGAGGAATAGTTGAAGATGTGTTAGTATAAGTTGATAAATTCATTGTTTTGGATACACAACATGTTGAAGCATGTAATTCAATTCGAGTTATTTTAGGGCGTCTATTTCTTGCAACTTCTAATGTATTGATCAATTATAGAAATGGATTGATGAAGTTATCATTTGGAAACATGACATTGGAAATGAATATTTTCAACATTTGCAAGCAACTTGGAGATGATAATGATTTCCAGGAAGTAGATCTTATTGAAGAATTAGTTTATGATTAATTTGAAACTACTTTAAGTAAAACTAACTTCAATGAATCTGAAGATTTGTAAATGAATTATTCTCAGGAAGAAATCAAGGAAAGGAAAGGCACCGAAAATGTTGTCGTGGATCATTTATCAAGATTGACAATAGATTTGACATCTAACATCACGCCAATCGATGATTACTTTCCTGACGAATCCTTACTTTCTCTTAGCTCAATGCCTTAGTTTGCTAATCATATCAATTTTCTTTCTTCAGAAGATTTGTCAACTCATTAGAGTACCCAAGACAAAAGAAAGTAAAAGAAAGTTTTTGAACGAAGTGAAGAACTTTTATTGGGATGACCCTTACTTATTCAAATATTGTTCTGATCAAATATTTCAAAGATGCATTCCAGACAATGAGGTAAGTAGTGTCATTAAATTTTGTCATTCTAAGGCATGTGGGGGTCATTTCTCATTAAAGAAGACTACTCCAAAAATCTTACAATATGGATTTTATTGGCCTATCATGTTCAAGGACATGCATGCATTCTGCAAAACTTCTAAAAATTATCAAAAAGTTGATATTGGTAAAATACTTTTGCTTTATAATTCTCAACTCCATTTATTTCCTGAAAAGCTAAGATCAAGATGGAACGGTCCATTTATTGTGAAACATGTGTATCCCTATGGGACCTTTGATATTGAGAATCCAAATAATGACAATATTTTTATGGTAAATGGACATCGTTTGAAAGCTTACTTTGATAATTTTCCTAGTGAAAATGAATCAATTGGTTTGAATGATCCTGTATGTAAAGATTGATTATTTTGTTTTCTTACGTTGTTTTTGTGTTTCTTTTTTATGTGACTCTTCTTTTGCTAGTCTTTCTCCAACCCCGGTCAAATGGTGGATAACAGTACTTTGTGACTCTTAAGTCAGTTCTTTTAGTTTCCCATGATAATTGATATCTATGTATATATTTGTTCAATTCCTTGTTCATTCCCTTTTCTTTGCATCTCTTTTCCACTTCTTTTTAACTGATGAAATCCTTATTGACAAATAAAATTCAATTTGAGAAAGAAAATTCTAAAATCAAATGTTTAAGGACTCAATTAGATTTTGTTGGAAAATTAATTGAGTTTATGAAGGGTTTGATTGCAAGAAAAATTGATTTTTAAGTCAATTAAAGCTTTAATTGGAAGAAATTAAAGTTTAAAGGTCCAATTACAATTTTTAAGAGTTAATGTGGTTAAACAAAGGGCTTAATTGCATAAATATTAAAGTTTGATGGGCAATTAGAGAGTTGATCGAATAAATCCAAAACTAAAGACCAAACTATGAAAGGCGCGTAAATATAGGGCCTGAAATTGGCCGAATCAAGAGCCAAGTAGAAGAAATTGAAAGTTTGTTGATCAATTGAGGGTCAAAATGCACAAATTCAAAATCAAGGACCAAAATGGAAAAAGCAACCAACTTCAGGGCTCACATTTCAATTCACTATCACAAATTCAATTAAAACCAATGGAATTACCGACAGAATTTTTTTTCCGGTAATTTGTGGTGATAATTATTGACTGATGTAAATAAGTTGGTAAAATCATCGGTATATACGAACTGAATACGTTTGTCAGTATATACCAGCAGAATTACAGATGAAATTTATACAATTTTGAAAAAAAATAGGTCGATGACGTGGAAGATTTTGCTGGTGATTTTACTGAGGGATTCAAACCGGGATCTCCATACAGTGACGTGATCCCTTCACCGTCAAAATCGTCGATGGAATCACCGATGAAATATTTTCGTTGATAATTCCATCGGTAAAAGTTAATATATCACCACGTTATCGACCCTCCCCTCCCCTATCTCTCCTATTTCTCCCCCCACCCCCCAACTGCAAACAACCACCCCTCCCCCCCTAAAATATCTTCCTCTTTTCAACACAAGTCATCCTTCTTTAACTTTTGTATTCACAGCATCCATGTTTTGATTTATTGTGGATTTTGTCAATTTTTGTAAGTAAATCTGTCCTTTTTAATTTTAACATTAAAATTTCAATTTTATTATTATTTAATGTTTTTTTAGTATATGTATTTTATTAGTGCATGTAAATGTTTTAATGTTATTTCTCAAACAAACTTATAGTATGAATGTATAATTTTGTACTTGTTATGGTTTGTTTTAGATTTTGTAAAATTGTATTTGTTTGTAAATTGTTGAAACTTATATTGAATTATCAAATTAGATGTGTTGTGATGAAATAAATAATAGTTTGTTTAACAGGTCCATTTTTTTTATCAATGTTATTGCAGAGTTGTAATTTTCATAAATTTATGTGTATAAATTTGTATGGAAGTTGATAATTGATAATGGATATTTAAGAGAAGGTTTAATTACTTTGTTGGATAATCTCGAGTTAAACCAATATTTTTGCAAATTTATTTACTTAACATAGTTAATTAATACATGTTGTCATCATTATTTTATAGAGATTCGATTGAAGTCATGGATGATCATTCATGGAAGTATCGAGATTCAAGGATTGTGGAGGATTGATTATTGTAATGAGGTTCAGGGTTTTATTAATTTTGCAACATTTATTCCAAAAAAATTTTAGTGGAGGTGGTATTAGATGTCCATGCAAGATGTGTAAAAATAAAAAGTATCTACATCCAGATATTGTAATGATACATCTTGTACACAAGGGGTTCATGGAGAATTACCTGTGTTGGTATGCACACGGAGAAATATTTGTTCGTAATGAGAGCATGGTAGAAAGGATGGTTGGGTCAACTTCTAGTGCTAGCAACGTGCATGGAGTTGGAAATGACAACAGTAATCCTTACAGGAATATGGTTATAGATGCAATGAGAATGAATCAAGGTAATGTCACTCAATGTCTAATTATAGAATAAGGACCTCATACAGACGCTGCTAGGTTTTTTTGATTTGTTAAGATATTCTGATGAACCATTATAGGATGGCTTCACGAATCATAGTAAATTATCTATCATTGCATAGGTGTTCACCATCAAGTCAGATTGTGGATTGAGTGAGGCTGGTTATAACAAAATTATCGAGGGCGAGAAGTATTTTACCTGAAGAGAATAGGCTGAAAGAGAACTTTTATGCTACTAAATCCATGATGAAACCCCTCAGTTTAGTATACAAATCTTCTTGAAGTCCACCTTAGCCCATGTATCTTGAAAAAGTCCATTAAAAGCTTCTTTGAACTTCTTAGCCCTAAACCTAGTAATTGGACCAACTAAAACCTCCAATGGATACTTTGATGGTTGGATCACATCATCCCCTCTCTCTTTAAAAGGATTTGACCTCGAATCATCACCTACATCAAACAAAGAAAGATCAGAAATATTGAATGTAGCACTAACACCATACTCACCTGGTCGATCCACTTTGTAGGCATTATCATTAATTATTTCTTTGAACTGATAAAGACCATCTCCTCAAGGCATCATCTTTGATCTTCTTTGTTCAGGAAACCTTTCCTTCCTCATATGCACCCAAACCCAATTACCTTGTTCAAATCTCACCAATTTTCATCCCCTGGTAGCTTTGTTTGCATATTGTTCATTCTTCTTTTCTATTTGTTACTGGATCTTTGCATGAAGATCTTTTACCACCTGTGGTTTTTTATTACCATCAAGACTAACTTTTCATCAACAGGCAAAGGAATCAAATATAATGGTGTCAAAGGGTTAAAACCATAAACAATCTCAAATGGTGAATAATCAGTAGTAAAATGCACACTACGATTATATGCAAATTCAATGAATGGCAAACAATCTTCTCAATTTTTAAGATTCTTTTGAATGATAGTCCTTAACAATTAAATCAAAGTCCGGTTAATAACTTTAGTTTGGCCATTTGTTTGTGGATGACAAGTAGTAGAATATAAAAATTTAGTTCATAACTTACCCCACAAAACCTTTCAAAAGTAAGTCCAAAACTTAACGTCTCGATCGGATACAATACTCCTAGGAAGACCATATAGTCAAATGACCTCTCTACATAATAGGTCAGTTATATTTGTTGCGTCATCGGTTTTATGGCAAGTAATGAAATGTGTCATCTTAGAAAATCTATCCACAACAACAAAATATAAAATCTCTTCCTTTCCTAAACCTAGGTAGACCTAAAATAAAATCCATAAAAATATCAACCCAAGGTTCCTTAGGAACAAGTAAAGGTGTGTATAGTTCATAAGGCATTACCCTAGACTTAGCTTGTCTACATGTGATGCACCTATCACACATTCTTTGGACATCTCTTTTCATATTAGGCCAATCAAAGTGCTCATGCAGAACCTATAAAGTTTTAATAATTCCAAATGCCCCATTAAACCTCCCTCCATGTGCTTCCCTCACAAGCAATTCACATAAAGATCAATTAGGCACACATAATTTATTTTTTGAACAAAAATCCATCATGCCTAAAATATTCATTCTTGGCCGAAACCTTGCATGTGTCATATATAGCACCAAAATCATGATCATCAAGATACAACTCCTTAATATACTCAAATCTTAGCAATTTAGTATTAAAAGAATTAAGAAGAACATACCTTCGCGATAAGGCATCGGTGACCATATTTTCCTAACCTTGCTTGTATTTAATCACATATGGAAAAGTTTCAATAAACTCAACCCACTTAGCATGTCTCTTACTTAACTTACCTTGACCCTTTAAATGTTTCAACGATTGATGATCAGTATGTATGACAAACTCTTGGGCTATAGATAACATTACCAAGTCTTCAAACCCTTCACTACTGCATACAACTCTTTATCATAAGTGGGATAGCTAAGAGTTGCACCTTTGAGTTTCTCACTAAAATAAGCAATTGGTCGTTTTTCTTGCATTAGAACAGCTCCAATACCTATTCCTGAAGCATCACATTCAATCACAATGCTTTATTAAAATCAGGTAAAGATAGTAAAGGTGTCGAAATCAACTTTGATTTTAACAAGCTAAAAGCATTTTCTTATTCTTCTCCCCGCTTGAAACCCACACCTTTCTTAATAATTTTAGTCAATGGAAAGGCTATCGTATTAAAGTCTTTAACAAATCTCCTATAAAAACTAGCCAAACCATGAAAACTTCTAACGTTTGTTATGGATTTTGGTGTAGACTATTCTTGAATAGCCTTAACCTTAGCCTTATTCATTTATATACCTTTTGCACTAACCACATATCCAAGACAAACAATCCTATCCATGAAAAAGTCATAATTTTTCAAATTAACATATAAGGACTCTTTTCTAAGCACATCAATAACTTGACTCAAATGACCTATATGCTCATCAATCTCTTTTCTAAAAATCAAGATATCATCAAAGTAAACGACTACAAACTTACCAATAAAGCCTGCAACACACAATTCATCAATCTTATAAAAGTACTAGGTGCATTAGTAAGTCCAAAAGGCATAACCAACCACTCATACAAACCATATTTAGTTTTAAAAATAGTTTTCCATTCATCCCCTCTTTTATCCTAATTTGATGATAACCACTTTTCAAATCCATTTCCAAAAACAATTAAAACCATATAATTCATCCAATATATCATCTAATCTAGGAATGGGATGTCGATACTTTACAGTGATGTTATCAATAGCTCGGCAATCCACCCACATTCACCAAGTTTTGTCCTTTTTTGGAACAAGCACGAGAGCTACACAAGGACTAATGCTCTTTCGAATGTATCCTTTCAACATCAACTCCCCCATTTGCCTTTGAAGCTCCTTAGTCTCTTCAGGACTGCTCCTATAAGCCGGCCTAGTTGGTATAGAAGCTCCTAGAACAAAGTTAATTTGATGCTCAACACCTCTAATTGGCGGTAAACCACTAGGAATGTCATCCGGAAATACATCTTTAAATTCCTGCAAAAGAACTTTAACAACACTAGGAGCACAAGAATCTAAATCATCTAAGTTAAAGAATGCCTCTTTATACACAAGTCAAATCATAGGTAAGTCAGAAAGATAGGCATATTTAAGATCATTAGATTTTGCAAAAAAGTTAAGGTGTTTCCCCACTTTTTCTACGAACTTCTTTTCTCAACCTTTGTTTCTTCTCTCCACTCTCGACCTTCTTTCGATTTTTTTGTTCTTGGTCGTGACCCTTCCTTAATGCCCTAAGGGTTGAAACTTTATTCCCTTTTGTTTTCAACTCATGGCTCACTTTCTTTTCTCTCTTCCTCACATTCTCACCATATTGTTCAGCTTGTTTTTCCATTTTAGTCGAATCTTTTTGTTCCTCCACTTTGGCTGAAACATATTGCTCTTCCTCATAGCCCTTCTTTAATTGAATTTGATCTTCATACACTTGCTTTGGTGAGAGTAGGGCAAGTGTATAAATCCTTTCATCTTTCTCTAATGAATATTTGTTCTTAAACCCACCGTGTTTGGCTTTTCTATCAAAATAACAAAGCCTCCCTAGTAACAGATGAGTAGCATGCATAGGACATGAATCTTTTTTTATATATAATAAATAAATATCATTGGACGTTCATCGTTTGTGTTGACGTTTAATAGATCGATAAAAGACATAGAATTAAGAAGTGAGGTTCGAACGATTTATGCACCAAAGGTAGATGGTAAGTGTTTTGAATCAGTCATTTGCTTCCAGCAATGTATCCACCGACCATTTAGACATGAATTGTGAAATGGTCCACAGTGTCAATCAGCAACTCAACTATTTATTGGTTTCTTAACACTTTTTCTGATAAAAATCCTATGAACTTTCAATTAAACTATTTTTATAAATGCCAGCTCTTTAGTTTCTGCATGCCATGATGTCATCTAGGCATAGAATGCTAAACCAAAAGAGCGATGATAGGTAAGGCACTACCGTTCAAAATCTTTTCACGTTGTTTACAAGGGTATGAATTTATTTGATGGTACATACGAGTTAAAAATACTCCAATATCATATTAAATAATTATTAAAAGATTAAGTTTTAAATTTGATTTATATGATAATAATCTATTAACTCGTTAATGGGGTTATATAAAGATACCATCCTTTTCTTTTTCCTAATCCATCGCGCACAACAAATAGAGAAATTTGATCAAATATCGCTTTTTTTCTTGTTTCAATATAATTGATGATTATTTATGTTCTTATTTACTTTAGCATCCCCACACAAAAAAGAAAAAAAAGATTGTCGGAAGAAAACCAAAAAAATATATAGCACTGAGAAGAGGACACATAAGCATCTAGAAAATGTCCAAGGATTGGTTGAGAAAGTTCAAAAAATACAAAGATTAAAACTTGACTGTATCTTTTTAACTGATGAAGTCCTTATTGACAAAGAAAATTCAATTTGAGAAAGAAAATTCTAAAATCAGATGTTTAAGGACTCAATTAGATTTTGCTGCAAGATTAATTGAGTTTATGAAGGGTTTGATTGCAATAAAAATTGATTTTTAAATCAATTTAAACTTTAATTAGAAGAAATTAAAGTTTGAAGGTCCAATTACAATTTTTAAGAGTTAATGTGGTCAAATAAGGGGCTTAATTGCATAAATATTAAAGTTTGATGGGTAATTAGGGACTTGATCGAAGAAATAAAAAAAAAGACCAAACTATAAAAGACGCATAAATATAGGGCTTGAAATTGACCGAATAAAGTGCCAAATTGAAGAAATTAGAAGTTTGTTGATCAATTGAGGGTCAAAATGCACAAATTCAAAACCAAGGACTAAAATGGAAAAGGCGGTCAACTTCAGGGCCAACATTTGAATTCACTACCAGAAATTCAACTAAAACCAACAGAATTACCAACAGAATTTTTCCGTTGGTAATTTGTGGTGATAATTACCGATGGATGTAAATAAGTCGATAAAATCGTCGGTATATACTGATGAAATACGTATGTCGGTGTATACCGATAAAATTACAGACGAAATATATAGAATTTTGAAAAAGAAAAGGCAGGTCGATGACGTGGAAGATTTTACGGGTGAATTTACCGATAGAATTACCAAAGATTCAAACCGGGATCTCCTTACAGTGACGAGACCCCTTCACCATCAGAATCACCGATGGAATCACCAACGAAATATTTCCATCCGTGATTTCATTTATAAAAGTTAATATATTATCACGTTGCTGACCCTCCCCTCCTCTATTTCTCCTTCTTCTTCCCTTAACCCCCAACTGCAAACAACCACCCCTACAAAAATATCACCATTTTCTCAACACAAGTCATCCTTCTTTAACTTTTATAGTCACAACATCTGTGTTTTGATTTATTGTGGATTTTGTCAATTTTTGTTAGTAAATCTATCTTTTGTAATTTTAACATTACAATTTCAATTTTATTATTATTTAATGTTTTTTTAGTATATGTATTTTGTTAGTGCATGTAAATGTTTTATTGTTATTTATCAAACAAACTTGTAGAATGAATATATAATTTTTTACTTGTTATGTTTTGTTTTAGATTTTGTAAAATTATATTTGTTTGTAAATTGTTGAAACTTATGTCGAATTATGGAATTAGATGTGTTGTAATGAAATAAATAATAGCTTGTTTAACGGGTCCGTTTTAATTTTTATCAATGTTATTGCAGAGTTGTAATTTCCATAAATTTATGTGTATAAATTTGTATGGACGTTGATAATTGATAATGAATATTTAAGAGAAGTTTAAATTAGTTTATTGAATAATCTCGAGTTAAACCAATATTTTTGCAAATTTATTTACTTAACATAGTTAATTAATACATGTTGCCATCATTATTTTATAGAGGTTCGATAGAAATCATGGATGATAGTTCATGGAAGTATCAAGATTCAACCCAAGGATTGTGGAGGATTGATTATTATAATGGGGTTCAGGGTTTTACTAATTTTGCAACATCTATTCCAAAAAAATTTAGTGGAGGCGATATTAGGTGTCCATACAGGAAGTGTAAAAATAAAAAGTATTTGCCTCTAATTATTATAACGATACATCTTCTACACAAGGGGTTCATGAAGAATTACCTGTGTTGATATGTACACGGAGAAATATTTGTTCGTAATGAGAGCATGGTAGAAAGGATGGTTGGGTCAACCTCTAGTGCTAGCAATGTGCATGAAGTTGGAAATGACAACAGTAATCCTTACAGAAATATGGTTATAGATGCAATTTGGTCCCCTTCTTTAGTTTTAAAAATAGTTTTCCATTCATCCCCTTCTTTTATCCTAATTTGATGATAACCACTTTTCAAATCCATTTTCAAAAACAATTAAAACCATATAATTCATTCAACATATCATCTAATCTAGGAATGGGATGTCGATACTTTACAGTGATGTTATCAATAGCTCGGCAATCCACACACATTCACCAAGTTTTGTCCTTTAATCTTAATGGCCAAATGCACTTTTATTACCCTGTGTAATCATAAGATTGTAACTTCACAATATTAGTTATGTCTTTATTCAAGCCATTCAAAAACCTAGACATAGTAACTTCCCCATCTTCATTAACATTAGCACTAATCATAGCCATCTCTAATTCTTTCTAATACTCCTCCACACTCTTATGACCCTGTGTAATCATTTATAAACGATTAAACAACTCCCGATAATAGTGTTTAAGAAAATACCTTTTCTTCATTATTGTCTTCAACTCCTCCTATGTGCTAACTAGTCTTTCTTTATTTCTTCTTCTTTCTACTACCAATCTCTCCCACCAAACCATGGCATAATCAGTAAACTCCGCTACAACTAACTTAACCTTATTTTCTTCAGAGTACTTATGGATGTCAAAAATCATCTCTACCTTTTTTTTCCCAATCTAATTAAGCTTCATGGTTAGTTTTTCCCTTAAATGCTGGGATTTTCAACTTAATACTACCCAAATTTCAATCTACATCACCAAATCATCAAAATTCCTCCTATACCTAGAATCCCTATCTGGTTGAATTCTACCCCTTCTTGGTCGAGCCTCATACAATTCATTTCTATGTGTACGAAACTCACTACCATAGTAAAAATCATCTTCGGCTCCTT